>NC_056036.1:22201496-22556858 GCF_004379255.2 Salvia splendens | reverse complement strand
ATTGCCGTCGCCGGACATTTTTTGAAGAGATAGAATATGAAAATTGGAGAGAAATTGATGTTGATGTAGGAAGAATAGATGTGTAGTTGTGTATAAAATGAATGAATTAGGTGTATTTATAGAATAAGAAAATAAAAAAAAAAATTAAAAAAATTAAGAAAAAGTTAAAAAAAACGGTAATGTTACCGTTTAAAAAAAAAAAAAAATTTAAAAATTCGATTTTTATAAAAAAAAAAATAATTATTGCGTCATTGCTGACGTGTCCCACTCGCGGGCCGGCGAGTGGGAAGCACGCACGCACGGGGATCGGCCACGTCGCCCAGGCGCGTGGCGGCTTGTTCCGTGCCGCGTTACGTGCCGTCGGCACCCGGCACGGAATGGGAACGAGACGGGAGCGGAATGCAGCGCCGCAACGCGTTCCGCGGCGAAACCGTTCCGGCGGAACGGCACGCGGAACGGTTTCGGCACGCGTTGCGGGTGCTCTAAGTTGTACCCCCAAAATAACTTTAATATCATATGTAGTCCTGTTTTCACAGAGTCTGTTGGTTGCCCAGTGGTAAGTTGGAGGCACGAGTTTGAATCTTCTTGGGCACACTTCCTGCTCTTAATTTTTACTTTAACTTTCTCTTCTCCAAATTAACTTTGTTTTTAATCTATATCACCTCTAATTCAATTTTATTTTGTCCTCAATCCATATTTAAGTTTTACTATTTATTTTGTTTTTAACAAATATTTATGAGTTTAACCACTAACTTGCTCTTTTTTGATTTAATTTTGTATTCTTTCATATTTAATTTTTATTAATTATTTTTTAATAGATACTTATATGACTAATATAAAGTATATATTTTTATAGTTTAAAAATCTCAATATAAATTAATAAAACTAACCTCCTCATTATATTCATATCTATATAATTTACGTGATACAACAAAATAATTTATTTTTATTTAAAATGAAGATTTTTGATAAAAAAATAAAGAAAAAGATTTTATTTAAAAAAATTTAATAATTGAAAAACATAACAAAGAAAATAAAAAAGATCAGTCAAATTTTGGAATATTGTCTTTGTAATTATTTTTTGCACCCCCAAATTGAAAATCCTGGATACGCCACTGCTTCCGTCCCACAAGAATATGCACTATTTCTTTTTTAGTCCGTCCCACAATAATATGCACTTTCTAATTTTGGCAAGTCTTTTTTCTCTAATGAGGTGAGACTCATTCTCCACTAACAATACTTTAATTACTTTTTCTCTCTACCTCTCTCTTACTTTACCAATTTTATATTAAAATCCGTGCTGAACCCGAAGTGCATATTCTTGTGGAACGGAGGAACACTAATTGTTACCTCTAATGCTAACTATGAAATGGTGTACAAATCTTTTATACAAGTACAACTATATTTGGGTTATTTCTATCGAAGCGTTTTTGTTATTGTTATTTTGGAGAAATGAGAGAATACTTATCAAACAAAGTATTGTAGGAATGAGGGCGGACTTTATAATTTTCTAAATAAATCCCATGTATCTTGATTTTTTCATCGAGCAGTTGGCAGGCACTACCTGTAACAAAATTGATCTTTTAATTTGTATATGTAACATCAAGTTTCTTACTTTTTAAAATTAATTCAGTTTCTACATTCAAGTAAAGAAAAAAAGGAGGGGAAGAAATATAGTAAATTAAAACATATTAGCAACTTTTAATTGAATTGAGGAAACGGCACCGTTAGCAATAGATGAAATGCTTCAATTTTAGCACAGCAAGGCTGCTATTATTCCTCCACGACAGGGGATCCGAGAGAAAAGTAAGGCAGGAGTGATTGAAAAGAAAAAAGGTGTTAGATTAAAATTGTGGTAGAGGTTTGGCTAGATGAATTGTCATATCCCTCAATAGTGAAAATTGATTTTAGTTATTCTCAGGTCATATTAAAATTGTATCTTTGCCCGAACGATGCATTGAAGACAGGTGGGTCTATCATGGCAAGCAAACACGCACTAATAATACAAAATCTTGGGAAAACCTAATTAATCCATCTTCTTCTCTTTTTTTTTCTTTCATTATTTACATCCTCTGCTCTGCTGTATAATCTATTTTCAGGCTGAATCTTTTACCTAAAACAAATATCCATTGCACGGTCCATTCCTGATGAAAACACACATCTTTGTCTATCCGATGTATCCTCAGTCTTAAATGTGTCAGAACCATCCCTGATCACAAACAGATACAAATCATCAGTCAAAACTCATATGTTTGTTCATTGTCATTCTTTTGATGCCAAAAAACATATCCAATTAGAAAATAAAGAATTGGAATAAAGTGTCCCTTGGAGCCGTCATTTTTTGGGTGGGCGCCCGTGTGGGAGATGGGGTGAGTGTGTGTGTGCGTAACGGCCAACTCTCAAAATGTGCCATCCAGGTAATGCAATACTACAAGTACACGATGAGCTCGTATGATCTGCTTCACAGTAAAACACCCCCACACATAACTAAGGAAAGAGGAGAAGATAAAAATAAAAAAGAATCTAGTGTAAGCATTCAGACTCCAAAACCAGATTAAAGAACTCCACAAATCCAGACTTCATTCAGAGATAGTCAGTTAAATTAGATGAAAGAAACTCCCACAACGGGGAGAAGAAAGTTTAATTGAAGATGAGGGAATGGGATCTATTTTAACGAAACTTATCTGGAAAGAAAAGAGCGGGGAATCTACTGAACACATCCTACCTTCGATCTGTATTTTCTCCATATGTATTTTCGCTATACAAACTTCACGTTGCAGGCTTGTCAATCTCATCCTCATCAGACTCATAATCCTGCTCACCATTCCATATTCGGGGTTTGGGTCTCACTTCCATGTCTTCTTCTCTCTGAAACCGGAGTTAGGCCAGTTATATTGCTAGGAAATTAATCTATTCAACAATAGAGTTAGTGCATGTTATCCAGTAACTTTACCTCTTCTGGAACTTCTGTGGTTGGAGGCATTGTTTGAAATTGGGTGCTTGGTGCATGCTGCAGTTTAGAAAGTTGATCGAGTAGCATGTTTCTGCAAGTAGACATATCTAATGACCTTCATAATTTGTTAAAGATACCTTACAGTTATGTGAAAATAACAATGAGGGATTACATTCTATATTCTACATATAAAAGACATCTATCCTTTTCTTTTGGGGGCAAGAAATTTCATAAGCAGCAAAACGGACATCACAGTACACTTTTGGTAACTCAACCATTTTTTGTTTTGGCCAAACCACCCACTAATCTATTTAAATGGCATACTTTAGCAATCCATAAGATTTAAGGGTTAAAACTAAAATTGGCCGTCTTATGTGTAACAAAAGTAAATACATGATTTTTCTCTCTAAATAACTCTCTCTTCAAGAAAGATAGGAAATAAAACCAGGGAACTGATCCACTCAAACTGAAAAATGAATATTAGACACAGTGGTTTACATCAATTATGTGAAAGTATGTATCACCATAACCTACCTGAATTCTGTTTTTTCTCAAGTGACTGTCTATTATATTACACTTCTAGATGCGGAGAAAGAAACCGAAACGTTTTGCTTTGAATGGGATAGAGGGCGTAATATAAACGAGATGAACCAAGTAGTTATAATGAACTAACATGTTATGCGTTAGGTGTCTGCGAGGATCCAGCAATCCCCTTGAAATATACCATACACAAATACACAAGTGGCTTTCAAATATGCAAAATATTTAAAAAGAAAGCATAAGTTGACAAAACCAAACCAGGGATAATGTTGATATGGATTCTGAGAGAGTAGAGCACTGGTCTTGGAAAAAATGTAGGACCAGTTGGTGGGTATTTAAGAGTAAGATAGAGAGTGATAATGGTGACTAAAGTGCTTAGGTACGGCATTGTACCAATAAACAGTGTTCATGGCATTAGTAAAACTATCATTGTAGATACCAAGCTGTGTTCTGCTGTGCTGTAAGACAACACATATCATTATTATGTTAACTATCTCCTTACAGAACACACTTGCTAAAATTGGGACAGCAGAACACCAGTTATTATAATGCTGTGAACGAGGTTATAAACAACACATCACAAGGGCATAAGATTCTAGCACCCGAGTACAAGTACAGAAGATCCACAAGTCTGCACATTCATGATTATGCAAAGTTAACTTTACCTGATTTTCTCTAAATCCCTCTCTGTATTCAAATTATCCATATTACTTGGTTCTACATGAAGTGTATAATCCGCGCCAAAGTATTCATAATATTCATTGTACGGCAACTTATTATCTGGCTCCACATCTACAGCCACAGCAGTCTACAACAAAGTGAAATTTCATATAAGCTAACACCCTAAAAAAGTTATATAACTAAATGATAGTATGCAACCAGATAAAATATGCAAAAGATATAAATATGAAATGCAAAAGCATATGAAACACTCAGAAGGAGAGCACACGCATGCATACAAATGTGTGTGTGTGTGTGTGTGTGTGTGTCAAAGAGGGAGAGATATAGACCTCATAGCACCAGCACCGGGCAACATTTCTGATTGTATACCCTCCCCCACCCAAAACCATAAGAGGAACATTGAACGACCTTAAAAACCGAAGGCAGTCAGCATGGCCTTTCACAGACAAATTAAAACAACCTAACCGATCACCAGACAATGAATCAGCCCCACATTGTAGCACAACCGCATCCGGCTGGTAGACCTCCATCACTTTCCGCATGATTGGGCGGAATAAGCTGAGGAAGTTGTCATCGTTTATTCCATCATTCAGTGGGACATTAATAGCATAGTACTTTCCAGAGGCCACTCCAACATCTTTAATATGCCCAGTTCCAGGAAAAAAGTCACCAAATTTATGGAATGACACTGTCATAACACGGTCGGTAACATAAAAGGCTTCCTCAACCCCGTCTCCGTGGTGAATATCAATGTCTACGTAAAGTACACGCTGCCAGTCAAAATTCAACGATCATGAACCGAGCATGCCACATTATAAAGATCATATGAACAGCCATTACATCAAACGCCAAGATAATCAACACAAACCATATTATAAGACAGAATCAATTCTCCAATGTAGTTGATTTCTACTTATAGAGTGAAAAGTTTAACTATTCATTTAATATATTCAACACAATTTCTTAATCTCTCCTACATTTTCCCCTTTCCTATTTTATTGAACTTTCATTTAATCTATTCAACACAATTTCTTATGAAATATAGAGTGAAAAGTAAAACTAATTATCCAAGCTATCATACCCTATGAACTTTGAGAAGCTCGAGAATCCCCAAAACAATGTCATTAACATAGCAAAACCCCGAAGCCTCGCTCTTCTTCGCATGGTGCAAACCCCCAGCCCAATTAATTGCGATATCGGCATCTTTCCTGTTGAGCTTAACGGCGGCGCCGATGGAGCCGCCGGCGGAGGCCTGGCAGAAGCTAAACAAGCCGTCGAAGACGGGGCAGTCCTCGCCGACATTGAAGCGCTTGAGATGACGCGAGTGCGTGTGATCCAGGAGAGTTTGGGGCGAAACTGAGGAGAGAAAGTCGACGTAGTCGGGGGAGTGGAAGCGCAGGATGTCTAGGGAGGCGGCGGGGAAGGGGAGGCTGATCTCCATGCGGCGGTGGAGGGAGTAGTGGACGATGAGATTGTGCGCCATGCGGATGCGGTGGGGCTTCATCGGATGGCCCTGGCCGTAGTAGTAGTCGCCGATTGTTGGCTGGTAGAAGTAGGACACGCGCCGCTTCCGCGCGTAGGGGCACGTAGATGGCAACGAAGCGCCTCCGCCGGAATCCATTGTTTAATCAATCAATCTGTAGAGATGAGTGGGAATTGGAGGGGAAGGACAGCGTGCTTCTTTGTTTGGAGTTTTAACGAGGGTTTAAACTTGATGGCTTCAAAAACAGCCGTCGAGGGAAAAACACTCAAGGATGAATTCGGTGTCGTTTTGGGATATTATAAAATAGTAATTTATTTTAATATATTCACATCATTTACTTTATTATAAAATAATCTTTATAGCCTTTAATTAGAGCTGACAAGTTTATTCCTTAGCCGATGTCATAATAATAATTCAATCTAACAAGATAAAACTCGAAATATGACGTGTTAAGAAAACTCGCAATCTGAACACGAATCCGACATATTACAATCGAACTAAAAAGCAACCCACATAACACGAGCACGAACACGAACCGAGCTGATAATAGAAACCGAGCTAATATTCCGACCTCATCACCCATCCCCCAAATCAGTCCCGTCCAACTTCGGAAATTCGTATGGAGTCGATCTACCACAATCGCTCTTAATCACCATATGTCGCCCTCTGTTGCCTTCTTCTCCAGGTTCATCCTTTGTATGATTCTTCTGATGCTACAAATACAAGGCCACGATCGCTTGCATAATCATCTCACTCACATACGGAGAAGCTTGCAAATATCAGTCACTTAGGGCGTCCGTCTTGGCTTGTTTCTGCTCAAATTCCATAATCATCTCACTCACTTGCTTCTCTGAATCTATCATCCTCATCTCAACCTCTATATATTGTTTCGTCGTCATGTCCGAGGACGAACAAGTCTAGATCGATCTTATCTGGATTCGAGCTACGAAATGACAACGTATTCACAATTCACCACACCTAATGAACAAGATGCGGAAATACTAAATACAATGAACAATACGAGAGCTGAAGTAATAAGATCCTAGATCCCATCCACATTCGACAGTGAATGAAAAATGCTAGCTGCACTAAAGCTAAATACTCTTTCTCTCTCCTGCCCGTTGGCGCTAGCTGTTATAGTTAATCCACGAGCTCGGCCATACAAGTAAGCTCGGTGCAGCTGGATCAAGAAAGAGCCATTGGCTCATAACCGTTTTTCGGTTATTGTAGTTAGGATCAGTAGGGAGTCTTTTATGTAGCTCGCAAGTAGTTACTGATCTTCCCTTTTCCTACATATATACTACACGAAAATTAATGGCTAAGACACCAAAGATAAACTAGATCCATAGCTGTAAACGGATGAGCTTTCATTTTGTTGACTGAATATTACAATGCAATAAGGCAACTTATATAGGAGTCTTCAGAAGCTCCTAGAACTAGCTAAACTAGATGACAGATATGAATAACAAACAATCTGCTTTCTCTGATATATCTTAATAAGTCTTCACGTACTCTTCAACCACATTGTTGGTGGCCCACAAGAGCTCTTTTCTAGTTCATCAGCTTGGTATTAATTTCTCAGGTTTGGACTTTACTGAATCAACTCCCATGCTTGCAACATTGCATGTGTTAACCGAATGCGTCTCACAACATCAAGTATGGCAAGTTAGTTAAGTTAGTTATGCTCGAGGATGTACGTGTGGTTGAGTGCATGGGATCACAGCTCGGTTGAAGTTAGTTAGAGTGGGGTATATATATACTCATGCTCACTTATGGTGTGAATAAAGAAAACAAGAAAGTATACACACGGTTAAGAGAAATTAGAGAAGAGAGAGCTCGAGAGATCCTCATCTGAGAAGAACAGAGGAGCATCGGCCTTGAAGTGTCAATTGGAAGAGAGTTCACTCGTTGATGCAATCTTGTATGGAAGGGATTCCTCACTCACCTATGAGGAAGTCCTCACTGCATTGAAGGCTAAGGAGTTTCAAAATAGCTCCACATCAAGATCAGTGGATCAAGCTGGTGAGGCTATGATTACTAAATTTGATGACAAGAAGGGATTCAAGAAGAAATGTAATAAGAAGGGCAAGAGTGATAAGAAGGATGAGAAGGAGACTAGATATTGTCACCACTGTAAGAAGCCTGGACATCTCAAAAAGAACTGCTACTCTTAGAAGAAAAAGAAGGAAGAAGAAGCAGAAGGGCTCAATACAGCAGACATCACTCAAGAAATAGAGACTGCCCATGCCTTGAATGTTGTGGATACAGATGTGATTGAGCAATGGATCATGGATAGTGCCTGCAGTTTTCAGATGTGCCCGAAGTTTGAATGGTTCCAAAACATGGAGCATTCATCTGGCTCAGTGCTTCTTGGTAACAATCAAGTCTGCAAGGTTAAGGGGATGGGAAATTGTGAAGCTCAAAATGATGGATGGATCTGCAAAAATCCTTACTGAAGTCAGGTACATTTAAGATATTAAGAGAAATCTTGTTTTCTTTGGAGCTCTTGAAGCAAAGAGATACTCTTTTCTTTCATCACGGGGTGAGATGAAGGTGCTGAAGGGATCTGAGGTAATCATGGTAGCTAAAAGATTCAACAACCTTTACTATCTGCAAGCTGAGGTAATTTCTGAACAGCTCAATGTTGTCAAGAAGTTAGATGGAGACTTGTGGCATCTGAGACTGGGACATGTGTCTTCTGATGGAGTAAATCGACTAATCAAAGATGGAATAATAGAGGCTGACAATAAGATGGTCTCTAGAGAATGTGAGGTGTGTGTACTTGGAAATAGCAAGAAGTTGGTGTATCCTACTGGAAAACACACCTCACAATCAGTGCTTGATTATGCACATAGTGATATTTGCGGACCTGCTCAAACCATATCAGTGGGTGGATGCAGGTATTTTCTATCCATTGTGGATGATTATTCCAGAAAGATTTGGCTATATATCATGAAGGAGAAATCAGAGGCTTTTGTCAAATTCAGAGAATGGTGTAAGGAAGTTGAGGTTGAGAAGGGATCATGTTTGAAGTGCTTGAGAACAGACAATGGGCTGGAGTTTCTTTCACATCAGTTTGAATATTTCTACAAATTGAAAGGAATAAAAAGGCATGGGATAGTTCCTAACAATCCTCAACAAAATGGTGTAGCTGAGAGAGCAAATAGAACTATCCTTGAGAGAGTGAGATCCATGCTTATATCCTCTGGAATGCCTCACAAATTCTGGGGTGAACCTGCATCTACTGCTGTCACCTAGATGAATAAGTGCCCAACTGCAGCAGCAAACAATGAAACTCCAGATTTTAGATGGTATGGCCATCATGGAAACTACACTATGCTGTGGCCTTTCGGATGCAGGGCATACTCTCACATTAAGCAAGGGAAGCTGCAACCAAGGGCCCTCAAATGTGTGTTATTGGGATATCAAAAAGGGGTTAAAGGATATAGATTGTGGTCTCTGGAACAAGAGAATCAGAAAGTAGTGATCAGCAGAGATGTAATATTCAGAGAATCAGAGATGCCTTACAAAGAAGCTAAACAGAGAATGGGGCCAGTGATGCTCAAGTTGAGGTGGAGTTTCTGGATAAAAATCAAAGTAAGAAACAGGCTGATCACTCAGAGTCTTCTGAAGATGAGAACCAGGTCCATGAACTCAGTGATGATGAAGGTGGAGACATGGATGAAGGTGGAGTCATGAATGAAGGTGGAGACTCTACTGACAATAATCTTCATGATTATATGCTAGTAAGGGATAGAAAAAGAAGAACTAATATCAGAAGGCCAGCAAGATACAATAATGCAAGTCTTGTATGCTATGCATTCTGTGCAGCAGAAGAACTTGAGTCCAGTGAGCCAGGTACTTACAAGGAAGCCATGAAGTCCAGAGAAAAGAATAAATGGAACAAGGCTATGCAAGAAGAGATTGAGTCACTGTTGAAAAACAAGACTTGGATCCTTGTCACCAGGAAGAAGCTGCAGAAACTTATTGGATGCAAATGGATCTTTAAGAAGAAGATAGAGACATCTGAAGGAGATAGGATCAGATACAAAGCCAGGCTAGTGGCTAAGGGATATAATCAGAGAGAAGGCATTGATTATAATGAGATCTTTTCTCCAGTGGTGAAGCACAACTCCATAAGAATGCTCATGCCATTGGTTGCAAAGAATGACTGGGAGTTGCATCAATTGGATGTAAAGACAACCTTCTTACATGGTGAGCTTGAGGAGAGTATATTCATGGAACAGCCAGAGGGATTTATAAGGCCAGGAGATGAAGATAAAGTGTGCTTACTAAAGAGAAGCATATATGGCCTCTAGCAGTCCAGCAGCTAATGGAATTTGCAGTTTGATCAGCACATGAAGAAGATTGGATTTGAAAGTTCCAAGTATGATAGCTGTGTTTACATGAAGAAAAGGGATGGAAAGTCAGTAGCATTCTTACTCTTGTAAGTGGATGATATGCTTGTTACTGGATCAGATATCAATGAAATTCAGAAAGTGAAGAATGACCTCAAATGCATATTTGAAATGAAGGATTTGAGAGAAGCCAAAAGAATTTTGGGTATTTATATCATAAGAGACAGAAAGAGAGAGATGTTATGGTTGAGTCAGCAACATTATGTTGAGAAATTAATCCAGAAGTATCAGATGAGTGAGTGCAGAATTGTTTCAACACCATTGGGGCAGCAATTTCAACTATGTGCAAGCCAGGGGCCAAAATCTGAAGAGGAGCTAAATGAAATGAAGAGCATACCCTATGCTAATATCATTGGAAGTGTGATGTATGTTATGATATGCACTAGACCTGATCTTGCTCATGCTGTAAGCCTCACAAGTAGATACATGAGCAATCCGGGCAAGGTCCATTGGCAGACTCTGAAATGGATGTTGAGGTACTTAAGGGGAAGCTTAGAATATGGGATCCTATACAAAGGTTTTGGAGATTAGACAAAAGAGATTCTAGGAGGGTTCTGTGATTCAGACTATGCTTCAAACAAAGACAACAGAAAATCTCAAACTAATACTTCTTCACAATGTATGGTTCAGTAGTATCTTGGAAATCCAATCTGCAATCCGTGGTAGCTTTATCCACAACAGAGGCTGAGTATATAACTCTTACAGATGCAGTAAAGGAGAGTTTTTGGCTCAAGGGAATAATGGAAGACTTTGGTGAAAAGCAAGGAATGGTTGCAGTGAATTGTGACAGTAGCAGTACTATCTGCTTATCCAAACACCAAACATTTCATGATAGGAGCAAGCACATAGATGTGCGGTTGCATTTTATTCGGGACGAAGTGAAGAAGGGTGTGATAGAGATCAAGAAGATAGGGACTGAGCACAATCCAGCCGATGCTCTAACTAAGGTGATACCAGCTTCCAAGTTTGCTTACTGCTTGGAGTTGGTGAACATTCTGAAAAGATGAAGGAAGTGGGGAGTTGGAGAATTATGACAGTAGGTGTTGATGTTGGAAACGAGATGGAGATTTGTTAACCGAATGCGTCTCACAACATCAAGTATGGCAAGTTAGTTAAGTTAGTTATGCTTAAGGATGTACGTGTGGTTGAGTGCATGGGATCACAGCTCGGTTGAAGTTAGTTAGAGTGGGGTATATATATACTCATGCTCACTTATGGTGTGAATAAAGAAAACAAGAAAGTATACACGCGGTTAAGAGAAATCAGAGAAGAGAGAGCTCGAGAGAACCTCTATCACGACCGCCCCCTAGGGTTAATAAAAGCGGGCGATCGCGACTTAAAGGGGGTTTTAAAGGACATTCAAAGAAGGCTAGGGTTTTCAATAAAAGTGTGACCAAAATTTAGGTTTAATAAATAAAACGACCAAGAGTAATTACGTTTAATAAATAAAGGACTAAGGGTTTAGCATTTATTCAAAAGTAACGAGTTTTCAAATATCCCAAATGAAACAGTTTTTTTTTTGAATAAAAGTATGTAAAGAAAACATCACAGCGGAAGCATCCAAGAGAAGAGTGACGTCATGTGTGAAGACACGATGACACTCGGAGTTTCAAAACGACCATAGTTTATTATTAATTCCTGCTCAACACCACCAACCGCTCGTCGCTGCTCAACCTGCACATAGAGAAAACATATGCAGGGCTGAGTACTTTTGAAAATACTCAGTGGCTCATGCCCGAAAGCATTTTGATAAGAGTACATATTATCATGCCATACGTAGGTAACCATCAGGGTTTGAGCTTTTATAAAGGCCCGAGGCACCAAAATATTTTCCATTGTTCAAAATAGCGACCGCGCAGTCATTTTTCCCATCGTCATCAACCATATCTGCCAATACATGACAAGGAATGCGGCCGCAAACCAGGTCACTAGACCGGTCAGCCCGTACGCTAGCACACAGTCTACCATAGGTGTACACTAATTCAAGTAGGGTTTGCGGCCCTACGAGGACCCGAATTCGATTTATATAACAGTGGCAACAGCCACATCAGATAGGCATGTTAAAACAAATCACAGCATGATAATCGCTTTAAACCACCCTTATAACACCACGTAATATTTTCGGAAAAATAAAGAGGTATTCCCAATTAGTCACTAACATGGACTTAGTATTATGCATGTCCTTAATTTTTCCCTTTTCCCAACAACAAATGGAAATCACGTCATAACATAACATCTTTGCATATAACATCATCTCGTCACATATATAATTCATGTATGCCATTCAAAACATAGTTATTTTGCAAAGGTAGAAATCTGGCAGCACTGCGCAACAATTTTATAAAAATCATTTAAAAATCATCCGACTTCCGTTGAGGCTAAAACTTTACGACAAAGCAGTAGACTCATCAAATAACTTTCAGTTTAAATTTCATGTCAAAATAACCTTTTTAGGTCGGTCAAATAGAAAACGTAACCTACTGGTCGAGAAAACAGTTTCTGCCAGAAATGCGCAGTCAACTTTAAAAATTCACCAAATATCCATCTTTAATCCAAATGAGTTGAAATTTACACACAACATAGAAGACATCATGAAGTTTACTAAGGAAAAAGAATCGGTCAAATCGGAGTTCATTTGATCGGTCAAAAACGAGTCGGAACTTACTGTTCGGAATCACAGTTTCTCATGCTTTTAGGAAATCCGAATTAGGGTTTACCCCCACTTATTCAAAATCAACCTTTTCATAGTTTTAACATACAAGCATGCTCAAAAGGGTCCTTATACACATATTTTCATGAAATCACATATCATTCACCGAAGATTCATTAAATCATCAACCAATTGAAATCAAAATGCATTCACACATACGATTACACATTCCCACCGATTAAACCCTTAGATCCGCATTCCCTACACTCTCTACATGCATGACGGAGTCAAAGAAGGTTTAGGTGGAGAGGAGTGAAGAATATGGGTTTGAATTTACCTTTCTTGGACGAAACAATCGGTAGAAAGCGAATAAAACCTTGGTTCTTCAATAATCTCTTGGGAAATTGAGGGGATCTTGAGTAGAATAGATGAACAAGTGTGGGAGAGTGGAGAAGAGGGAATGAGCGTGTACTTCAAGGGAGGGGGCGATTTTTTTTTTGGTGGGGGCTATGGTTAGGTTTTGTTTTATTTTATTTATAGAGTTAAGATGAAATCTCCAATTAATTGCATGAAGATATGGAGAATAAATCAAATAAAGATTTGAGAGATTTGGGGAGAGATGATGGGCGTGTAAATTGAGGGAGAATAAGGAGGATATTCGAAAATCATGGTTATTTAATTAGCCATGATTTAATTTGGTATTTTCACGGAGCAGAATAAAATATAATATGGAGCAGAAAAATAAATAAAAAATCCTCCCATGAACTAGGAATAGGCGTGTGAAATTATTTCTTCCACAAGGAATAATTTCCAAATCTTTAATAAAATAGATAAGGCAAGATTTTCTAGGATATTCCAATTAAAACATGAAAAGAAATAATTAAGGGATCAAAATAAATAATGAATAATTTCCTTCTCCCACAAACTAGGAGATTTCGAAATCTCCCTTAGGAAAAATAATAGGGCCGATTTTTATCATGAAGAATAAGATAATTAGGCTTTAGGATTTAATTTGGATAACTATCCCAAAACAAATAATTAAATCCAAGAAAAATAATTCCTCTCCAAATAATAATAATGGTCGAAATTTTCTCCACAAAAGGGCAAGGTAATTACTTATGATCCTAATTAAATCTCACTCCCCTTAAAAAATAAGTTACCGCAATATATTTCATTCCACATCAATTAATTTAAGCCACGTCATAAAATCAACGAAATTGACTAGGTCAAAACAAAATTAGGTCATCGAATAAATCACATAACGATTCGTCATTTAATTGCGACAATCAAAGCAATAAATGCAACGTCTTAGGGTTCCAAAATTAGGGTTCGAAAAATGGGGCGTTACATCCTCATCTGAGAAGAACAGAGGAGCATCAACCTTGAAGTGTCGATTGGAAGAGAGTTCACTCGTTGATGTTCTTTGCATCGGTTAGTTACAGTTGCTATTGAGTTTTAGCATTGTAAACTTGTGTTGATGTTGTGCAAGGTGTGTAGATTCATTGTTGTATTGTACTTGTAATTCTCGGTTCTATTCATCAATGCAAATCACTAGAATTCTCCCGTGGACGTAGATCGATTGGATCGAACCACATAAAAGGCTGTGTTCATTGTTTGTTTCTTGGTTTTTACTCGCTTGTTTCGTCTGCAATCGAAGCATTGCCGTTTATATTACAGCATGTGGCATCTTCTTCATGCTTTTCAGTTGAGATTTTATCCTTGCACACATCTGTATTGCTCATCTTAATCAATACTACTTCTTCTTGGACTAAAAGAGATTCAAGAGTGTATCTATTCCAGTTCAATTTCAATAAGAGTTTTCTTTGTTTCTCATAAAAAATACTACTCCGTTGATTTACTTCACTGTTACAATTGGTGTTGGTTCTTGCTTCTCGTTGCTGATTCTATAACACTAGCCTTTTCCCCACGTGGAAATTATTCTCTGCTATGCTTGTTCTTATTCGTCAACTTATGCCACGCTACATACTCCCACGGTGCACGACACATGGGATAGATGTTGCATGCGATGCATGGCGATCATTATAAATCGAGTTCTCATTTAGCTCATCTCTCTACAAGAAGGATATATCTTTTCTCTCTACAATTGGAACCCTATCGCACACTCCCTCTTACCGGTGCTGACGCTGATAAACCCACGCCGCCCCCTTGCCGACACCGACGGGTCGTGATTATGATATAATTTCGGATGCTATAGTGATTTTTGGAGTACTTAAGAAATAAAGGCAGGGGTTTTTGTTTTTTGTATTATTTTTTTGTTCAAAAATTAAGATTAGGAATTCTATATGAATACAGTGGGTATGAGTTTTTTAGTTAATTGTGTTTCTCTGTTTGTACTTTGTTGAATGCGCTCTATTCTCTCTGCGACATTTGAGATTTTTTGTGCTGTGATTTTTGAATTAGTACGATGATTATATGTCATTATGTGATTCATTATGGTTGAATATTTTATGTGTATTTATTTGATATTTTTCGTAACTAGATATATGAAGATGCTTTTGACGGTAAGCGGTTTGGTTTATTTTGATGGATTTGGAAATGTTGATAATGTGAGTAAAATCATACAACTTTGTGTCAAACATACCAAGTATGAAGAGCATAATTAGAGGAGAAATATATGTAATTGATATAGCAATTAATATGTAATACATTCTCCTAGAATAGGGTGATCTCTTACCTAAAATACATTGTAATCTCTCCTACATAAGGAGGAAGAACCGCAGCATACAAATATCAAGAAATATACGGAATCTTATACTCTCAAACATCTTCTACCTTTCTTTCGCCTAACATGAGCATCGCCTCTCTCGATCACCATCGCTAAGATGGTATCAGAGCAGGATTGATTCGGGATCAAGACTCAGAGCAATGTCATCATCGTCCCGAATACCTTTCCCGACCTTTTAAGCCCTGCACAACAGCCAAACGAACAAAATGTCAGAATCTGACAATCCCTCAAACACAAACCGACCCATAACACTTTCTGCCGAACAGTTTGCAGAACTCTTGAGACTAATCATGTCTCAAAACTCTCCAAAACAACCCCAATCTTATGGACTGATCAGACGTGAATCCGTCAACGGAAAATTGATGAATCCGGATACAAAGGAGACAGGAGTCGGCGTAGGTCTCGCCAAATTCGACCGAAACCGCGTTCACCCCATCCAAACCACCGGAAGCCATCCGCCACCAGCCAAACCCTACCGGAGAGATGAAGATAAAAGCATGCTTGCAATTGGAGACCAGGTCACCTACACCGACGCATCGGCGGGCGACGCAGGTCCAATCGCGGAGAGCAGAGACGGCGACAGAGGCCAACCCAAGACAGCAGAGAAATCCGTTGCTTCGGCATTGGTCGCGAGGGGAACCCTCACCGGCGACAGGCAGACGGCGGCTAGGGTCCCCACTGGAGAAGGCTCGACGGCGGCTAGGGATTCAGCAACAGGGGCGATGGCTAGGGTTCGAAACCAAAATGGAACCCTTGCCTTCAAATCTTTCAAATCCTCAAATCAACCCCAAATCTCTCCCAAATCTACAATTCAACCCCCGAATCGGAAATATTTCCCAAAATGCACCCCAAACCTCTCACAAATCCTACTCTGACCCCCGAACCAAAACTGTATCTCAGATTTTACCCCATAAATCTTCTCAAATACAAAACCACCCCAGAACTTCAAATCAGTCTGATTTTTACCCCTACAAAAACCCGAAATTCCATTCTGACCCCCATATAGCAAAAACATTGCAGATTGCACCCCAAATTCCCGAACACCTGGAAAACCGACCCTCTGTACCCTGTAAAAATTCCTTTGATGCCTTAGCCTGCTCCTCTATGTCCCAAATAGGTCCGAAAGATGACCATTGGATCTTTGATTGCAGTGCCACCGACACTATGTCGTTTGATGCCTCTGATTTTCAGACTATCTCCAAATCCACTAAATCCTATGTCCAGACGGTCAGTGGGGACCTAGCCCGAGTCCAAGGGGCTGGCACAATCAACATTTCGCCCACACTATGCCTCTCTAATTGCCTTTTTGTTCCATCTCTGTCCCATAAACTGTTATCAATTAGTCACGTGACTAGAGAACTGAACTGCAAGTTACTAATGCAACCTCGATTTTGCATGTTACAGGATATCAAGACGGGGACGATAGTTGGGCGTGGCACTGAGCGACACGGCCTGTATTATGTGGACGAGATAGCCCAACAGAGTGCTGCGTTGATGCTGACTCCCGGACCGACTGACAGACAGGCTTGGCTTTGGCATCGTCGGTTAGGACACCCATCTTTGGGGTATTTTCGCCTTCTTTTTCTCGAGTTAGCTAGATCATTGAACTCTTTTCACTGTGATACTTGTGTGTTAGCTAAAAACCATAGACATTCATTCAAGATAAACAACACTAGAGTGAAATCTCCTTTTGCTTTAGTTCATTCCGATGTTTGGGGTCCGGCACCCATCGCTGGGGTGCAAGGTTTCCGGTATTTTGTGCTCTTTATTGATGACTGCTCCCGCATGACCTGGATTTATTTTTTAAAAAATAAACATGACGTGTTTGATAAGTTTGTAGACTTCTATAACCTTATTCAAACCCAATATAAACACACCATCCAGATCCTTAGATCCGATAATGGGGGGGAATTTGTCAATCATAAAATGCAAGAATTTTTTAGGAATACAGGGCTAGTCCACCAAACCTCATGCGCTTACACTCCAGAACAAAATGGGGTTGCGGAACGGAAAAACCGTTACATCCTTGAAATCACACGAGCTCTTTTAATTGAGTCCAAACTACCAAAATCCTTCTGGCCCGAAGCTGTCGCCACTGCCGTATACCTCATAAACCGTCTTCCAACCGGAATACTCAACTTTAAAACTCCCCTCGATACCTTTTCCCAACATTTTGAAATCCCATCATCCCTATCTCTTGAACCTAGAGTGTTTGGGTGCTCGGTCTTTGTTCACATCCCTAAGCAAGACCGTTCCAAATTCGACCCTTGTTCCCTTAAATGTGTATTTCTTGGCTACGGTAAAAATCAGAAAGGCTATAGATGCTATGACCCAAAAACCCGTAGGATACACACCACCATGAATTGCGATTTTGTGGAAGGAGAATATTTCTACACCCAATCTAGCAGTCAGGGGGAGACACAACCTTCAGACCATAGTCCTCACAACGACCTCCTAGATTGGCTGCCAAGTATCCAAAATACACAGTTAGGGGGAGAACCTCAGACAAGGGAACCACAGATAGGGGGAGATCCACAGCCAAGTCCTGTCATAGACGTTGGTCCAACTGAGGAAGCTAGCAACACCGCCGGGCCGTCGAGTCCTGTAATGCAAAACGAGGAACAAAGTGACACTACCCGACCATCAACCCCGCCTTCGATTCCCGAGGTAATCAGTTCAGATGTTGATACTAATCTTGACAGGAACAGTGATGACCGTGAAACTAGTGGAGATACACAGGATCCATACGAACTGCCCCCACGGAAAACAAGAGGGGTACCTCCTAGACGATACTCACCAGATTGGAAAGGGAGAAAGGCAAAATACGCAGTTTCCAATATTGCGTAGGGTCACTTATCAGAAATGGCCCGGGCATTCGAGATGGCTTTATATGAGGAAGAAGACATCCCACAATCATTTGAGGAGGCAAGCAAACACAAACACTGGAGAGAAGTTATGAAGAAAGAAATAGACGCTCTAGTCAAGAATGGCACATGGGAGAAATGTACGCTGCCCAAAGGAAAGAAACCAGTTGGATGCCGGTGGATATTCACCATAAAAAGAAGAGCAGATGGTTCAATCGAGAGATACAAGGCGAGACTCGTGGCAAAGGATACACCCAAGTATATGGGGTAGATTATGAAGAGACATTCTCTCCCGTGGCTAAAATGGAGACTGTGCGAACACAGCTATCTGTTGCGGCATGCAAGGACTGGAATCTACACCAGTTTGATGTGACTAACGCCTTCCTCCACGGAGAACTGGAAGAGAACAAGGAAGTATACATGGAAGTTCCACCAGGTTTTTCTGGAGAATTTGGAGATGGAGAGATATGTCGGCTGCGGAAGACCTTGTATGGGTTGAAACAATCCCCACGGGTCTGGTTCGGTAGGTTCTGCCAAGCCATGCTCAAGCACGGATTTCAACAAAGCCAGTCCGATCACACACTCTTCACAAAAAGAAGAGACAACAAGGTAACTTGTCTACTTATCTACGTTGATGATATGATTATCACAGGAGATGACATAGAAGAGATCCAGAGGTTAAAGGAGAATTTGTTCAAAGAATTCGCGATGAAAGATTTAGGAGCACTGAAATACTTCTTGGGGATAGAAGTGTTGCGATCCAAACACGGAATATTCCTAAGGCAGAAAAAGTATGTTCTAGATCTATTGGCGGAAACAGGTCTCCTTGAATGTAAGCCCGCAGACACTCCAATGGTCCCTAACCATGGTCTGAAGATAGAGGAAGGAGCAGAGCTCGCTGACCGAGAAAGATATCAACGACTTGTCGGAAAACTTATCTATCTCTCACACACCAGACCCGACATTGCATACGCTGTGGGTATTGTAAGTCAGTTCATGCACCTACCTCAAGCGAGTCACATGGAAGCTGCATTAAGGATCGTGCGTTATTTAAAAGGAACTGTAGGATATGGGGTGTTCCTAGCAAAGAGAGAAGACTTGGAGATTGATGGATACACCGATGCTGACTGGGCAAGCAACCCGGTGGATAGAAAATCTACGGGAGGATACTTTACTTTCATAGGGGGAAACTTGGTTACTTGGAGGAGTAAGAAACAGAAGGTTGTAGCTCTATCTAGTGCCGAGGCAGAGTTCCGAGGAATGAAGAGTGGACTCATGGAAATTCTCTGGCTAAGGAGGTTGCTCACAGAAATCGGGTTCCCACCTACTCGAAAGAGCCAGCTGTTCTGTGACAACAAGGCCGCCATCAGCATATCAGAAAACCCAGTACAACACGACAGAACGAAGCACGTCGAAGTTGATCGGCACTTCATTAAAGAAAAACTAGACGGTGGTATCATTGAGTTTCCGTTCGTCCGTTCTGAAGAACAACTCGCGGACATTCTAACCAAAGCAGTTCTGCCGAAGGTCTTCAAGGAAACATTAGCCAAGTTAAGCATTGGAGATACCATTGCTCAACTTGAGGGGGAGTGTCAAACATACCAAGTATGAAGAGCATAATTAGAGGAGAAATATATGTAATTGATATAACAATTAATATGTAATACATTCTCCTAGAATAGGGTGATCTCTTACCTAAAATACATTGTAATCTCTCCTACATAAGGAGGAAGAACCGCAGCATACAAATATCAAGAAATATACGGAATCTTATACTCTCAAACATCTTCTACCTTTCTTTCGCCTAACATGAGCATCGCCTCTCTCGAAAAAATAGAAATTTTTAAAATAATACAGGTTTTAATGCAGAATTAGTAAAATAAGAAAGAATAATTAGTAAAGTAAAAAAGAGGAAGAAAAAAATGAGTAAAGTAAAAGAGATAAAGAGAACATGTAGCGGAAATAGAGTTAATTAATTGCGGGATCCACTTCCTAAAATAGAAAGTTTAGAAAGTTTCTATTTTCAAAAGACGGAGGTACTAAGTTATTAACATTGTGTTTTCTAATCATTTCGAGTTTATGGCAAACTTGTTATGTTATAGATTAACTATAGCTGTTGATTTCTCAATTAATTTCGTTGTGTTGGACTATTAACAACCATCATATTTCCAAACAATCAACAACAAATTAATGACTTTGTGAATATGATGACTACCAGAATCGAACATGGGCCTTTAGCTGAAATATTAGGAGATGAAATGCGGATAAGTCGTGTGAGCTTAAAAGCGTTTTCAGCTTAAGTGGAGACATTGTTTGTAAGCCGTAGGATCTATTCAAGTTAGATAGATTAGATCCTAGCCATCCATTCTTGTGAACGAGCTTAGTATTGTTTTAGGGGTTGTTCATCTCATTCGTTTCAGCTGAAGGGTTTAAAATCCCCAAATTGATGTGATTGATATTTCAGAATACGAAATACAGTCCCTCACATCTACTCTTTTACTTTTTGATTTCCATCTTGTTTCTCGATTGATCTCAAGCATCCTTTCCAACAAGTGGCGCCGTCTGCTGGGAAGCAAAGAATCGTAGGGAGGAGTTAATAATCGATTGAGAATGGCGTCGTGTTTTGAAGCCGAGAAGTTCAACGGAAAGTACGACTATGGGCTCTGGAAGATGAAGATGCGAGCTCTTCTAATTCAACAAGGATTGGTGAGTGTGTTGCAGCCAAAAGATCCTAAGGAGAAGGGGAAAGAACCGCTTGATGAGAAAGCGCAATTACGACATGAAGAGATTTCGTTGAAGGCGCATAGTGCGGTGATCCTCTGCCTAGGTGATAAGGCATTGCGGGAGGTGATACGAAATACAATTTCCCTCACATCAACCCTTTTACTTTTTGATTTCCATCTGGTTTCTCGATTGATCTCAAGCATTCTTGCCAACAGACTTAATTTATACTCCGTCAGTTAGCGATGGATATTGTTGGAACTACGGCAGCGGAAGACACGAAAATCAAACATATCCTTGCGGATATATTTAGGTGACTATGTGATTAAATCCAGTTTACATGCAATTAGTCTAGATATATAGAAAACACACCAAAAATACACATAAACATGTTATTTGATGTAGATCTGATTGTTACATCTGGATCCATTGAAGGATTGACGTTGCTTGCTGATCCTCTTGGTAATCCTTGATTTCTCGACCATAAATCTTCCATTCTATTCCCATGTCCTTGATTATTCATCCGTGTGGGCGGATCTCGAAGAATCAATAATGGTGAAATGAGATCTTGGGAAAATCCCACAAAACACGGGGTTGTCTTGATCTAATCCTATGAATTAGGATAGAACAAGAACAAAACCAAAACCTTATTCTCCCTCGTGCAAAGGCATGAAAACCCATGATTTAATATATTATCAATAGAATATTATTTTGTTCCACTAAAGAATAATATTGCTCTCCCATCTAAATCACCATATTACGAAGAACTTGGGTTCCATTTTATTTTACAATATTTTCCGCGTTTAAGATTATCTTGATCCATCAGTTTAATTCTTTGTCTGCTATGTGACTTGAATTAAATTAATTCTCCAAATAAATTTTCTAGTTTGAAACTTTATTTATTATTCGTGGAATAAAATTCCAACTGCGCAGATTTCTGAATAATAAATTCCTTTTTCAAACACCTCTTGGGGATGAAATCATACCACACTGGGCATGCGAATTCTATGAAATAATATTCCAATATTTTCATGTTATTCAATTACTACCACCTAAGATATCACGTTTGAGTTGCGAAAAACTCTCCCATATTGATAAGTCAAAGTGGCATCTGACTAAATAAACAATATTAATATTATTTTCATAGACTAGAAAATACTAAACTTTCTGAAATATATTCTTTCAGTAGATAGCAATAAAGAATACATTTCGTATTAGATCCTTTCAATGCTTTACCACACCAGTGTTACTAATCTCTTCTTAGGTAAGAGAATTATTATAAACACTGCAACCATACCAATAGGTAGTCAAGGCCTATCTAGGTTGTGAACTCGTTTTTCTTCTTACTAGATCTGGTCGAGTCCCCTACTGGTGAATACATGAAAGTCATCGTATTCCCCTACTTTAACCTTCTTAGTAAGAATCCTAAGACTTGTTTATTATATTTCAATAATAAACAATTATATTTTATTATTTATTCTCATAATTAGGTAAACAAGTGGATGTGGCGTTTCTTATATACATGCATGAACCGACTATACAAAGGCATGTACGCTAGAAGCATCTTTTAGTATACAAACCCCAACAATCTACCACTAATACTCAAAGAATGCTTCGAGTATACCAACCGTTTTATTGGCCTTGTGCTACACATTCACACACAATTTCTCCCACTTATACTCAAAGCATGATTTGGCCACTATGTACTCAAACTATAATTCTTGTAAAAGAATCTACCAATATAGTTTGCTAGAGTACACAAAAATGAAAATATATACTTGTTATTTATATGCTTAATTCTCACTTAGGAGCACGTTTATTTGTTCAAGATATTTCTAGGTCCTTTGATCTAGTGGAATAATTTTATGTGCCTTTCTCAAGTGCACTTATACATATTCCTTTATGAAAATCCAATAGTCTTGATCCTTTTTAATTTTTACTAATTGAAAGTAGAATACTTATAGCAACATAAAGTTTTAATCATGTCGAATATGATTTCTAAAACTTTAATTGTATAATCCCAATTTAACTTGGTATTATCATTGCTATATAAATTGTGATGAGAATATATGTATAAACATAATTGCTTCACCACAATGACTAATTGGAAATTAGTCCTTATGACAAAATAAAACTGAATGATTGCATCCTTTTGTTTTATAGTCATAAATTCCAAGAGTTTATTATTTAATCATTTGTGTGACTTTTGACTTGAAATACTTTGTTTGGAAAACCAAAGTATTTCTAATTTTAATAGGTAAATGGAAATCTTTTAATGTTATTAGAGTTCTGAAAATTGTGTAAATCATCACTTCTTTCATTATATGGTGTGAACCCTTTTTAACTCTATCGAACATTATCTCAATTCCATTTATAAATATTCAATGAGACAAAATTTAGCTCCCACTTTTAAAAGTAGAAAAATATAAGTCTCAATATTCTTTAAGCTATTAAAACAAGTTAAATAGTGCTTGGAGTTAAATTCATCCTAGTTTAATAAAATGAGCTATGAAGCTCTTATTAAACACTTAGAATTTAATTATTCTTAAGAAAAAGCTCCCACTATTTTAATTATCACTCTCACAACAAAATAAATAAAACACCAACTATTCAAATAGTTAACTCTTGGCTTGGAATATTAAAATAAATTTAATGTGCACACTATATTTACTATACAAGACTTTCTAGTATTTAAGATAAATACTTTTCTTGTGACTAGTTGAATTAATTTACTTGTCTTATAATCAGTTATTGCGATTATTTTTCTTGTATCCTTATTTGATCAAACGCGATCAAAAGATCATTTTATTTTGCTTTGAATCCATGTCGAACATAAAGGTTTTATTGATTCATTGACAAAATAATGGTTCAAAACTTAAAGGATTACATAAACTTAATAATCAACGAAATTAGAAGTAAAATCTCTTAATAATTGAATCAACAAGTATAACCACAAGTGAACATTTTGATATTTAAACTTGGTTTCATTCGATGTCATAGGTAATCGGATAATCAAAATTCATTTTTCTAATGATGCAAGCATTATAAAACGATATTGATAATCCAAAACGACAATTGATAATCTAGGAATATAATTCCAAACCAATAATACATTTTGACATCAAAAACAATATCCAAAAATATCAAAAACCCAAAATTCAACAATTGTAAATATAAGCAAAAAAAATAACTCATGCTGACTTGACCATAGTCCCTTCAAAGTTCACCCCTTTTCTTCATCTCTTATTGAGTATTTACAAGCTTGTTATAAAACTCCAGAATTGAAATTGACTTGTCGCTAAACAAAATTTCATTTCTGACTTCATTATAGCTATCTGGAAGCCCATCAAGGATCATTATCTGCTGGGTTTGTTGATCAATGGCCTATTAGGTTCAAACCATTTAGGTTTGTTGATCAATGGTCTATTAGGTTCGTCAGTATATTATTACATTGTGTTTGCTTGTGCATTTATAAGATGTTTTATAAACATTTAAATGTATAAGAAGCAAACAAAATCTAAGTCTTTTGCTTAGTAGACTGGTTGTGGGCGTCGTCCACTTTAAGGTAACACAGTCGGTTCTATGCAATGCTTTGCAAACGAAAAAGAAGAATTTCACAACCCATATAGGCTTAAACTACCTATCGTGAAAGGTTGCAATGTTAGTCCGATTATTTCTAAGCCTTTCTGAAATAAGATGACGTTGGTGTGGTATAGCACTGAATGGATCTAACAGCAAGACGTGTCTTTATGCTATCTACTGAAAGACTAGGTCTTGATAAATAACTATTTCTTAATCTACATACGTTATCATTGAGCATACGATATTGATTATGCACTACTTTAACTTATCAAATGGTGCGGGTTTTTCGCAACCCAATAATCATGATATATTGGGTCGTGGTGATTAATATCTAGGGGTGCTAGGATTTCTATTATGTTGAATCGTGATCGAGGTGAGTCTCTTTTGATAATGTCCTTAATAGGAGCTTGAACAAGGTTTTATTATTCGAAAACTGACCAGTTGGAATTTAATCATTCCATGAATAATAAATAAGTGTTTCTTGCTAAGTCCACTCTTAGAATTAATAAGATGTTAATTAATTAAGTCCATAGTAGACTTTAATTAATTAATCGATATTTGTATCTTAAGCGCATGAAATAAACATTTAAATAAAATGGAAACCGGATTATTTGTAATTTCGGATTTGGATGGGCAGTGCAATATTATTACTGTAGTGGCTGATAATGATATTTCAATATAAGCTTGTATTAAATTGTGGGTTCAATTTAATTAGTAAAAAGCTAATTGGGTGAGGCCACATCTAAACCTCCATAGATCACTGACTGGGCCCAAACATGAACTTAATATAAATAGGAGAATAAATGAGAGACATAATTAATTAATTTTAGAGTCATAATTTTCGTCCCCCTCCATTTTAGAGGAGCTCGAAAATTCTCTCAGCTCTCCTCCGTGAGATTTTTCTGTCTTCTTTATTCGAGTCATAGTATTTTTGATAAGATTAACCCACACTGATTTCGGAATACAGTTCGGGAACCAGTCAGAAGATCCGTGGTCTAGTATTGAAGATCATCATTATGGAGAAGGCGCAAGCAATCGATGATTCTTTGGAGAATCAAATCGGTAACCCTAAACCGTAGAATTCATGTTTTAGGATTTACTTTCCTTGAGCATGAATTATTTGCATTCTAGCATGCAATTACCTGTGTTAACATGTGAATAGATTAATCCCATAATCGGTCAAATAGATCCTTATCTGATTTATTTGTTTTGTACAAGTCTTCCGCTGTGCAAGGGGCACCAAACCCCAGCAATTGGTATCAGAGCCAATTTTTGGCTCTGATTATGTTGATTAATTTCATGTTATATGAATTGCTTGAATGCATGTTGTTCTTCGTTACTTGTTTTATTTACATAACTGTACGAATGAACAAATCCTCGACGCCGAGGGAAAAGGCTTCGTGGAGCATTAATTCTCGCCTCATATGTAATCAATTCCTACGTGTATGTTGAGATACTTGTTATATTTACTTTCATGATGTTGGTAATGATTATATACATGAAATCTCATTTGAGTAATTATTACATTCCTTGGTGATATTTTCAATTCATACCTTGTACGTGAATTTGAATTAAACATCACCGCTCAGTACGTCGCTTCGAGTGGGAGCCTTGCGTGGACAGCGTTGGGGAAACAACAGCGCAGAAGCCGCTGCGAAGCCGCCGTCGCAGCAGCGACGGAGGCGAGAGCTGGGCTGTTCCGTACAGCAGCGCCGGTGGCTGCAGAGACGACAACGTCGCAGTAGCGACGACGACACAGCAGCGGTAATCAGGCAGCAACTGCAGTGACAACGCAGCAGCGGCAGTCCAAACTCCAGGGACGTCCGAGATGCAGTTTCGGTGGAGTTTCGGGCAGCAAGAGGTGCGGATTTCAGTGGGAGTACGACGACACAAGATTAAGGTTTCCCTATGCATGACATCAGACGCCTCGTCCCGTGACTTCGCTTTCCAATTTTAGATTAGAGTTTCCTAACTCTTGGAATTAATTTTGGAAAGTATTCAAGATTTATTTGGAAATAAAATTTGAATACATCGTGTGTGGATTTTATATATTATATGGGATTTAATTTTAAATTAAATCATGGATTAATTAGATTTTATCCTTATCATATGGATTTAAATGGATTTAATTCCTAGATGAATCCTAGTTGGATTTGGATAATGATAATCTAATTTTTATCTATATCCTAAGGATTAATATGGATTTAGATAATGATAATATTATTTTATTCTTATCATATGAATTTATATGGATTTATTCATATATGAGTTCTAGATGGATTTTGATAGTGATAATATAATACTTTATTATTATCTTATGAATTTATAAGAATTTATTCATATATGAGTTCTAGATGGATTTGAAGAATGACAATATAATATTATCTAATTCTTTGGATTTATATGGATTTATTCCAAAAATAAATCCTAGATGGATTAGGATTAATATTAATATTAATTTATTTTTATCCTATGCATTTGAATAGATTTAATTCTATTAAGACAAATCATAGATGGATTAGAATAAACATTAATCCAAGTTATCCTTATCTTTTGAATTTATATCCTAGATAGATTAGGATAAAGATGATATATAAGAAAATCCTTATTTAATTGGATTTAGATAAATTAATTTATCGAAGAAATCCGAAGTAATGTTGATATATTCTAGATGTCTATTCTAAATAGAATTAAGATTTGTATGCGTGCAAACTTTAAAAACATAGGAACTTAATGTATATATATCGAGGAACGTTCCTCGAACATCCGCTCAATAAAGGCGCAATTATTAGTATAGAGAGTAAAAAGAGGAGCATTTGATCACTATATTCTGCTATGACTAGGGCTGGGAAAATATATCGTAATACCGAAATCCCGCACTTACTTTACCGAAAAATACCAAAAATATTGAATTTTCGGTATACCACAACTTTTGGTACGGTATGATACCATACCGTAAGATTTTGGTATGGTAACGATATGAATTTTTCATATACCGCGGTATACCGCAATTAGAGTATATACAACAATTTTTGGTAAATACCGCATACCGAACATGTATATATATACATATATACCATATTTATAATATTGTAAAATTTATTATTTATAATATATAATATTATATATTTTTAAAACTAAAGCCCTAACCCTATATTTATATAATTTATTTGACAAATGCAAGTACATAGACTCATGATTGTAAAGTGATCGTGAATGGAGTTTTAAGAAATGAAGCTAATTGTTTTTTTATTTTGATGTTGGAATTTTATTGATTGGAATATGTATTAATTTTGAATGTTAAGAACCACTTTGATTGTGATGGAATTTTATCGTTCAGAACATTGTTAAAATGTTATTTTCAGTATTTAATGTATGAAATAGGTTCATTTCGGTAAGAGCATGATTTTGGTATATTAGTAGTATTTCGGTATACCGTACCATACTGCGGTATAGCGGTATACCGAAGTACGGTATGTTTTACCAAAATGCCGGTAAGGTAACGATATTCATATTTTGATATACCGAATTTAATGTATACCGCAATGCGGTATATCGAAAAAATCGGTACGGTACTGTATCATTTTTTCTTGTACCGTGCTTTTCGGTATGATATGTGGTATGCCCATCTCGGTACGGTATACCGTACTGATCCACCCCTAGACTTGTTAATTTACATTTTATAGTACTCCCTCCATTCCCTCATAGTTGAGGCGATATTTTTTGGCACGGAGTTTAAGAAATAAATGTTAAGTGTATTAAATAAATTGATAAAAAAAGTAAGAAAGAGAAAATTGTAGCGAGAATAAAGTAAAAAGTGAATAAAGTAAGAGGAAAAAATTAAGAGAAAAGGTACTATATATGGAAATAGTGGCTGACACACAGGTGGAGGAGGTGAGGGGCTTAAGCCCTTCCCAAACTTTTTTTTTTAAATTTTTACTACAAAATTTTTAAAAATTTTAAAAAACTATCTTCAGCTTCCCAAATTGATATCTTTGGGGTTTAATGGGAGAGAGATTTAGTGGAAAGGAGGGGCTGAAATATAAAATTACAGAAAAAACTTAAGCTTCTTAGAACAATGGCCGCCGCATAGAATTGGGATGAGGAAGAAGATGAAATAAATAACACCTCTTAAAACTTAAATGAATATAATAATAACAGTTGAAAAAGTCAATCCCTACTCCCTACTTAAATGGTGGCACGATTGAACTTTTATTTCTCCAAATATTATGAATTGTGTAACTAAGTTATAAATATATTATAGTAACACTTTTTAAATTGTTTCTGAAATTTGACAATAACGTTTTTATTCAAACGACAATTACAACTTGTAATTGGTGAGGTGATGTTAATTTTTTCTTTTACTTTTATCATTCCCTCCATTTTTTAAAAATAACACGAGTTTTAATCAAAATTAGTCTAGTAAAAAAAAGAGAAAAAAATAATGAAATTATTATTAAAAGATTGAGGAATCCATTTCCTAAATGGAGAGTTTCTATTTATAGAAAACAAACTAAAAAGAAAGGATTTCTATGTATTAGATATTTATTGCTTTAGCAAAATGGACCCAACTAGAACATGTATTGAATTATTATTTTTGTTAAACTTGTGTTGGATTAATTTTATATATTAGATATTTATGCATTTTTATAATTTTTACTCCATTTGTCTCAAGGTAGTTGGGGTGTTTTTTGGACACTTGATTTAAGAAATTGATGTGTTAAAGGTTAAAGTGGAGAGAGTAAAGTAAGAGGGGAAATAAAGTAAGATAGATGAAGAGAGTAAGTATAAGAGATGACGACACAAAAAAATAGTCTCATTTCTGGACAACACATGTTTTAATGAGAAATTAATAAAGTAAGAGAGAAAGAGAAAAAATGGGTAAAGTCAAAGAGATAGAAAGAAAAGTAGATCAAAATATGAGAAAGAAACTTTCCATTTTTAGAAATGGAAAGTAGATCAAAATATGAGAAAGAAACTTTCCATTTTTAGAAATGGGACTGGCAAACTCATATTTTTAGTGTTGTGATTGGTAGGTTGATGTGCTTAATTGTGAGTTTTTGTGCTCAAAGTGGTTATTTCCAGCCAATTACTATATGTTTTGGAGCTCACGAGTTTGTTGAGTGTTTTAGGCAAAAATAGGCGAATTTGGGAGAAAAAAGAGTCCACCCGGCCGCCGGGTGAATAAATTGTGAATAATTGTACCCGGCCGGGTGGCATCACAAGCCTTGAAGAATTCCAGAAAGTGTCGAACAAGTCCCACCTGGCCGGGTGAATTTCTAGTACAATAATTGTACCCGACCGGGTAGTATGCCAAAGCATGGCAAATTCCAGAGAGTTTCACCCAGCCGGGTGATTTTAAAGTGGATTAATTCCACCCGGCCGGGTCCGTCTATAACGCTTTTTTCTGAATTGCAAACACGATTTTTAGAAGAGAAGAATAAGAAGGAAGATTTAGGTTAGGCTTGGGCATTCACTACCGCCGCAATAAAACACATACACACACTCTCTCTCTATCTGAAGAACTCTTGGAAGAAGATTGAAGATTCAAGCTTCAATTCCTCCGCCAATTGTAATTTGTATCATGATTTCCATTGTTTTTCTTAGTTTCTTTTTGTTTTCTACCATGAACATGAGTAGCTAAACTTTTCATGTAGAATTCTTGGTGAAGATGCATTGATTCATAGTTTTAATCCAATTGAGTTCGTTGTCTAGAGCCTTTGTCCTAGCAGCAAGGAGCTTAGACATTATTGTATTAGGTGCCGAGTTCGAGCCCTCTTGACATCAGTTGTAATTTCCTCCTTTCTATAGTATAGGAGTTTATTTATAATTTCCTCCTTTGTGTAGGAGATAATTTTAAAAAAATAATAATCCAATTGAGTTCGTTTTTATCTTGCACTTACAATTGTTTGAATTATTCTTGTGCTTTTTCCTAACAATTGCTTGATCACCAATTGAGAGTGTTAGGGTTTCTTAGAGTAATCAGGAGATGTAATATTTAATCTTGAAAGAGGAATAATTTACATATTAATTCAATAAAACTCGAGACAGTTGAGATTTCGAGTGGAATCTTTTATCTAATCGATCTGTTGGGAGTTGGGTCTAAGAATTAGAAGGAGACTTCAATTATTAAACCTAATCTATAGATTTCTCACCTCGGGAGGGGGTTTAATCTACATTTGTGATTGATTCAACAATTCTGGAGACTTTAAATGGTAAATTGGTTTCAATTGGGTTAGGCTATGAGTTGTACATCGAATCCTTGAATTCTGCATATTTCTCTATCAAGTTCTACATCTTGCTCACTTGCTTTCTTGTTTAAGTGTTTTATTTCAATCTCTGAAATTATATGCTTTTAGTAGTTGTTAGTTTCAAAACCAAAATTCTTGATCGTCTGGATAGTAGTTGAAATTTGTTCGTGGTACTTAGGTTTACACTTAATTGTCTCTATGGGATACAATATACTCTTGCTTGCTATTTGCTACGATAACCCCGTACACTTGCGGGTATTATTTGAGTAAAATAAAGTTGAGTCAAGTTTTTACTGCCGTTGCCGGGGATAATTTTTGTGTTATATAGCTTAATATCGTGACGATAATCAAGATTACTACTTCAGATTTTACTGCTTTATTTTTCTTTTAATTTTTCGAGTGCTCACATTTGTGTTCCTTGTTCAGGTGTATGCACACAAGTTCTAAGGGCTTGCCTCTAGAACCTTTCGACCCAGAGATTGAAGTATCGAACCCGAAGAGGAACTCATACAAGAGACTCCCGAAGAGGAATTCAAGCTTCTTCGCCTAACCGTATAGGAGAAGCTTCAGATCAGAGGGATCTTTCACCTTTTCGATCACCAGTCCAGGATCATATTCAGTTTGATTTCAATTATCCTAGTCTGATGGAGAACGAAGAGAGTAACAATGTTCCGCCACTACCTCCTCCCACTAATGTTGATCTTCTACAACAACTGGAGGAGCTGCGCAGACAAGTCAATCATAGATCGGGGGTACCTATGCAGAATCAGTATGCCTATCAGGGAGTGGCAAACCCACGGGTCTACAACAACATCGCTACCAACACTTTTGAGCTGAAGAGAGGACTAATCCAGATGGCGTAGAACATTGCTTTTAGGGGAAAATCCTCAGATGACCCTAACAAGCATATCACAAAGTTCATTCAGATCTACAACACAAAGAACATTGCTTTTCCTTAGATGATTCAGCAAAGGATTAGCTAGAGAGTTCGGAGCCTGGGTCTATTAAAACATGGGATGCTATGGTCAACAAATATTTGGAGAAGTTCTACCCCCCTAGCAAGGCTATTAAGAGGCAATACGAGATCATTGCCTTTCAGATGACCCCTGCAGAAAACATTAGAGAAGCATGGGGAAGGTTCAAAGCCTTGATGAAACGGTGTCCCAACCATGGGTTAACCCCGATAGTTCAAGTTATTACATTCTTCAAGGTGTGTGCCTGAAGCACAATGGGAGTTGAACTTGAGCTTAGGTGGAAATATCCTCTAGAAAGGAGTGAATGAAACTGTGGAAGTGATTGAGGAGCTCGCATCTACTCATGAAGGATGGAGTAACGAGAGGAGTAAGGTGCATAAGGTGGCTTCTACTACAGACCGTGATCCAATGAGCGCCCTATCCAACAAGTTGGATGAGCTGACCATGAAATTTGATTGCATGGTAATGGGGCAACTGTCTCAAGAGCCCCAAGGAAGTATGGAGGACGTGAACTATGTGCATTAAGGGGGCAACAACAGGTACTACAATAACCCACGCCCCAACTTTCATGGTGGAGGCTATAATTAGTACGGGAACAAGGGGCATCCCAATCTCTCTTATGGGGACCCCAATAATGCTCTGCAACCACCCCCGGGGTTCACAGTTACTGATGGGGTGGTTAATGATCCAAAGAAGATGACCACGGAGGACATACTCAAGTGCTTCATGCTACAGACCAACAAGATCATGGAGCAGAACAACCAAAGGATGAAGAAGGTTGAAACAGACGAGCAAGGTATGGCCACTCATCTGAAGAACATTGACATACAGATCAACCAAATTTCCCAAACTGTGAGTACTACGTGGTCATGATGACCGACACTTCAAATCCTTAAAGGACACTAGAAGGGGAAGATCTTTCTAATCCTTCTATTTTCATTGTTAACACTTTACCTCAAGCTCCTAAAAAGGGCAAGCCTAAGCTCACTTAGGTTCCCTCGCAGAAAAAACCCAACAAAAAGATGAAGAAGACTCCACCTCTAGTCGACCCCGAAATCTACGTGATCAAGACCTCGAAAGGGAAATACAAGTGGTGGAAAGAGTTGAGCACTATTTGGTCCCATTCGCGTTGTTCAGCATTAGGGTCGTTGATACGCTCGGATTTTGCACTGTTTTAAGGCCTTTATTTGGTCCGTTTTTAATGTCAAAATCACAATTCATGTCCATATTTTGCATATTTTCTCTATATTGGTATTTTGACGTGTTTTGTGAGATTTGCGCATATTTGAACAAGCCCAGCGGTCCGCTGCAACACGCACAGCGACCGCTGAGCCAGTAGTGGTCCGCTCCAGAGAAAGTTATGTTGAAACGAAGAACACGCCCAACGACCGCTAGGGATTGTGCAGCGACCGCTCGAAGAGTTTCCGAAGCTACGGGAGTATTCACAGCGACCGCTGCAACATAGTGTAGCGACCGCTATCCAAGAGGCAGAGGCTACGGATCAACATGCAGCGACCGCTGGCCAAGGTGCAGCGGCCCGCTGTGAAAACGCGATGCAAGAATTTGACCAACTTTCTTCCCAAGATTTACCAAACTTAGCCACCTTTTACCTTATTTCATGCTGCTTGAAATTTCCTCTATATATATCCCCTCAAAACTCTTCATTAGGATCTTCTTTTTGCCATATAATTCTAGAGCATAAAATTGAGAGAGTTCTTTCTTGTGCAAGAGGTTGAAGAAGAAATCAAGAGAAGATCAGGGCTACAAGGATTCAACCTTTGGGTTTTATTGCTTTAGTTCTTATGTTCCTTTTGTTTTCCCTTCATTCTATGTTTTTAGAATATTCAATTTTGTGTAACTAAATTCATAGGATTCTGGGGATGTGTTAGTAACGACTTTGGTTATACAATTCTGTTTTCTATTTAATATCCGTTTTGTTTTTACTTCGTTTTTTCCCTAAGTTGTTCCATAAGACTTCACGTTTGAGTGACACATTCGGTGATGATTTAATATAACTTGCTACATAATCGTGAGAGGAGGTTGGCGAGTTAGATCCACTTAGTATGCACTACAATTAGCTTCCCTTAAAATGAAACTGTTAATATAGAGCTTTTAGGAGTTACGAATCTAGGATTGACAACCCTAGTGTTAGTAATCTACGCTTGTACCACATGGGCAAAATTTATGTGACTCGTTCTATCGAAGTATAAACCGTGCTAGGGTATTGTAGTTGGAATTTGTATAACCATAACTATGAACACATATCCCTAGAATTCTCTTATCTCTAATATTTTACCTCTTTAATTATTTGCAATTTGTTGTTTATTGCTTTCAAACTATTTTTAGTTTTCAAAATCTCCAAAACTTTCGGTTTTGCAAATAGTAAACAAAGCTTAGTAGAAGGTAGCCAATCTGTGATTGTTTTCCCTATGTTCGATATCCAGTACTGACCTTTAGTTATACTATATATACTCTGTATACTTGCGGGTTTATTGTAGCACCCCGAAAAATTTGTGACTTTTGTTTTCATTAATGTGGATGTTGAATGAGAATTTCTTTTATGAAATTTATTTGTTATAGGTAATTGAGTTAATTATGTGAAATAAGTTGTTGTGAGATATGTGGAATAAGGGTGAATTATGTTCCAATGTGTGGATTAAATTAAATGGGATCATGCATATTTGTTCTAGCCATTTTTGTTGGAATTTTCGACCCTCTTACTTATTAGAAATAATATTTTCTTTCTTGGATTTAATTAATTGTTTTGGGATATTTATCCAAATTAAATCCAAAACCAAAATACCCCTAATTTGTTCTACATAATTTTCGACCCTTGCCCCATTCCTTGAGATTTTCGAAAATCTCCTATTGTTTAGGAGAAGGAATTAATTATTTTGTAGATTTAATTGATACTTTGTTTATTTCCTTCCTTGAATTAAAATCCAATTAAATCTCTCCACATCCTACTTTAATTAGGATTTGACTCTTTCCATCTTTAAGACCATATAATTTTCGCCCCATATGCCTTTCATTTTCCTTGTGGGATTAAATTAATTGTTACCTATTTTATGGGAGTCTTTCCCACAAGAAATTACCAAATTTAAATCCTATTCCTACTTAATTGGAGGATTTAAATATTTCCTTTGACTATTCCCTATCTTACACGCCCCCCCTTTTTTCCTACTTGGAGAATTCTTGGATTATTTTGTTACCTTATTTATGAGATGCTCAATATCTTTTTGCCTAATTTGTGAGTATATTTCTCTCCAAGTAAATACCAAATCAATTTCTATGCTAATTAAATAGCATAATTTCGAAAACCCTTTCCCCCACATTACACGCCTATTTTCATTTAAATTGTGGGATTTATTCATTGACTTCTATTTTATTCTCCCACAATTTTAATTATTTTATTTAATTGTGGGATTAATCCTAGACTATAAATTGAAAAAACACCCTAACCCTAACCCCTCATTTTCACGCCTCCCTCTCTCCCTTTCCTCTCCCACACGCCTCCCTCCCTCTCTTCTCACTCTCAACAAATCCTTCACCAATTCCTTGTTCTTGCTTCGTTTTGGAGTTGGAAACTCAAGATTCATCGAAGAATCACATCATTCGTCATTCGTACTGATTGTTTTCCAAGGGAAAGGTATACTGTGATTCATCCCTCTCATTCTTCCCATTGAATCCATAATTTTTGAACCCCTCATGCGTATAGTGTGTAGAGAATCGTAAATCTAAGAATTATTTCGTTGGGAAGGATGGTTGCACAAAAATGTTTATGTGTGTGCGTGTATGTTTGTGTGTGTGTAAGTGTGTGGTTGAATCATTGGTGAATGTTATGTGTGATTATGAAAACATGGTTGTAATCTCGTTTTGAAGCATGAATATGTGTTGGAAGCATGAATATGTATGTGTGAATGTATGATAGACAAACTAGGGTTTGTGAATGTTGAGCATGAAAACTGTTGTGTTCGGACAGTAGCTTCTGACGAATTTTTAACTGGATGCAGTTTTAGATGTCTTCTGTGTTGTGTCAAAATTTCAGCTTCTTTTGATGACGGATGAATTTATAATGAATTTTTCAATCAAACTGAGCAGTACTGCCAAATTTCAGTGTTCCGTCAAGTGAGTTTTGTTTTTGTTTTGACCGATCAAAAGACATGATTTTGGTGTTAAATTTTAACTGAATAAACCTTTATGTGTCCACTGTGTGATGACCAAATTTTAGGGTCATATAAGGTCGGATGGAATTTTAATGATTTTTACAAAAAGGCTGCGCTGTTCTGCCAGATTCTGGTTTTGTTGAAATAAGCTTTGTTGACAAGTTTTGAGTGAATTACATGATACATGTGTGAATAAGGAACGTATCCTATAGTGTGGCTATGTGTTGCACGTTGTTGCATGCTAGAGTGTTCATTTCGTTTATGTTGGTAAACGTTTGAGATGGGCAATAAAAGAAAAACGATGAAAGGAACGATAGGGCATGCTTGATAAATGTATTGATGGAAAAATTGATTGTGTTATGGTGTTGACAAGGGTTGTTGTGTGTACGTGGGTACGAAGAGCAAGGGTTGCATTAAAGTGTTATGTCATGCCATGATTGTTTTGATGTTGAGATTGTTGTCTGATGCCTAGTTCGTTTGAGCTTGTTCCGTTAGGTTATAGGGCTATGTGTGAAACGAATTCGGGTCTGAGTAGAGCCGCAAACCCTATCAGGCTGTGTACACCGGTGGGATCGGGAGCCGTCCTTGCTAGTCGGTCGGTCTCGTGGGCGAATAGTGTGGCCACACTTTCGTCGCACTGTGGAAATGTGATGTGATTGTTGGATTGTTGAGAAAGTGGGGAGATTGATTGTCTGGCCAGACTATGAAACTGTTTTTGTGATACTCGATGATATTTCTTTTCTAAACGTAAAACTCGAGTTCACTATGGTATGGATGACATAACTTTGAACAAATGTTTTCGGCATGAGCCCGCTGAGTATATTAAGTACTCAGCCCTGCATTTCTTTTAAAATGTGCAGGTTGAGCAGTGATGTTGCGGCAGATGTTGAGTTGATCCTTAGGAATTCCTGGATGCGTCGTGTCTTCATACATGGGCGTCGTCCTATGACTCTCTCTAGATACTTATTTTCCGCTGCCTTGTTTGAAATTACTTTCTTTCTAAAAGTCTTCCGTTTTTTTTGTCCATACTATCATATGACATTAATTACCATGAGACATTAATCCGCTGTTTAACCATGCAATACATTAAAATATTTTCTCTTGAAGTTTAGTCGAGCTTTGTGTTAAATGTCGTCTTTTATTGTTCCCCATTTTCTTCCCCGCTTCTTAGTCCCTCCCCTAGTCGCGATTTCCCCGTCTTTACTATCCTTAGTAAGGGCGGTCATGACAGAGTGGTATCAGAGCTTCGTTCTTTCGCTCTGGTCCGAGAGTCTTTTTTCAGTCCAAGTCTAGATTAGTACCCCTAGACTAGAAGTGTCATGAAGACTCAACATCCGAAGCATCATGCTCAATCAAAAGAAAATGATGTATGTTTTAAGTTGTTGAAAGGATATGAAATCGATGATGAGATGATAAGGATGTGTTGGCAAGAGTATGCATGTGTATGAAGATTATTTGTGAATATGATAATGTGATGGTATTATTATGTTGAAACATGAGCATGAGTGACATGATGTCATAAATAGGTGTTATGTGTGAAAGTACTACGACATAAGCATGTGAACATAGGAAGCCTTAAGATGATATCAAAATTGATGATACGTGACTAGCTTTAGATCTATCACAAACAACGAGATAAAAGATATTTTGAGGAAGTTGGTATAGAAAATGAAGAATTATTTTGTTGTGTGGAGAAAAGAACAAGTTATGAGTTTCGAAAGATTTGCATGGTGTTTGGTATGTAAAAAAAGGGGGGGGGGAAAGGATTTTGAGGTTGATGTTTTGCAATGGTAGTGACTAGTTGTGTTGGTGGAGTTTGATTGAGGAAAAATATTTATGTTGTGGAAAGCTGTTGGAATTTTTTGAAAAAAAAATATCTTTGAACTTTAAATGAAAGCATGTTAGTTCTTTTCTTTTGGGAAATTGAGATCTTGAAGTGAACGAGAAGTATGATGTGGTTATGTATAGCGATATACATTTATGCATGTTTAATTATGTAGTATGTGAATAATGATTTAAGTGATGGTTGTGAACGTTGAAGTAGGAGGTATTTTATGAAAGTGCTGATAGAAGAAATTATGATGCTATGAACTTCGTACCTGCGATCTGATAAGCTAAACCTATTCATACGTGGCGATGCGACGCAAACGACTATTATTGCGTGTAGAGAGCGCGAGTATAATTATAATGTTTTTAAGAGAATGATTGCATTGACATGCAAGAAATATTATGAAGATATGGTTTCCGACTATCATTATTAGTGGCAATGACACGGTGAATCTCAGCGTGGAATCCACAGCTTCTTAGAGCGATGTTACCAGTTTCGGCTTGCGAAAGATGAACGAGGGAGTGCGACTTTAATAGCTAGAACAAACTATTTTAATCAACAGTTCTTACTTGCATTCTAAGGAGTTATTTTTCAAGACCCTTCAAATAACCGTGAGCCCTTGTCTATTTAACAGCTTGTTTCACTCACTCTTTGCAAGTAAGGCATATTATTTCTTTTTCTCCATAGAGTCATAACTCAATTTCAGTTCTTGGAAAGTGGTGTTGCCTTCATAACTTTGGACACTTGGAATGAATGTGGTCTTCTTTGACTTATTATTTATACGAACAATATTTTGACTTTGTGAGCCTTTGTTATTGAACTTCATTCCTAAGGCTGCTTGCAGTTATGTCCTTCAATATAATCACGTTTCGCAGAAATATTTTCTATGGGATATTCTTCTTCGAACTTTTGTTCAGCTTTTCATTTTGTAACCATGTCCCTGTCAAGTTCTTTCTTACAGGGTGAAATTTTTTTTGGTTCAGTCCCACTATATGTATCATTTCTATATTAGAACTTTTCTTTCTACAAGATGAAGTTAAGGCCTAGATTTTGTACCTTGCCTTAACAAATGTAATTCACTTGATTCTTTTTCAAAAGTTCCTTTGACCTTGGTTGCCTTTCACAAACTTATGAACCCATTGATGTGATTTTATTGTTCCATATTATGATTTTCGTTGAACCGTGATCAGTGTTGCTTTGTGACAACTGCTTACATTTCTAAATTCTCATGCAACTGATCATTTTTTGGTCGTGACATGTTTAAGTCCTTATCCATTGATGCGTGGACCTTTCAAATTTGGTATAACAACTGAATTATCTTGTTTGGTAGCCTACCATGAGAATTGAGATTTAATTCGATTCCATCTTATGTTCATGACCTATCTTATGTTCTTTCAATCTCCGTGGGGATGATCTTAAGCAATTGTTGCAAGTTAGTGAGATTCAAAACAAAAGTCGAGCTGAAATTGTAATTCTAGTTCCCTTGAGAGGTTTTGGAACTCTTCAAATTTAAAGCATTTTTTACAGTGTTTGTATAATTCGAAATCGGTTCATATCCAAATTATGACTGTTTGATTAAATTTTGAGTTCTTGATTCATATTCTGAGTTCTCGATGCAACACTTTAAGGAAAGGAAAAAGCTTGATCTTTTAACATACAAATGGAGTTTACCATTGACTTGGAACCTGGATCTGGGCCACTATCGAAAGCACCATACCGAATGGCCCCTAAGGAGTTGACAGGATTGAAGATTCAGTTGCAAGAACTACTAGTTTTGGGATTCATTCGACCTAGTGTGTCACCGTGGGGAGCGCCTGTTTTATTCGTGAAGGAGAAGGATGGGACGATGACGATGCGCGTCGACTACCGTGAGCTCAACAAGTTGACCTTGAAGAATAAGTACCCTCTGCCAAGAATTGATGATTTATTTGATCAACTTCGAGGAGCTGGAATATTTTCAAAGATGGACTTGAGGTCGGGATATCACCAACTAATGGTCCGACAAGAGGATGTGCCTAAGACTGCTTTTCGCACTCGTTATGGCCATTATGAATTTGTCGTGATGCCATTTGGACTGACTAACGCCCCGACAGTTTTCATGGACTTGATGAACTGAGTTTTCCACGAGTATCTCGACAAATTTGTGCTAGTCTTCATTGATGATGTGTTGGTATACTCGAAGAATGAGGAGGAGCATGCATGGCACCTGCGAACCGTGTTGGAAACAATGCGGAAGGAACAACTTTATGCCAAGTTTCGTAAGTGTGAATTTTGGTTGAATAAAGTGAACTTTCTTGGTCATATAGTGACAGCCGATGGAATTCAAGTGGACCCAGCAAAGGTCGAGGCTGTGCAAAATTAGAAATTACCGAAAACGGCGAGTGAAATTCGTAGTTTCTTGGGATTAGCGGGATACTACCGACGTTTCATTGAGGGATTCTCTAAAATTGCGAGACCGATGACGCAACTGTTGAAGAAGGGAATCAAAGTGGTTTGGACGCCGGAATGCGAGCCGAGTTTCCAACTGTTGAAAGAGAAATTGACTACAACACCTGTTCTAGCGGTACCGGAAACCAACAAGGACTTCGCCGACTATAGTGACGCGTCGAAAGTAGGACTTGGATGCTTGTTGTTGCAAGATGGGAAGGTGATAGCGCATGCTTCCCGGCAATTGAGGCCAAATGAACTAAACTTCCCGACTTATGACTTGGAACTAGCAGCAGTAGTGCACGCACTGAAGATTTGGAGACACCATCTCTATGGAGTGAGATGTGATATTTATACGTATCACAAGAGTCTCCAGTACTTCTTCGAGCAGAAGGAACTGAACATGCGACAAAGACATTGGCTAGAGATCGTGAAGGATTACAATTGCGGTATTCACTATCATCCGGGCAAGGCGAACGTGGTAGCCGATGCTTTGAGTAGGAAGAACCAACCGCAACTGGCTTCTTTTCTAACTCAAGAGGAAACGTTGATCTGTGAGTTCGATAGGATGCATTTGAAAATAGTGAAAGCGCTCGAGACAGTAGGAGGAAGAATAGCGACCCTAGTAATTGAGCCAGACTTAACAACCTAGATCATAGAAGCTCAACGACGTGATAGGAAGTTGGAAGAGACACGTGCGAAGGTGAGAACTGAGAACTAAGACCACTTTTGTGAGGAGGCGGACAATGCTTTCACGTTCGATGGACGTTTGTGTGTGCCAAGCGATGAGGCGCTGAAAGATGAGATTTTGAGTGAAGCACACGATACGCCTTACACTGCTCACCCTGGAAGCACGAAGATGTATCGAGACTTGAAGCAACGTTTTTGGTGGAATGGAATGAAATGTGATGTAGCATCGTTTGTGGAATGATGTCTAGCATGTCAACAAGTGAAGGCCTTACACCAACGACCGTATGTGAAATTGCAACCGCTCGAAATTCCTGAATAGAAGTAGGAGCTTTTAGCCATGGACTTCGTGACGGTATTACCAAAGTCACAAAAGGGGAATACTGCGATTTGGGTGATCATCGATCGACTCACTAAAAGCGCGCACTTCTTACCAATTAGGATTACCTATGGTTCGGACAAGTTAGCTAAGCTCTACGTGAGTGAGATTGTACGTTTGCATGGAGTGCCAAAGACCATTGTATCTGATCGTGATACGAAGTTCACGTCGAAATTTTGGATGAGTTTGCAACGGGGAGCTAGGCACGAAATTGGACTTTAGTACTACTTATCACCCGCAATCTGACTGACAATCAGAAAGGACGATTCAAACACTTGACGATATGCTGCGAGCCATTGTCCTAGACCGAGGAGAAAGTTGGGAAATTGTTCTGCCATTGGTTGAATTCGCCTACAACAATAGCTATCAAGCGACGATCGACATGGCGCCATATGAAGCCTTGTATGGTAGGAAGTGTCGGTCCCTACTCTAGTGGGACGAGGTTGGTGAAAGAAGGATGTTAGGACCCGACGCTATCAAGGAGATGACCGAAATTGTGCATCAAATCCGTGCAAGGATCAAAGAAGTTCAAGATAGGCAGAAGTCGTATGCTGACGTGCGCCGAACGAAAATCAAATTCGATGTTGGTGATAAAGTCTTCTTGAAAGTATCCCCGATGAGAAGAGTTGTGAGGTTTGGAGTGAAGGGCAAATTGAAACCGCGTTTCGTAGGGCCGTACGAGATTATTGATGAAGTAGGTCCTGTAGCGTATCGCCTGGCGTTACCTCCTAGTTTTGGGAATGTGCACAGCGTGTTCCTTGTGTCGCAATTGCGCAAGTACGTGTTTGATCCCAATCATGTGATTCATCAAGAAGAGGTTGTCCTGACCCCCGATACGAGCTTCGAGGAGAAACCCGAAGCAATCTTAGATTGAAAGGTGCAAGAGTTACGAAACAAGTCCATAGTATCCGTGAAGGTGTTGTGGAAACACCATGGTCCCGAGAAAGCCACGTGGGAGTTAGAAGATAGGATGAAGGAAAAGTACCCCGAGTTGTTTTTGTGAGATGACCAAATTTCGGGACAAAATTTCTATTAAGAGGGGAAGGATGTAGCACCCCGAAAAATTTGCGACTTTTGTTTTCATTAATGTGGATGTTGAATGGGAATTTCTTTTATGAAATTTATTTGTTCTAGGTAATTGAGTTAATTATGTGAAATAAGTTGTTGTGAGATATGTGGAATAAAGGTAAATTATGTTCCATTGTGTGGATTAAATTAAATGTGATCATGCATATATGTTCTAGCCATTTTTGTTGGAATTTTTGGCCCTCTTACTTATTAGAAATAATATTTTCTTTCTTGGATTTAATTAATTGTTTTGGGATATTTATCCAAATTAAATCCAAAACCAAAATACCCCTAATTTATTCTACATAATTTTCGACCCTTGCCCCATTCCTTGGGATTTTCGAAAATATCCTATTGTTTAGGAGAAGGAATTATTTTTCAGATTTAATTGGTACTTTGTTTATTTCCTTACTTGAATTAAAATCCAATTAAATCTTTCCACATCCTACTTTAATTAGAATTTGACTGTTTCCATCTTTAAGACCATATAAATTTCGCCCCATATGCCTTTCATTTTCATTGTGGGATTAAATTAATTGTTTCCTATTTTATGGGAGTTTTTCCCACAAGAAATTACCAAATTTAAATCCTATTCTTACTTAATTGGAGGATTTAAATATTTCCTTTGACTACTCCCTATTTTACAGCCCCCCCTTTTCCTACTTGGAGAATTCTTGGATTATTTTGTTACCTTATTTATGGGATACTCAATATCTTTTTACCTAATTTGTGAGTATATTACCAAATCAATTTCTATGCTAATTAAATAGCATAATTTCGAAAACCCTTTCCCCCACATTACACGCCTATTTTCATTTAAATTGTGAGATTTATTCATTGACTTCTATTTTATTCCTCCACAATTTTAATTGTTTTATTTAATTGTGGGATTAATCTTGGACTATAAATTGAAAAAAAGCCCTAACCCTAACCCCTCATTTTCACGCATCCCTCTCCTCTCCCACACGCCTCCCTCTCTTCTCACTCTCAACAAATCCTTCACCAATTCCCTGTTCTTGCTTCGTTTTGAAGTTGGAAACTCAAGATTCATCGAAGAATCGCATCATTCGTCATTCCTACTGATTGTTTTTCAAGGGAAAGGTATACTTTGATTCATCCCTCTCATTCTTCCCGTTGAATCCATAATTTTAAACCCCTCATGCGTATAGTGAGTGGAGAATCGTAAATCTAAAAATTATTTGGTTGGGAAGGATGGTTGCACAAGAATGTTTATGTGTGTGCGTGTATGTCTGTGTGTGTGTAAGTGTGTGGTTGAATCATTGGTGAATGTTATGTGTGATTATGAAACATGGTTGTAATCTCGTTTTGAAGCATGAATTATGTTGGAAGCATGAATATGTATGTGTGAATGTATGATAGACAAACTAGGGTTCCGACATTAGGTTTCGACGAGTGGGTTCCGATGAGTTTTTGACCAATCAAACGATCTTATTTTGACACAAATTTTTAAATAGATAAAGTTTTAGATGTTTTCTATGTTGTGTCAAAAATTCAGCTTCTTTTGATGACGGATGAATTTAAAATGAATTTTTCAATCGAACTGCTGCCAGAATTGTGTGTTCCGTCTAGTGAGTTTCGTTTTTGTTTTGACTTATCAAAAGACATCATTTTGGTGTGAAATTTTAAATGAATAAACCGTTATGTGTCTACTGTGTGGTGACCAAAATTTAGGGTCATATGAGGTCGGATGGAATTTTAATGAATTTTACAAAAAGACTGTGCTGTTCTGCCAGATTCTGATTTTGTTGAAATAAGCTTTGTTGACAAGTTTTGAGTGAATTAAATGATACATGTGTGAATAAGGAACGTATCCTATGATGTGGCTATGTGTTGCACATTGTTGTATGCTAGAGTATTCGTTTCGTTTATGTTGGTGAACGTTTGGGATGGGCAATAAAAGAAAAACGATGAAAGGAACGATAGGGCATGCATGATAAATGTATTGATGGAAAAACTGATTGTGTTATGGTGTTGACAAGGGTTGTGGTGCGTACATGGGTACGAAGAGCAAAGGTTGCATTAAAGTTGTGAATTGTGTGTATAAGCAAGCGAGGTGGGCTTTCTTTTACTAAACTCTTTTACTTTTTAAATGTATGATTACAGAGTTATAAGGGTGGTTTAAAGTGTTATGTCATGCCATGATTGCTTTTATGTTGAGATTGTAGCCGTTCATTTGAGCTTGCTCTGTTAGGCTATAGGGCTATGTGTGAAATGAATTAGGGTCTGAGTAGGGCCGCAAATCCTATGTGTACACCGGAGGGATCGGGAGCCGTCCTTTCTAGTCGGCCGGTCTTGCGTGCGAATTGTGTGGCCACACTTTCGTCGCACTGTTGGATTATTGAAAAAGTGGGGAAATTGATTGTCTGGCCAGACTATGAAACTGTTTTTGTGATACTCGATGATATTTCTTTTCTAAACGTAAAACTCGAGTTCACTATGGTATGAATGACATAACTTTTATCAAATGTTTTCGGCATGAGCCCTCTGAGTATATTAAGTACTCAACTCTGCATTTCTTTTAAAATGTGCAGGTTAAGCAGTGATGTTGCGGCGGATGTTGAGTTGAGCCTTAGGAATTCCCGGATGCGTCGTGTCTTCATACATGGGCGTCGTCCTTTGACTCTCCCTAGATACTTGTTTTCCGCTGCCTTGTTTGAAATTGCTTTCTTTCTAAAAGTCTTCCATTTTTTTTCCATAGTATGTTATAACATTAATTACTGATAAGACTCATTTCATGCATCGGTTTTGGGGGTAAAACATATACTACTTGATCGGTTTATCGCGCAAACAAGTGTTAAAATGTGCAGAAATGCTACTTGTCCAAGGTAGCAAGGCCGAACTGATCAAGCACGTACAAAAGGCGAAAAAGGCCAAAAATCAGGGGAGTTGATCAAGGGGCGAGGTCAAGCATTTAAAGTGGGGACCGCTGGTTTCTAGAAGGAAAACGTGAGGAAATGAGATTGATGCGGCGCACCATTCTGTTACCCAGGACGACGTTCTAGAAGGGGACACGTGCCAGCTTGTGAAGACGCCAGGACGAACCGATCAGAAATTTGTTATCCAAAAGCGTCGTTATTCTAGAAGAAAGAGCACGTAGCAATCAATGAGTCGCTCATCCTCTGCAGGAGCGAATATTCCCTGTCAAGATCGTTATCCAGCTGGAGGCCAAATCGAGCTTATAAATAGAGGCTGCGCAACCACAAGAAAGTATCCGAGACTTTACTTTCCGCCTAGTTTAGCTTAGTTCAGCTCTCTAGCTTAGTTTAGCTTAGTTCTGCTCTCTTAGCTTAGTTTAGTTCAGATCTCTAGTTTAGCTTAGATAGTGTAGTTAAAAGGGAGACTGAAAGGAGCGTTGCAGAATAACCATTTCTGTCGGCGTAACTTATGATTCCCGCTGAGATTCTTCTCAGTTTACCGCTTTCTTTATTTTTGAAGTGTTAGCTTAGTTTATTTTCACGCTGTAATCGTATCTTAGTTTAATCGAAGTTGTTCTCTCTTTTAAATCGCGCATTTACTTTTCTGTTATTACCTGCAATTTACTTGACCCAGTGTTTAAATTTCCGTTGATCAAGCTAGCTAGTTTGAATTCTGCCTAGATAAAAACCATAGTTAAAACTCCCAAGTTAAAGCGTGGTAGCAGCCAACCCCCCTGTTCACTACTCACACACTCGACACACCAACTTCTCTGTGGGATCGACACCGAACTTGCCGCTTTACTGTTAAAGTAGTGCGAAATCGGGAGTTAAGAATATTATCTTTGGCGCGTTTCGGTTCGAGGATTGATTCGATTAAGTGGCAACGACAATTTGCTAACTGGTCCAACCGATTCAGTTATCCTCCATATAACTTGATCCAATCTTAATCCGCGCGTTTCTGATCCCGCCAAAATGGCGCCATTGTCGGGGAAACATGGTGTTACTTTATGTTTGGGTGTAGTGCGTAGGAGCAAATATTTCTTTCTTTTGTTACTTGTTTTTCCTGCTGTTGATGAGAAGGTACCACCAAGGCGATTACTGGAATCATCCTTTGATATATAGAAGAACTAACAATCGTTGGAGAGTCCAGGAAGCCGGCGTAGTTACCACTCGTTACAGAGCAGCTTTAGAGGCAGCAGCAGCAGCTGAGCAAAACCCACTACCACCACCACCAAAGCAAATAGAAGCAGAGATGGCCGTTGTCATCGATGACTCGTGAATCGGCTCTTTTCATGCTCATGATGAGAAGGAGCCCACACATGCCATTGCCGCCACTCCTGGGATGCGGACCATCGCTATCAAATCAGGAGTGCTGGCCGTCTTGACCCACTTCTACGGTCTCTCGAAGGAATGTCCGTACGCCTTTCTGGAGGAGTTCTGCTGATACTGCGATATTCAGCCCGTCCCGGCTAGATCCACGTCTGAAGATTACAGGCTCAAGGCTATCCCCTTCGTTTTGAAAGGGGACGCAGGAGTATGGTTGTCAAGGCTTCCAGAGGGATCCATCAGGACTTGGGCGGAATTCCGCATGATATTCCTCGACCATTTCTTCCTAGCATCAAAGACAAGTTCCCTGAAAAGGGAGATTACAGAGGCCAGACAAGAGTACGACGAGCCCCTCGACCAGTACTGGGACAGATTTCAAGGGCTGCTTCAAGCATGCCCCAACCACAAGCTGGGAGAAAAGGAGATCTACTCGATCTTCTACGACGGACTCACGGTTGGCAGCAAGAACGACCTCAACCTCGCAGCTCAAGGGGATTTCTCAAAAACCCCTTTTAGCCAAGCTAAGAATATTCTGGAGAGGCTAATCGAGGCCAAGCGATCGTATGAGACAACCCGAGGGCAGTACAGACGAGGGGCAGTGCACGCAGTAGAGGCGCGCAATGATGAAAAGCTAGAAGCTCGATTTGAGCAAATGGAGAAAAGGCTGCTGGAGGCAGTGGAGAAAGCCAGACCACCACCACCAACTGCACCCAAAGAAACGCAGTATGTGCCGCAACCACCGCCGCCAGAGGAACATCATAACTACTACTGCGAGTTTTCCCCTGAGGTTGAGCAAGTGAATGCCGCAGGCCACTGGAATGCAAATGGCAACTGGATCCAGGGGAAGCAGAGAGATGCTCTATGGAGGGATCACCCAAACTTCAGATGGACCGATCAAAATCAGAACCAATCACAACTACCCCCTCCACAGCAGACGCACTCCTCTGACGGGCAGTCTAACTGGTCGTCCCGAATCATGGATAGACCAAACACTGGAGGAAACAAAGTGCAAGGGGGTCAGGCAGGTTGGTCAAGTTCCCCTCAAGGGAACTGGTCAAGCGGAGGACAATCCAATTGGTCAAGCCGACAAAAGGAAGGAGACTGGGGAGGAACCAACAAAACCACCAGTTCCAGAGCCAACCAGAGCAGTATGGATCGTCCGGTTTCTATCAGCAAGGTTATGGAGGAGGCCGATTTAATCAGAGAAATAACAGGCAGCAAAATGAAAATCCAGGGGATATGACGATTCCACATCAACCCAATGATGCGGTGCGTAAAATACAGGAAACCCAGAGGGAACATAGGGCTGCATTAGAGATGCTTACCAAGCAGTTATCTCAAGTCGCCATATCGCTGGGCGAGCTGAGAGGTAATGAAGGAAAGATTCCGGCTACAGTGCAACCACTAGCAGGGCGGGAAAACGTCAACACAGTGTCCCTGAAATCAGAAGGAGTTTATCAAAGCTCAACTACAAGTTTTCCGACACCCAGGATCAGTCATAATGCAAACTCTAAATCCGTCACCTCTGATCAAGTCACAGCGTAGGAAGAATTTGACATCCGAAAATAGGTTGCTGAAAAGAGAAGGAGGATCGAAGCAGAAGAAGTGACCAATATGGTCCGACCTGGTGATCTTCCCCCCAAGAGAACTGACCCAGGGGTATTTACACTCCCAATCTCCGTCAGAAACGTCCAAATAGAGCACGCAATGTGCGATCTAGGGGCCTCCATCAATATTATGCCATACTCTATATTCAAGAAGCTGGGAAATGCCAAGCTCGTCGAAACTAATATGGAAATACAGTTAGCAGACAGATCTTGCATTTACCCCGAGGGAGTTCTGGAAGATGAGGTCGTCAAGGTAAACAGATTCATGTATCCCGCGGATTTCTTTGTTATAAAGATGACGGAACCAGGAGCGGAGGAGTCTATTGGAATCCTTTTGGGGAGACCTTTCTTATCCACCGCCAACACGGTCATTGACGTTCGCCAGGGAACAATTAATTTGGAGTTTAAAGGAGAGCGACTTATAGTCGAAATTAATAAAGCTGCAAAACGGTTGCAGGACAAAGAAAGCATACAAACTGTAGACGCCATTGGCCCTCGGATACAGAAGCATCCGATGGAGGAGTCCTTCAAGGAGCCACCATCTGTCTCCACTAAGAGTAAACTGATCAAGAGAGAGGCAGAAGATTGGCTTGAAGCGACAATGGCTGGAGCAAGGGATGATCAAGCCGTTGGGGGCGCAATTATGGAATTTTGCCAGCCATCGCGACCCACCGAGGCAGGAGAGGGTACCCAACCGAGAAGGGTCGAAAAACCTCCAGACCAAACCGCCCCACTAAAAGGAATGCTGAAAAGGGATCTCTCGCTTACAAGGAAACTACTCCCTTAACATCACTCCTAGCTGATGCCTAAGAAGCGAAGTTCAACTTGGTCGGACCTTCGAGCAGTCACGGCAAAACTTCCATACCCCATTGACCAAGAGGAGGTCAGAGCATCGTTAAGATGCGCTGGAGCCCATAGAAGACTCATAAAGGATTTCGCCGCAAGAGCACATGTCCTGACGAAGTCACCCCAGAGCAACGTTAAATATCCTGATGTCTGCGAGACCGCATTCCCGTTTCTAAGAGATAGATTCAGGAGTTATTCTATGATGCACGGTCTTGACTGGAATCACTCTTTTGAAGTGATGTGTGAAGCTGGTGACCATGCAATCAGAACAGTACTGAGTCAGAGAATCCGAGGGAAGAGTCACGTGGTCCTCTACGCGTCAAAAACATTGGGTCAGGTGCAAAGAAACTATGATGCGACCAAAAAAGAAATGCTAGCAGTAGTTTTTGCATTTGAGAGGTTCAGACAACACCTTCTTAGTTTGAAGGTGCTGGTGTATACTAACCGTGCGGCCATCAAGTACCTACCGTCAAGGGAGAAGTCAAACCCGCAATTGATCAGATGGTTACTCTTCCTACAGGAATTTGAGTGGGAGGCAGTTGATAGGAACAAATGTGAAATTACAGAGGTGAATCACCAGCGCCGAGCTCTATAGGAAGAAAGAAAGGGGGGCCTTTCAGACCGAATCCCTGAAAAGCACTTGTATTTGATCAAGTCCAAGTCTGAGAAGCAGCGGGTCTACCAAAAAGGGAGGACTGATCATGGAAGATAGAATAGCTGGGAACGACTTGAATCCAAGAAGGGTTACCCGGAAAGGACAAAAGGGAGGAATTTGTAGTGGACTACATGCCACTACCAACGCCTAGCTCGCGCCAGTAAACAGGTAAAAGGAGTGATCGAGTATTCATGGATAGTCTGCTTGATCAATCGATAATGTCTAAATTTCTTAATCTGATCAAGTGACATTCCAAGAAAACTCGGTCAGCCCCTTGTTAGTGTAAATAGTCTGTAGTAGGTTTAGTTTTATTTAAATCAAAAGTCGGAAGTAAAAGCAAGAAACTGATTGAGTAGGATTATGTGAGATGTCATGGCCCACGTGATTAGTGCTAGTTGAGTTCAATTAGTGGTGCAGGGATTGAGATGATTAAAAACAGAAGATGATAAGAAGTGTGCAGTAATTAGAGGAGTGACAGGCAGCGCCGACTGTTGAAATGAAAGGACACCCTGAAGAGAGAGGAACGAAGCGTGTCGAGGATGCTTTGCCACCTGGCATTCTAAAAAGGCGCATTGATATGCGAAAGGTCACAGAGACTTCGATAGGAAGGAACCTCAATAGTCGGAGCTCAAGCATAAATGGGATCTTTCAGATCTCACTTTTCATCAGCTACCTCTTTACTATCCTTATCTAATTCTCTCCAATGCAAATCACCTGCAAACATAATCAGAAGAGATGAAGGACAATCAACTCGAAGTTTCCAGTACCTCCTCGTTTTCTTCAGGAGCCGACATCAACAGTGATAATCAGAGATCCTTGTTACCACCCAACCCACCAACAACCAGAACCCCTTCATTACCTCCTAGGGTCATCGGCCCACTCCCAGTTATGAGCCCGACTGACATAAGGCCTGTGTGTTTCTTACTCAGAAGTTTCCCCGCCGGCGCTGACCCCGTGGAAAGACACATCGCCGTCAAGGTTCGCCAAACAATTTCTCGACCAAAGGACTTCTCTACGCCGCCACCGACGGAGGGTATGCTTGCTCAGAACACCAAGTCACTACCCAGTGGCAAGGACCTTATGCACCTTCATGAAGGGGTGCCTCTTCCTAGTAATCCCCTATGGCAACGGAAGGAGACAAAATGTAACCTTTCTTTGACTATAGAGGTTTACTCCGTCCTGAAAAGGACGCGTCACCAGACTCCGAACCAACTCCTTCTTGAAGCTGAGGGTTCAAGGCAGCAGGTGGATGAGAAGAGACAAGTAGACCGAGGGACCATGCCAGCCGTAGAAGCAAGCAAGACTGTGGGAGGCAGCCAAATTAGAGCACAGGAAGGAAGTGTTCTTCCTCCTCCGAAGAAGGACCACCATACCAATCAAGGTGTGAAAGTCCACTAACGCCGCCAGCATAAGTCTTCCCCTCCCAAGGAGAAAAAGAATAAAAATTCCAAAGAGGAGGAGCTCCAATAAATGTAAGAACCATGGAGGCAATAAGGAAGGCCTGTGAAATGGAGGCTATAAGGAAGGCGTGCAACATCCCCTGATCCAACCATCCAGAAGGCAACAGTATCACCCTCAACTATGTTTCTTTGTGCAAATTGCGTTTTGACTCCACTCTCACACTTAGTTCTAAGTCGAGACTAAGTGTGAGAAGTTTATGGAAAATTGTTTTTAGTTTTGCTTAAGTGTTTTGTGTTTCTTAGCATGTTTTGATTATTGGCACCGCCTCACACTTAGCCCAATGCTTGGTCTAAGTGTGAGAAGTTTCCCTTGTTTGTTTTTGTGCAAATTGCCTATACCTAACCCTTCTTTCCACTGCATCTAGTCCCTCGAGGACGAGCTCATATGCAGTGGGGAGGGGGAACGGGTAAGTTACAGAAAATTCATACATGCTAAAATTTTTCAAAAATAACAAATTTTAGATAGCAATAAGATAGGAAATATGCATGAAATCGGATAAATGAAAGACTTGATTACTTAGTGGAAGAGTTAGAGAAAGAATTCAGTACGCTCACATGTAAAACTTGATTACAAAAACTTGATCAATTTGAAAGACGCAAGTATGTTGGAATTGCTCAATTTTTAAACCAACTGTGAAGCCTCTCTATATGTGAGTTATAAGCCAAAAGTAAAACACTTTCTACTACTCTTTACAAAAGAAAAATTACGAGAGGCTAACTTTTAATATTGAGATGAAAATTGCACAAGTAGTGAGGACTAAAGGCATTAGGATTTAACCAGTTGAGCCGTTTTTCTTCCTTCGTTCCACGAACCCGCCTCATTACTAAAGGCACCCCTTAGTTAGCCACTTTGAGCCCATACACTCTTACCCATTCTTTGAAACCTTAAAACCAAAAATTTTCATATCACATGAGGGAAAAGGGTCAAGGAGATGAAAATCAAGGGGAACAAAAGGGGATAGCAATAGAATAAAAATTAAAAGGTAGCCGGGTCGATCAAGTTAGACAATCAGGTTGATCCTATAAAAAAATTGAGAAAATGTTTAAGAAAAGAAAGGGGCAGGAAATAGTTGCAACCTGACCCAAGAAAAAAATAAAATAAAGCTGAAAGTTATAAGGCTAAGGGTCAACATTGACCGAGAAGGAGCATCAAGTGGAAGAAGAAATAAACACCCCAAATTTGATCCAGCAAGCTTAGTCAAATCTTTGGCTTTTTGACTCATGTGATTTTCTCTTTTAAACTTAGAACCCCTAGGACCCTACCCTAACAAGTTACTACCCCTGAGCCCTGTTACAACCCGAAACAAAGACCTTAAGGAACTATCTTGTGCAGTCCGATTCAAAGTATTAAATTTGTAGCAACACCGAGTGAACAGTCCTAACATCTCTGGTGAGAAATGAGTGACTGAGTGAATCCAACAGTGATTTTTAAATTGAGCAATCTTGACAAGCTGACTACTTGATCAAGCAGAAGTGAAAAAGTAAAAACATAAGCTACTGGTTAATGGTATGACCTCGACCTCGGGTATGATTGTTGGAAAATTATTCGGTCCAATGCATACATGTGAATATGTGTTTTTAGTTCTTGTTCTTCTTTCTTTTGCTTGTGAAATAAGTAAACCATGCCTGAAATTTGCCTTATCTTTTTCTCTTTCTTTTTCTTTCTCTTTATACTTGAGGACAAGTATGTTTTAAGTGTGAGCAGTTTGATAAGACTCATTTCATGCATCGGTTTTGGGGGTAAAACATATACTACTTGATTGGTTTATCGCGCAAACAAGTGTTAAAATGTGTAGAAATGCTACTTGTCTAAGGCAGCAAGGCCGAACTGATCAAGCACATACAAAAGGCGAAAAAGGCCAAAAATCAGGGGAGTTGATCAAGGGGCGAGGTCAAGCAGTTAAAGTGGGGACCGCTGGTTTCTAGAAGGAAAACGTGAGGAAATGAGCTGGATGCGGCGCACCATTCTGTTACCCAGGACGACGTTCTAGAAGGGGACACGTGCCAGCTTGTGAAGACGCCAGGACAAACCGATCAGAAATTTGTTATCCAAAAGCGTCGTTATTCTAGAAGAAAGAACACGTAGCAATCAATGAGTCGCTCATCCTCTGCATGAGCGAATATTCCCTGTCAAGATCGTTATCCAGCTGGAGGCCGAATCGAGCTTATAAATAGAGGCTGCTCCACCACAAGAAAGTGTCCGAGACTTTACTTTCCGCCTAGTTTAGCTTAGTTTAGCTTAGTTCAGCTCTCTAGCTTAGTTTAGCTTAGTTCTGGTCTCTTAGCTTAGTTTATTTCAGATCTCTAGTTTAGCTTAGATAGCGTAGTTAAAAGGGCAACCGAAGGGAGCGTTGCAGAATAACCATTTCTGTCGGCGTAACTTAAGTTTCCCGCTGAGATTCTTCTCAGTTTACCGCTTTCTTTATTTTCGAAGTGTTAGCTTAGTTTATTTTCACGCTGTAATCGTACCTTAGTTTAATCGAAGTTGTTCTCTCTTTTAAATCGCGCATTCACTTTTCTGTTATTACTTGCAATTTACTTGACCCGGTGTTTAAATTTCTGTTGATCAAGCTAGCTAGTTTGAATTCTGCCTAGATAAAAACCGTAGTTAAAACTCCCAAGTTAAAGCGTGGCAGTAGCCAACCCCCTTGTTCACTACTCACACACTCGACACACCAACTTCTCTGTGGGATCGACCCCGAACTTGCCGCTTTACTGTTAAAATAGTGCGAAATCGGGAGTTATAAATATTATCTTTGGCGCGTTTCGGTTCGAGGATTGATTCGATTAAGTGGCAACGACAATTTGCTAACTGGTCCAACCGATTCAGTTATCCTCCATATAACTTGATCCAATCTTAATCTGCACGTTTCCGAGCCCGCCAATTACCTTGAGACATTAATCTGCTGTTTAACCAAGCAATACATTAAAATATTTTCTCTTGAAGTTTAGTCGAGCTTTGTGTTAAATGTCGTCTTTTATTGTTCCCCCTTTTCTTCTCCGCTTCTTAGTCCCTCCCCTAGTCGCGATTTCCCCGTCTTTACTATCCTTAGTAAGGGCGGTTGTGACATTTATTTAGTGCTAATAAAAAGTGCATCAAGTTTTTGGCGCCTTTGCTGGGGAATACATTCACTTTGTGATGATATCTTCAAACGGACGAATTAGCTACTTTGAATTTTACTGCTTTCATTTTTATTTTTATTTTTATTTTTATATTCTTTTTTGTCTAATGGATTTCTCCACAGGAATGGAGAGTCCATACAGTTACAGTGATGAGCAGCAAGGAGGGTACTACGAAGAGTGTTATAGCCCTGACCAAGGGGGATCATATTATGACCCAGACTGCTTTGATTTTTCATACGATGCACAAGATCATTATACTAATGAAAATTCTTAAACATGTGCAGGTATGGAGGAACAACCCCGCTCCAAATGGGAAGAAATCTGCATCATCGAGATTCAGGAAAATAGGAAGGTGACTAATCAGAGGTTGCTCAATTTGGAATGAAACACCGACCTTTTGGAGCAAGGATTGGTGAGTCTAGCCACACAAGTGGGGGAGTTAGTATTTAACATGGGAGTTTTGGCCACAACAAAAGGGAGCAAGCCCACTCCAGGGACGCTTCCTAGCCTACCAGAGATCAATCCTAAAATAAATTGCATGTTGTGTAACTCCGTAGCGGGACGACATACCAGCCTCCACACGCATCAGATCTAGGCAGGGGAAGAAAAGAAAAAGAACATGAGCCGTCCGACTTCATGCCAGCCGCTGATCAATCCTAGCGGCCCGCTGCACCACCTCGCAGCGGTCCACCGAAAATTCCCCAGCCAGCCGAGCCCGATTCAGACACTGATGCAGAGCTGCCGCCAGGGGCCACTGCACCACTTCGCAGCAGCCCGCTACCCGAGAATTAGTCTCCAGATCCGTAGTTCCCCAGCACTACCACCATCCCGTATCCCCAGCGATTGAAGAGCAAGAAGCTAGACGTCCAGTTTACGAAGTTCTTGAAAGCCATAAGCAAGGTCCACATCAACATACCATTAGTGGAAGCACTGCAACAAATGCCCAACTATGCCAAGTTCTTGAAGGATTTGGTGGCCAAGAAGAGAAAGTGGGGGAATATGAGACAATGGGCCTAACAGAGAATTGCAGTGGTATAATTTAGAAAGGATTGCCTACCAAACACAAAGATCCAGGGAGTTTTACTTTATCTTGTGTTTTGGGAAATAATGTAGAGGGTAAGGCATTGTGTGATTTAGGAGCAGGTATTAATTTTATGCCTCTATGTTTCTACAGGAAGCTCAGCATTGACAACCTCCGCCCCACTACGATCACCTTGCAAATGGCAGATAGAACAACAACAACACCAAGGAGAATTGTAGAAGATATTTTGGTAAGAAGAGGAGAGTTCATTTTTCCCGCTGACTTTGTCGTTTTGGACACATAGGAAGAAAAGAAAGTGCCTTTGACACTTGGAAGACCATTTCTAGCCACCGGGGGAGCCCTGATAGATGTGCAGAAGGGGGAGCTAACATTGCGATTGCATAATGAGAGTATCACCTTAAATATCTATGACGCTTTGAAATTCCATGGGAAGGAATGAGCACTGGCTATCAATAGTGTAGCGTCATCCATATAGTCACGGATTATGTGGGGGAAGTGGAAGTCACATACCACCAAACTCAGGACCCTTTAGAATCTTGTCTCATAAATTCTTTTACTCCTACTTCTGATTCATCTACTTGTGATGCTAATGTGTGTGCTATGGTTGAAGAACTCGAGGTTCTTCCCGAAAGAATCCCTCAAAATGGGAAGACATTCTTGTCATTGTGCACCCCAGAAAAAGAAGAAAATAGGAAGAAAGCATTAGGAAAACCACGAGGACCACCTAAGGTACAATTGAAGCCACTCCCAGAACACCTCAGGTACGCATTTTTAGGGCCAAATAACACTTACCTTGTTGTCGTGTCTGCCGCCTTGAGTGAAAAAAATGTGAAAAGTTGTTGTGTGTGCTAAACAATTATAGGTCCGCTATAGGATGGTCTATTGGTGATTTGAAAGGGATTAGCCCAACCACATGCATGCATAGGATTTTACTCGAGGAGGGGCATAAGCCTCGTGTGTAAAACCAACGTAGACTTAATCCTATCATGCAAGATGTAGTAAGGAAAGAAGTAATTAAGTTGCTAGATGCAGGGATTATCTATGCCATATCGGATAGTGAATGGGTGAGTCCTACGCAAGTAGTTGCTAAGAAATGGGGGATGACTGTAATGCCCGGAAAGGATGGTGAGATGATTGCCACGAGAGTAGCCACAGGTTGGAGAGTTTGCATGGATTATAGGATATTAAATGCAGCCACTAGGAAAGATCACTTCCCTTTGCCTTTTATTGATCAAATGTTTGATAGATTAGGGGGATATGATTACTACTGTTTCTTACATGGTTATTCTGGTTATAATCAAATTGCAATTGCTCCCGAGGATCAACATAAGTCTGCCTTTATTTGCCCTTATGAGATATATGCTTATAGGAAGATGTCTTTTGGCTTATGTAATGCACCTGCTGCTTTCCAAAGATGCATGATGGCAATTTTTCATGATTTGATTGAGAATGTGATGGAGGTCTTTATGGATGACTTTTTCTGTTTTTGGTAAATCTTATGATCATTGTCTCGACAATCAGGCTAAGGTTTTACAGAGATGTGTAGAAACTAACATTTTTTCTTAATTGGGAGAAATGTTACTTCATGGTGAAAGAAGGTATAGTTCTAGGTCACAAAGTGTCTTCTGCAGGGATAGAGGTTGAAAGAGCCAAGATTGCAGCCATTGAGAGATTGCCACCCCCATCCAACGAGAAGGCCGTGAGAAGCTTCTTGGGACATGAAAGGTTCTATAGATGATTTATCAAGGACTTTTCGAAAATCTCTAAGCCTCTTTGTAAATTACTTGAAAAATATGTTAAATTTAATTTTACTTCTGACTGTTTGTATGCTTTTGAAGATTTGAAGAAGGCTTTAGTGAGTTCTCCCATTCTCATCACCCCCGATTGGAGCCAACCATTTGAAATCATGTGTGATGCAAGCGACATTGCTGTTGGTTCCGCCTTGGGGCAGAAGATAGATAAAATTGTTAGTCATTTGTTATGCTAGTAGAACCTTAGATTCTGCACAAGCTAATTATACGACCATAGAAACAGAGATGTTGCTATAGTTTATTCTTTTGATAAATTTAGAGCTTATCTTGTTGGGACTATCATTGTTTACACTTATCATGCAGCTATTAGGCACTTTTTTCCAAAGAAGGACGCAAAACCAAGACTCATCCGGTGGATCCTACGACACCAAGAATTCGATGTTGAAATAAGAGATAAGAAATGATGTGAAAATGTAGTGGTGGATCACTTGTCTCGGTTGGAGCACCCGGTAGAAGGAGAAGATATAACACGAGAAATCAATGAGGACTTCCCCGACGAGCATCTATTCTTCACTCAAGCCACTTTTCCATGGTATGCTGACATTGTTAATTATTTTGCAGCAAAGATACACCCTCCCGATCTTACTCTTTATCAAATGAAGAAATTTTATAAAGATGTTAGATCTTATTTTTGGGATGAGACCTACTTGTTCAAGAGATGTGCAGATATTGTACTTAGAAGGTGTGTACCGCAAGAAGATTGGGCAGCCATAGTAGAAAGATGCCACTCGTCGCCAACTGGAGGACACTTTGGTGTACAAAGGACCTCCATCGAAATCCTACAAAGTGAGTTCTATTGGCCAACCATCTACCGTGACTCTGCCATTTTTGTGCTTCAATGCAACAAATGTCAGCGCACGGGGGGGGGGGGGGGGGGGGGAATATCAAAGAAGAAGGAGATGCCTATGAACACCATCATTGAGGTAGAATTATTTGATGTATGGGGGATAGACTTTATGGGACCATTCCCAAAATCAGGGGAGTACCAATACATTTTACTTGCAGTCAAATATGTGTCTAGATGGGTGGAAGCAATTCCGACCAAAACTAATGATTCTAAAGTTGTAACTGCTTTTGTAAGGAAAAACATTTTTAGTAGGTTTGGTACACCCCGCGCTCTCATAAGCGATGGAGGATCTCACTTCAACAATAGGTGGCTAGACAATGTATTGGACAAATGTGGAGTCAAACACAGAGTCACCTCTCCATATCACCCCCAAGCCAATGGGCATACCGAGCTTGCGAACAGGGAAAACAAGTCCGTCCTACAGAAAACAGTGAGCACTAATAGAAAGGATTGGGCACTCCATTTGGATGATGCGTTGTGGGCATACCGTACCGCATACAAATCTCCTTATCAATTAGTTTTTGGAAAATCATGTCATTTTCCTTTTGAGATGGAGTATAGGTCTTATTGGGCGATAAAGAAGTTGAATCAAGATTTCCAAAAGGCCGGCGAGGAAAGGGGTCTCTTTCTCAATGAGATGGAAGAATTTCGAATGGAAGCCTACGATAACTCGTCTACTTACAAAGAAAGGATTAAGGCTTACCATGATAGGATGACTAGTCCACGGGAGCTCAACTTGGGGGATGTAGTTTTATTGCATAATTCGAGACTCTCTCTTTTTCCCGGAAAGTTGAAGTCTAAATGGACCGGTCCGTACATGATCAAGAAAATCTATGATAGTGGGACAGTTGAGTTGTTAGCTCTGGATGGGACGTTATTTCAAGCCAACGGCCACCGTGTGAATAAATACTATAGTTCGGACAAGGTGATGGAAGAGGAAGTAGCATTAGAAGAACCACCCAAGGAGTAAAAAGGGGGTAAAGTCAAGCTAATGACTATAAAAGAGCGCTTGTTGGGAGGCAACCCAGCCATTAATTTCAATTTTTGCTTAAATTTTTGAGTACTTTTGGTTTAATTTTCATTTTTGTGTTGATGAAAATTTTTGCAGGTTTCTGGACTCTGCTAGCGACCGCTACAGTGTCCGCAGCGGCCCGCTGGCCATCTCCTGGAAAGACTCTGACTCGTCGCAGCGACCGCTAGTGGACACCCAGCGACCGCTGCCCAACTGAAGTTTCCAGCGCGTTTTTTTGAATTTTTTTGAATTTTCACCCCTTCCAGCCACTACGCGAAAAATTTTCAAGATACATTTTCTTTTTAGTAGTTTACTCACGTCCCTACCGACTCTACAAGCCTATTTTACACTTTGTTGTAAATAAGTTTGGGGGGATGAAGTGGTGGGCCATGAGTTTAGGGTTTTTGTTTTAAAAACCCGAAGGTGAACCCATGTCATGAACTTAACATGAAGAACATAGAAACACGCATGCTTAGCGACACATTTAGACCGAGGTGCCAATGATATGAAGTTCTTTTCATCTTTGATTAAGTATGGCTTTACGTTTTGATTTGATGGCTTGTTGAAAAGATGCATAATTAGTGAATTGCTTATTCGCCTTGAATCATGCTTATACCTTGTGAGATTTGAACCTAATTTTTTTCATGTGTGATTATCTGCATTCATGTATATGTTTCTAGAACTTGCTCCTAGTCTGCCTAAGTTTACGTAGTGTTTAAGTTGATTTATGACGATGTTAGGCTATCTTTTCTTAGCTACTTTTATTCCCAAATTTTTGTCCCTCTCAGATTTTTCCCTTTGGAGCCAATTTTGAGCCTTTAAGCCTATTCTTTGGAAGTCTAATAAATGGGGACAATTCGATGGGTTAGTATGGAATTCTATATCTTTTGTAAAGGAATTGGAGAGATAAGGTGAAAAGTTATAAAAAGTAGTGTGCTTAACATAGAAAAGTACAAGTTGTGAAAAAGAAAAATTCAAAATGTGTGCTTAAACTAGAAAGGATGCTTATGAAAATGAAAAGAAAAGAAAAAGAAAAGTTGTGAAAGGTTGTGAAAAGAAAAAAGAAAAAAAACAACCAAAGTGTTGGAAGTGAGTTGAAGGAGAAAAATAAGTGTTAAAAGTGTCTTGGGTTTTTAGAAAAGTGGAGTCATTTTAACTCTACTTGGGAGTCACCTTTTAGCCAAATATTCCTCACCTACCAATGAGCCTACATTACAACAAAAAATAAATACCTTTCGGACTTTTGTTGCTGAATCACATCTAGTAGAGGATGGATTAGACTTTGAGCAAGCCTATGGTAAACTCTGCATGATGCATGATTTGAGTGCTTATACACTTAACCTTTATACACTTTGAGAGTGAGAGAAAGAATCACTTCCCATCTTTGGAATTTTGCCACATGTGAGTACATGAATTCAAGGTGTTCCACGAGTTAGTAATGAAAGTGCACTAATAAGCCTTGCTTGATTTTATTGCCCTAATACATGCTTGATCTATCTTTTCCATACTTTGAGGCAATTATGACGTCTAGTCCTTTTGGATTTCGTGTGTCTATTTTGTGTGTTTAATGTTTTGTTCGACAACAAACAAAAATGTAAGTTCGGGGGAGTTGATACACTCGGATTTTGTATTGTTTTAAGGCCTTTATTTGGTCTGTTTTTAATGTCAAAATCACAATTCATGTCCATATTTTGCATGTTTTCTCTATTTTGGTATTTTGACGTGTTTTGTGAGATTTGTGCATATTTGAGCCTAAAAAGGCAGCAAAAAGTCGAAGTTGGAAATCATGAGCTTTCAAGAAGCCCAGCGGTCCACTCCGGAGAAAGTTGTGCTGAAACGAAGAACACGCCCAGCAACCCCTGGGGATTGCGCACCGACCACTCGAAGAATTTCTGAAGCTACGGGAGTATTCACAGCGACCGCTGCAACATAGTGTAGCGACCGCTATCCAAGAGGCAGAGGCTACGGAACAACATGCAACGACCGCTGGCCAAGGCGCAGCGGCCCGCTATGAAAACGAGGCGCGCGAATTTGACCTACTGTCTCCCCAAGATTTACCAAACTTAGCGACCTTTTACCTTATTTCATGCTGCTCAAAATTTCCTCTATATTAGGATCTTTTTTTTGCCATATAATTCCAGAGCATAAAATTGAGAGAGTTCTTCATTGTGCAAGAGGTTGAAGAAGAAATCAAGAGAAGATCAAGGGTACAAGGATTCAACCTTTGGGTTTTATTGCTTTAGTTCTTATGTTCATTTTGTTTTCCCTTCATTCTATGTTTTTAGATTATTCAATCATGTGTAACTAAATTCATAGGATTCTAGGGATGTGTTAGTATCGACTTTGGTTATACAATTCCATTTTCTATTTAATATCCGTTCTGTTTTTACTTCATTTATTCCATAAGTTGTTCCATAATACTTCACGTTTGAGTGACACATTCGGTGATGATTTACTATAACTTGCTACATAATCGTGAGAGGAGATTGACGAGTTAGATCCACTTTTAGACACTACAATTAGCTTATCTTAAAACGACACTGTTAATTGAGAGTGAGGACTTTTCAAGGGTCTTGGGAGCTTTTAAGAGTTATGAATCTAGGATTGACAACCCTAGTCTTAGTAATCTACGCTTGTACCGCATGGGCAAAGCTTATGTGACTCGTTCTATCGAAGTATAAACTGTGCTAGGGTATTGTAGTTGGAATTTGTATAACCATAACTGTGAATGCACATCCCTGGAATTCTCTTATCTCTCATATTTTACCTCTTTAATTATTTACAATCAGTTGTTTATTGCTTTCAAACTAATTTTAGTTTTCAAAATCTCCCAAACTTTCGGTTTTCCAAATAGTGAACAGAGCTTAGTAGAAGGTAGCCAATCTGGGATTGTTTTCCCTGTGTTCGATATCCGGTACTGACCTTTAGCTATACTATACATACTTTGTATACTTGCTGGTTTATTTAGTGATAATAAAAAGTGCATCAGTCGTCGATTCACCTAACTAGTTGGGTCAGTTGATGTCGAGCCAACGACATTAAACAAAGGCGCTTGTTTGGATGCAACCCAACCTGTTTGTTTTTTCCTTTATTTTCATTAATTTCATTTTTCCATAATTTTCGTGCATTTTTGGCACAAAAAAAAATAAAAATTTAATCTGGAGCGGCCGCTGCACAATTCACAGCGGACGCTACCCATGTTATACGTGTGCAGGTATAGGTCGGGCCCTAGGGCAGGCTGCAGCGGCCCGGTGGAGACGCGCCGTTTTCATAAGATGTGCAACGGTCGTTGTGCGAGAGTCAGTGAAGCGAACTACCTATTAAAAGGTATGTTTTCATTCTTTTCTCCACCTTTTCACTCCATTCTTCCTTGCACACGACCCCTACCTCAAATTTTCACCAAATTCACACACCCACACTCTCATGCATCCATTGCTATTCAATTCTCAAGCTTTCATCGTTCAAATTCACTCCAACACAAGGTATGAATCATAACTTTAATTTCTGAGTTTAGTTTCAATTCTTTCTTGGATTTTGCACTTAATTGATGATTTGTTCGGATGAAAAACATGTTTTAGCATGGGGGATGAGTGTAGTGAAGTTTCTACTTGAGTTTCATGGTTAGATTGTTGCTTAGGGTGGTGAATTGTTGGTTTTTGTTCGTGAATTTCCTCTTGTTCTTTGTTGTTTATACATTGAAATCATGTTCATAGCATTGTGAGGCTATTATTACTTCCATGAATTGCGATACATGTGTAGATTATAGAGATTGTTATTTTGTGATATCTATGTTGATACGTCTCTGCATGGGGGATTAATTCACGTTGGGGGATGGATTGTTGTTGTTCTAATGTGTTGGTTTTGTTTTCCATGTTCACATGCTACACTTTAGAGCATATGTTTAATACAAGCTTGTACATCCTTGTTGATTGTTGATATATGCGTAGTTGAGTACAAGTTTGGGGGAAACCCTAGTTTGTCTATTGTTTGGTGCTCTTTTAAGAGTGTGATTTTCTTTTATAGGAAAATGACAACAAGAGGCAAGCCTGAAAACGCGAAGAGCTACGGAGTTAGCCTTCCGAAAGATGACCACAAGGCAATGTGGAAGAGAGTCTCGGCTAGAGATACGGTGCCCTCACGGTACCCCCACGAGCTTCCCCTCACCACCTTGGGGATTCTCGAAGACTTTTAGGCGTTCTGCAACGTCGGGGAGGGAAACGACTTGATCCACATGTTCCGAGGGAGATGGCCCTCATATCGAAGACTCACTCTCGAGTTTCTAAGCACGCTCAAGGTGCACAAGAACCTCCGTTCTCGCATCCATGAGACGATTGTCCTCAGCCTCGATAACCGCAACCACACATTCTCCATGGAGGATCTTTGCGATGTGTTTCAATACTACAACCTCAACCCCAGCGAAGAAGTGGAGGATCTTTAGGATGCAATGGCCGTGGAAGGGGAAGACTTTGTCCCGGCTTACGCCATGTCCTCTTCCATCCACAACCCCGTCTTGAGGTACCTCCACCGGGCTATGACTTAATTGATGTTCACCCGGATTGATGGTGGAGGTGTTTCCCAAACCGAGCTAGATGTGATGTGGAGTCTTCTCACCAAGAGGAGGATCAACTTTGGGATCCTCTTCACTACTTATGTCGACTACATCTCCAAGAAGGACGGGAGATTGCCGAACACATTGGCATCCCGACCACGGACTTCACCGCGGACATGGGGGAGATGTACATCACCTACAAGGTGTTGTTTTTTGTTGGGCTATAGAATACCGATTCGAGTGGGCAAGCTTTCGTCCTCCATGTGGAGCGGAATCACTTCCCCGTTCCAATTCCATACTTGACCAAGGTCGACACGTGGGAAAACAAGACAATGTGGAAGCTCAACACTGCCGCCCACCGATGAGCCATCGAGGAAAACCCTATTCTAGGGGAGTTTAGGAAGAGGAACATGCCGATGCGTACCCCTGTCTTCGACCCCGACGATGATTCCGCCTTTGACGCCATTGATCAATACCATGACGACGGAGAGCATTCACATGCTCAAGGAAGTGGGGCCCTGATACGGATTGGATGAGTGAAAATAGGGAAGTAGTTGGGCCAGCTGATGTGGAGGATTTGGTGGAAGAGGCAGCAGAGTAAAGGGGTTAGAGAAAGCAGCGGCAGAATTTGATAAAAGAAAACAACGACACCGCCTTTTAAGCTTTATTCTTAATTATTAATTAGCTAGGATTTGATTAGATTTATTTTTCTAATTAGTTAGGATTTGATTTAATATTTTAGGGCTATAGAATTATTATAAATAGCACGTATCTTGGAGAGATCAGTTTATTGGAAGAGTTTTTCTCGTAGGCCTCCTTCGTGAGGATTAGACCTCTGCGGAGGATTTTCCTTTCCTCAATTTCTTTCAATAAAGCCAAAAGCATTTCTAATTCCAGATTCTGTTTTACTTTGTGGTATTTTGTCCATCAGTTAGTGTGAGAAATCTGTTTGAGGCATTTAATCTAATCTAGCACTTCTCATGCTTTTGATTAATTGAGTGACAACCTTTACCTCCTATCAATTGGTGCGGTGAACGATGGTCTATTATTGGACAGAAGCCACACTTCTTGTGGATGGATTGGAGAAGGCTATAGCAAAGATGGAGAATTTCATGTTGGAGTTTCGAGCGTCTCATGATGCACCATTAATGACCTTTCCGACATTTTACGGATCCGACGAGATTGCGTGGCTCGCCCGGGCTGAACAATATTTCTTGATGACAAAAATCCCACCGGAAAATTGATTGGGCGTTGCGATGGTGGTTTTGGCAAGCCCAGCCTTACCATAGATCCAACCCCTTATACGACGGATTCCCACTCTATCTTGGGATCGTTTTACACAGGAAATGATGAATCGTTTTGGTGATACCATTCCACAAGAAAGTTGCGTCCCTTGCAATTCATCTAAGCAAAACAGTGAAGGCTCTATTGCTGCTGTCCAGGTTGCCAAAAACCAGCCAAAAATCTCACCCACCCCCAACAATATTGCTGCAGCAGCAGCCGCTATTATTAGCTCGTTTCCTTCAGCAGCCATGGCGTCAAAGCACCCACCAGATGAGGTTCCATTCCCCAAACTATCCGTGGCCTCAAACGGCCAGCCACCTAAGGAACATGAAGTTTCAATCCTTGGGGAAACAACATCAGAGTATGGTTTGAAAGTGCCTGATGTTTTCAAAGATCCATGTATGGGAATAGTTCCTGTTTCGACGCCACCATAACCTTTCCTGCCCCCACCACCTGCACTCGAATTCAGCAGCTCATCTAATGTTTCGTCGGAACGGCAGATGAAGCATGTTGCCAAGGAATTATGTTTCTCCAGGTCTCTATTCGGTGCCTCTTCACACAAGCCAGGGAATCAACTAGTACATCGACCACACCGACAGATTCACATCTACAAGCTTGAGTTTGAGCCTCCACCTGATCTTCATCTGCGAATTTGACTAGGCTTGCGGACTAGCCTGTTTTGAGGGTGAGGCAGTTGATACGGATTGGAGGAGTGGAGATAGGGAAGTAGTTGGGCCAGCTGATGTGGAGGATTGGTGGAAGAGGAAGCAGAGTAAAGGGGTTAGAGAAATCAACGACATAATTTGATAGAGCAGGATTAGTATTTGATTAGATTTATTTACCTAATTAGATATGATTTGATTTAATATTTTAGGGGTATAGAATTACTATAAAGAGCACTTAGGAATGAGAGCAACGTATCTTGGAGAGATCAGTTTATTGGATGAGTTTTTCTTGTAGGCCTCCTTCATGAGGATTAGGCCTCTGGGGAGGATTTCGCTTTCCTGTTTGGCTATTCAGTTTCTTTCAATAAAGCTGAGCATTTCTAATTCCCGATTCTATTTTACTCTATGGTATTTTGTCCATCAGTTAGTGTGAGAAATCTGTTTGAGGCATTTAATCTAATCGAGCACTTGTCATGCTTTTGATTAATTGAGTGATAGCATTTACCTCCTATCAGGCACCACCACACCAAGAAGAAGAAGAAAAGGAAGAAGTTGAGGGCCACCGCTGCCGCAATCGAGCCAACCGCAATCGCGGAAGGCCTAACGCCAATGAAGAGTTCCAATGCGACACCTCCGCCCGACTAGGAGAAATGTTCTCCTACATGCAAAACATGTCCAACACTTGGGAAAACCGTTGGGCGGAGCAACAACAAGTCAACGCCTTCAACCAACAAGGTTGGGAGGCGCAAGGTGATTGGCGGGCGGCGGAGCAAGACTTTTGGGAGGCTCAACGGCTCACGGATGTGCAACAACAACAACAAATTGCTGAGCTCCAAAGGATGGCTGCCGACGCTCGAGATGAGTCCCAAACCATGAGTGACGACATCATCTATCTTATTAGCGCCTTTGACGACCTCAACACTCGCTTCCCTCCTCCTCCTCAACAATGAAGTCAAGTTCAACACTCGCACTGCTATCATATTTGTTTTTGTTTTGAAGACAATTTCTTTTTGTGTTTTGACAATTTTTGCTAAAGTTTTAAGTAGTTTTGTGTTGATTGAATTTTAGGTTCTAGACTCCCCAACAACCGCTGCAGCGCGCCCAGCAGCCCGCTGGGCACTTACTGGAAACTTTCTGACTCATCGCCAGCAATCGCTGCCCAAATACAGTTTTCCAGCCGCAATTTTTTGAGTTTTTCGAATTTTTACCCCATCAAGCCACTACGCGAAAATTTCATGGTATGTTTTCTTTTTAGTAGTTCACTCACGTCCCTACCGACCTTACAAACTTATTTTACACTTTATAGTAAATAAGTTTGGGGGGATGAAGTGGTGGACCGTGAGTTTAGGTTTTTGCTTAAGTTTAGGTTTTTGTTTTAATAACCCAAAGGTGAATCCATGTGTCACGACCGCCCTTACTAAGGATAGTGAAGACGGAGAAAACGTGACGAGGGGAGAGACTAAGGAGCGGGGAAAAAAAGGGGGGACGCAATGAAAGACAACAATAAAGGACGACATTTAATGGAAAACCCAATTAACTTCAAAAAGAAATATTTTAATTTATTGAAAAGTTAAGCAACGGATTTTAATCTCAAGATACTTAATGTCATAAAACCGTATTAAATTGTGCGGAAGACTTCTAGAATTAATTTCAAACACAGCAGCGGAAAAACAAGTATCAAAGAGAGTCATGGGATGACGTCCATGTATGAAGAGATGACGCATCCGGGAATTCCTAAAGCTCACTCAACATCCGCTGCAACATCCCGATCAACCTGCACATAGGGAAAACATATGCAAGGCTGAGTACTTGTTGTACTCAATGGGCTCATGCCGAAAACATTTTATAAAAGTTATGTCATCCATACCAGTGAACTCGAGTTTTACATGTAGTTAAGAAATATCATCGAGAGCACAAAAACATTTCATAGCCTGGCCATGCAAACAATCTTCCAACTTTCTCAATAATCCAACAATCACATCATCTTTCCACAGTGCGACGAAAGTGTGGCCAAACTATTCGCCCACGAGACCGGCCAACTAGCAAAGACGGCTCCCGATCCCACCAGTGTACACAACATGATAGGGTTTGCGGCCCTACTCAGACCCGAATTCGTTTCACACACAACCATATACCCTAACAGAGCAAGCTCAGACGAACTAGGCATCAAGCAACAATCTCAATATCAAAAACAGTCATGGCATGACATAACACTTTAAACCACCCTTATAGCTCCAACATCATAATTTGAAACGTAAAATGAGTTTAGTAAAAGAAAGCCCACCTCACTTGCTTATACCACACAAATCACAACTTTAACACAACCCTTTGCTCTTGGTACCCACGTACGTACAATCACCCTTGCCAAAATCACCACACAATCAGGTTTTTCCATCATTACAATTATCATGAATGTCCTATCGTTCCTTTCATCGTTTTCTTAGATTGCCGATCCCAAACGTTCATCAACAAAACGAATCGAACACTCAAGCATACATCAACGTGTAACACATAGCCACATCATAGGATACGTTTCTTATTCATACATGTATCATGTATTCACTCAAAACTTGACGACCAAGATTATTTCAACAAGACACAAATCTGGTAGAACAGCGCAGCCATTTTGCAAAAATCATTAAACATCCATACGATATTATTTTAAGATGATATTTGGTAACCACACAGTAGACACATCAAGGTTCATCCAGTTAAAATTTTATACCAAATCACATCTTTAGGTCGGTCAAATCAAAGACGAAACTCACAGGACGAGAATACAGATTCTGGCAGAACTGCGCAGTTCAATTGGAAAATTCGTTAAAAATTCATCTATCGTCAAAAGAGGCTGAAATTTTTAAAAAAACACATAAGACACTTAAAATTTCACTCAGTTAAAATTTCGTGCCAAAATAAGATTTTTTGGCTGGTCAAACACGCATCGGAACCTACTTTCCAAATACCAGAGAAATCATGCTCCACATTCACAAACTAGGGTTTGTCTACCCTTCATCCACACACACATATTCATGCTTTCAACACATATTCATGCTTCAAAAAATGGCATCACAACCTTGATTTCATATTTACACATAACATTCACTAATGAATCATCCACAAATTCACATACACACCTATATACACGCAAATACACATACTTTCTCATGCAAACACCCTTCCCAACCGATTAATTTTTAGATCTACGATTCCTACACTTACTATATGCATGAGGGAGTCAAGAAACATGGATTCAATGGTAAAGGTGAGAAAGATGATTCAAGTATACCTTTCTCTTGCAAAAAAATGATCGGTAGGAATGACGAATGGTGAGATTCTTCGATAAATCTTGAGTATCCAACTCCAAAAAGATGCGAGAACAAGGGATTGGTGAAGAATTGGTGGAGAATGAGAGGGGGAGGGAAAAATTGTGTGGGAGAGAGGAGATGGAGAGAGTGGTGTGAATAAGGGGGCTAGGGTTAGGGTTTGGCTTATTTATTCTCTAGGTTTAATCCCACACTTAAATAAAATAATTATAGTTGCGGAGGAATAAAATAGAGGTCAATGAATAAATCCCACAATTGAAAGGAAAATAGGCGTGAAGTATGTGGGGTGTAATTTTTGAAAATTGCTATTTAATTAGCATAAATATTTATTTGGTATTTACTTGGAGAGAAAAATACTCACAAAATAGGTAAGAAGATAGTGAGTATCCTATAATTAAGGTAACAAGATAAATCAAGAATTTCCCCAAGTATGAATGGGGGGTGTAATTATAGGGATTAGACAAAGGAAATGTTTAAATCCTCAAATTAAAATAGGAATAGGATTTAAATTTGGTAATTTTTTATAGAAAAGACTACCAAAAAATAGGTAACAAATAAATTAATTCCACAAGGTAACTGAAAGCAATAGGGGACGAAAATCATGTAGAATAAATTAGGGATAACTGGGTTTGGATTTAATTTGGATAAATATCTCAAAACAATTAATTAAATCCAAGAAAGATATTATTAATTCCAATAATTTGAAGGGGCCGGAAATTCCAAATAAAAAGGCTAGAACAAAATGCATGATCCCATTTATTTAATTTTCCACATTGCAAAATATAGTACCTTATTCCACATAACTCACAACAATTAAAACTCGCATCACTAACTCAAACACATAGAAATTAAATTCCATGAAAGATATTCCAAAACAACAACCACATTAATGAGAACAAAAGTCGCAAAACATTCGGGGTGCTACATCCTTCCCCTCTTAACAGAAATTTCATCCCAAAATTTGATCGTCTTACAGAAACAACTCGGGGTATTTCTCTTTCATTCTATTTTCCAACTCCCACGTGGCTTCCTCGGGACCATGGTGTTTCCACAACACTTTCACGGATGCTATTGACTTGTTTCGCAACTCTTGCACCTTTCGATCTAGGATTGCTTCGGGTCTCTCCTTGTAGATCATATCGGCAGTCAAGACAACCTCTTCTTGATGAATTATGTGCTTGGGATCAAACACGTACTTGCGCAACTGTGACACATGGAACACGTTGTGCACATTCCCAAAACTAGGCGGTAACGCCAGGCGATATGCTACAGGACCTACTTCATCAACGATCTCTTACAGTCCTACAAAACATGGTTTCAATTTTCTCTTCACTCCAAACCTTACAACTCCTCTCGTCAGGGATACTTTCAAGAACACTTTGTCACCAACACCGAATTTAATTTCCGTTCGGCGCACATCCGCATACGACTTCTGCCTATCTTGGGCTTCATTGATCCTTGCTCGGATTTGATGCACAATTTCGGTCATCTCCTTGATAGCGTGGGGATCGACACTTGCTGCCATACAGGGCTTCATAAGGCGCCATATCGATCGTCGCTTGATAGCTATTGATGAAGGCGAATTCAACCAATGGCAGAATAATTTCCCAACTTTCTCCGCAGTCTAGGACAACGGCTCGCAGCATATCTTCAAGTGTTTGAATCGTTCTCTCCGACTGCCCGTCTGCTTGCGGGTGATAAGCAGTGCTAAAGTTCAATTTTGTGCCTAGCTCCCGTTGCAAACTCATCCAAAATTTTGACGTGAACTTCATATCGCGATCAGATACAATGGTCTTTGGCACTCCATGCAAACATACAATCTCACTCACGTAGAGCTTAGCTAACTTGTCCGACCCGTAGGTAATCTTAATCGGTAAGAAGTGCGCGCTTTTAGTGAGTCGATCGATGATCACCCAAATTGCAGTATTCCCCTTTTGTGACTTTGGTAAACCCATCACGAAGTCCATGGCTAAATGATCCCACTTCCATTTGAGAATTTCGAGCGGTTGCAATTTCCCATATGGTCATTGGTGTAAGGCCTTCACTTGTTGACATGCTAGACATCGTTCCACAAACGATGCTACATCACCTTTCATTCCATTCCACCAAAAATGTTGCTTCAGGTCTCGATACATCTTCGTGCTTCTGAGGTGAGCAGTGTAAGGCGTGTCGTGTGCTTCACTCAAAATCTCATCTTTCAGCGCCTTATCGTTCGGCACACACAATCGTCGATCGAATGTCAAAGCATTGTCCGCCTCCTCACGAAAATGGTCATGTTTCTCGGTTCTCATCACGTCGTTGAGCTTCTATGATCTTGGTTAGCAAGTCTGGCTCGATTACTAGCGTCGCTATTCTTCCTCCTACCGTCTCGGGTGCTTTCACTATCTCCAAATGCATCCTATAGAATTTGCGAATCAACGCTTCCTCTTGAGTTAGGAAAGAAGCCAGTTGAGGTTGGTTCTTCCTACTCAAGCATCGGCCACTACGTTCGCCTTGCCTGGGTGATAGTGAATACCGCAATCATAATCCTTCCCGATCTCTAGCCAACGTCGTTGTCGCATGTTTAGCTCCTTCTGCTCGAAGAAGTACTCGAGACTCTTGTGATCCGTAAAAATCTCACATGTCGCCCCATAGAGATGATGTCTCCAAATCTTTAGTGCGTGCACTATTGCTGCTAGCTCCAAGTCATGAGTCGGGAAGTTAAGCTCATTCGGTCTCAATTGCCGGGAAACATACGCTATCACTTTCCCATCTTGCATTAACACGCATCCGAGTCCTACTTTTGACGCGTCGGTATAGACGGCGAAGTCCTTGTCGGTTTCTGGCACTGCTAGGACAGGTGCTGTAGTCAACTTCTCTTTCAACATTTAAAAACTCGCCTCGCATTCCGGCGTCTAAACCACTTTGATTCCCTTCTTCAACAGTTGCGTCATCGGTCTCACAAATTTAGAGAATCCCTCGATGAAACGTCAATAGTATCCTGCCAATCCCAAGAAACTGCGGATTTCACTTGGCGTTTTCGGTGATTTCCAGTTTTGCACAGCCTCGACCTTCGCAGGGTCCACTTGAATTCCATTAGCCGTCACGATATGACCAAGAAAGTTTACTCTATTCAACCAAAACTCACATTTACTAAACTTGGCATAAAGCTTTTCCTTTCGCAAGGTTTCCAACACGTTCCGCAGCTGCCATCTATGCTCCTCCTCGGTCTTCGAGTACACCAACACGTCATCGATGAAGACTAGCACGAACTTGTCAAGATACTCGTGGAAAACTCGGTTCATCAAATCCATGAAAACTGCCGGGGCGTTAGTCAGCCTAAATGGCATCACGACAAACTCATAATGGCCATAACGAGTGCGAAAAGCAGTCTTAGGCACATCCTCTTGTTTGACCTTGAGTTGATGGTATCCCGACCTCAAATCCATCTTTGAAAATACGGCAGCTCCTCGGAGTTGATCAAATAAGTCATCGATTCTTGGCAGTGGGTACTTGTTCTTCAAGGTCAACTTGTTGAGCTCGCGATAGTCGATGCACATCCTCATCGTTCCATCCTTCTTATTCACGAATAACACAAGCGCTCCCCACGGTGACACACTAGGTCGAACGAATCCCAAATCAAGTAGTTCCTGCAACTGAATCATCAATTCTGCCAACTCCTTAGGGGCCATTCGGTAAGGTGCTTTCGATACTGGCACATATCCACACTCTAAATCAATGGTAAACTCCACTTGCCTGTCAGGCGGAGGTCCAGGCAAAGTTTCAAGAAACACGTCAGGAAAATCTCGTACTACTGCCACATCTTCCACCTTCAAGTCCTTTTTCTCCTCTCTATTCAAGTACACAAGATATGCCGGACGCCATCTTCTGATCATCGTGGTCGCTTGCAAGGCAGAGATTATGGAGGTTCCTTGGTTCATGGAAAATCCATACAAGATAGTCGGCTCTTTGCCAGGGGCTCGAAAAGAAGTTTGTCTCTCCTTGTAGTGGATCGTCGCATAGCTCTCGGAAACCAATCCAATCTAAAAAATTATGTCGACAAAAGAAACGTATTCCTTATGAGTATCCGAACAGCTCATCATCATCCTTTCACTAAAGTCTAGTACCAAGAACTCAAAAATTGATCAAACAGTCTTACTTGGATATGAACTGATTTCAAAATTGTAACAACACTGCTGAAAGTGTGTTAATAAAAAAGGCTGCAAATTAAAGAAGCGAAAACAAGAACAACACTTCTAGCTCGAATCTTTTAGATCTCATCACCAACTTGCAAAAATTGGTTTGAAGAAAAAAAAATACAGTAGGGTCTAAGTTCCATCGAACTTATCATGTTCATTCTGGGAATTAAGGTTTCAGATAAATTAAGCTTGAGACTTTACTTCTGATGCGAGCTCGAAAGAATATGAGATAGGTCTGGAAAACAGGATGAAACTGAATTATGTCTCAAATTCCATAGTAGGCTGTCAAATAAGATATTTAAATTGTCAAATCAAATTTGCAAAATTTCCGCATCAATGAATGATGGTTCAAACATGTCATGACATGAGGTGGTCAATCGTGGGAGGATTTAGAAGTATAGACAAATGTCATAAAGTAGCACTGATCATGGTTCGGCGACATCATGTTATTGAATAATGAAATCACATCAATGGATTCACATGTTTGCAACCAACGTGAAGTGAACTTTTTAGGAAAATCAGCTAGATCAAACACGTTAAGGGAAAAGAGAACACGATAGCCTTAACTGGGTGTTGTAGAAAGAAAAATCATTGAGCATGAAACAATATATGTAATGAAACTGGGCTAAAAAGAATTACACTTCTGCAGGAAAGAATTTGCCGCATGCATAGTTACGAAATAAAAAGGTGTACAAAAGTTCCAAGAAGAAAATTCCATCCTTTGAAGAAACAGGTATGGGAGATGTGATCATACTGAAGGTCATAACTACAAACAACTTTAGGATTGGTCAAAATATTGTCCTTACAAAAGATGAATCAAAGAAGACGACTAATCAAGATGTCCAAGGTTACGAAGGCAAGCACAAATTTTCAAGGACTGAAAGTGAGTCATGACTCGATATAGGAAAAAAAATAATGGGCATTACTTGCAAAGCATGAGTCAATCAAGGTGTTTAAATAGATAAGGGCTCACGGTTATTTGAAAGGTTCCGAAAAAGAACGGCTTAGAATCCAAGTAAGTACTGTAGATTAAAACAAAATCGTTCATTCTAGCTATTAAGGTCGCACTCCCTCGTTCATCTTTCGTGAGATGAAACATGGTATTGTTCTTCGTGTCGTTACAACTAATAGTCAAATCCATGTCCATATCTTCATAATATTCCTTGCACGCCATAAGAACCATTCCCTTAAAACATCGTAATTATACTCGCGCTATCAACGTGCTGTTAGGGTTTTGTATACTAGAAATCACCTTTCGAGTGATTGGATACTGTAAAACTCTAATGGTTATTTTCCAATAAATGCAACAGATTATTTTTGTCATAATGTTGTTATGTTTTACATTTAATGGTTGTTTATTACATATTTAAATGTATGAGCAAACGTAACAAAGTCTAAGTCTTTGTTTTAGTAGACCGGTTGTGGGCGTCGTCCAATTTAAGGTAACACGGTCAGTTCTAAACAAAGAAAAATAAGAATTTCACAACCTAGATAGGCCTAGACTACCTATCGCGAAAGGTTGCAATGTCAGTCCGATTATTTCTAAATCTTATTGAAATAAGATGACGTTGGTGTGGTATAGCACTGAATGGATCTAACAGCAAGACGAGTCTTTATCCTATCTACTGAAAGACGAGGTCTTGAAAATTAATTTCTTAATCAATGTACGTTAGCATTGAGCATACGATATTGAGGATCCACTACTTTGACTTACCAAAGGTGTGAGTTTTTCGTAACCCAACGATCCAGGTATATTGGGTAGTGGTGATCATTATCTAGAAGTGCTACGATTGCTATTATGTTGAAACGTGCGAGAGGAGAGTCTCGTTTAATAACATCCACAAGAGGAGCTCGAAACGAGGTTTTATTATTCGGAACCTGGCTAGTTGGAGTTTGATTACTCTATGAATAATAAATAAGAGTTTCTTGCTAAGTCCACTCCTGGAATTCGAAATATGTTAATTAATTAAGTCTATAGCAGACATTAATTGATTAATGGATGTTTCCATCTTAAGCGCGGGAAACGAATCAAATGTAATTAAAGGAAACCCGGAATACTTGTAATTTCGGATTTGGAAGGCAGTGCAATATTACTTCTGTAGTGGTTGCTCGTAATATTCCAATATAAGCTTATATTAAATTGTGGGTTCAATTTAATTAGTAAAAAGCTAATTGGGTGAGGCCTGTTCCAAATTCTTCCTTAGATCCCTGACTGGGCCCAATATGTGACTTATTTAAATAGGAGAATAAAGGAGACAGAAAAAATAACAATTTATTATCAAAATTTTCGTCCCCCTCTAAAGAGAGAGCTCGAAATTTGTGCCTCCTCCGTGAGCTGAGTTCTGTCTTCCATTATTCGAGTCCTATTACGTTGGTGAGATTTTCCCACACAATACCAGCGTATAGTTCGGGACACCAGTCAGAAGATCCGAGGTCTTGTATTGAAGATCTTCCCATGGAGACGGAGCAAGCCATCATCGATTCTTGATTGAATCAACAAGGTAAATTGGCTAATTCCGTAGTAAGCATGTTTTAGGGATTATATGTGCTAAAGCATGTTTTAATTCAAGTTATGAGCATGATACATGTGATAATTACGCGAATAGATTTTGTCTAAATAATCTGTTAAATAGATCAAATTCATGTGATCCGTTTTGAACGCACGCTTCCGCTGCCAGTCCCTTCAGTTGGTATCAAAGCCAGTCTTTGGCTCTGATTATTTGGATTTAAATTTCACGAAATTCATGTATGCATGTGTTATTTGATTGCGAAGCATGTTCTTGGTGTTTTTGTTTAATTTTATGCATGATGAACTCAAGAACTATCGAATCAAAGAACTTGAATTGCTCGAACGCACCACGTGCGATCGAGGTAGGGATGTCGAGACAGTGGGAGTCGGGAGCCGTGATCACCGGGCGACGCGCAGACGAGTAGGGCTCGTGCGCGCCGCCGGCCGAGACCACACGCACCAGACGGAACCCGGGTCGAGGTCGACGCGGCTGATGGAGTGGCACGGCAGTTCAACCGAGAACGTGCCGAGGTGCCGAGACGCCAGGCCGAACCCTAGGCGGAAGGTTGGAGCTGGCCGAGAGCGGGCGCGCCACCGTGCGCGCCGCTGGCCTAGAGCTCGCGCCACCCGACAGCTCGAATGTCCGAGACGGGCGCCGAGATGCTGGCCGAGAGGCGCACGCCGCCGCGTGCGCGCCTGGCCGAGAAGCGTCGGCACCCGACGAGCTGAGACGCCGTGACGGGTGCTCGCCACTGGCCGAGAGGAGCCGCGCCTCCGCGCACGCTCCTGGCCGAGACACTGGCGACACCCGACGAGCCGCTGGCCGAGACGCTGGCGCGCCATCTGCGTGCTGGTGGCCGAGACGCTTCGTGCGTCGTGGTCCGACGAAGAACTCATCGGATTTTCGTCGTTCATCGTTCGTGCGAACCTCGTACGATGAGATAACGATGAAAGATTATTTTAATGATTATTTAATTATTTTATTAAAAGATATCATTAAAATATTATTATTTAATGGAAATAAAATCTTTTTGGAATATTTACCTAGATGATATAGATGACAATAATTTAATAGTTTCCTAATATTTATCTAGATTTAAGGAATATTTTTATTATTTTCTATATCTATGGAAATAAATAATAATATTTTGATTCCTAGATGATATGGATAAGAATAATTTAATAGTTTCCTAATATTTTTTATATCTAAGATCCTAAAAAGGATAGATATGTATGAATACATTAAATAATGAAATATCTCTTCCTAATCTTGAACATGGAATTAATTTGAATTTAATTTTTCATGTCTTATTAAGAATTAAATAATTCATTTATTTTAGTCAAATCTTATAGTTGACATGAATAAGAATTATATTCTAGAATAATTATTCCCTAAAGAAAAATACCAATTAATAAAAGATTTAATTAACCAGTAGATTAAATACCAACAGAATTTAGTCAAGTCTTTCTCTGCCCTAAGACTAAGGATAATTAAAGAAAAACCATAACCGAAATATCTAAGCTATAATTACGAACTCAACGTTTGTATATGGTCTCAATCAATTGGTCTGCAATTTATTAAGCCTTTTTCTAATATTATCGCCACCTGCTCTGTGGGGACAATAATCCTAAGAAAATAGCAAGTTCATGAGGGCGGACTTCTCAAATATAAATAGTATGAACTAGAATGTGGTTTCCAATATTATCGCCACCTGCTCTGTGGGGACAATAATCCTAAGAAACTACGAGATTCAGAAGTTCACACAGAATTTATGAGATAGCTTGATCTTGTTAGCAGCACATAAGCATTGTTGTGGGAGTGTGTTGTAGAAACAAGACTCTGTAATGCTAAAGAGATGGTCTTGCTTAGGCAACATTTGGCGGCCATGCCACTCTGTGGTCTCTGGACTATTCGTCGGTGTTGTGACCAGTAAAACTGTAAGATTTTAATGCGTATTGTCTTCCTCTGGAGGGTACAAACTTTTAATTTTACAGTTGTAAGATTTTGAAAAGTTTTATGGTTAATCTAATCAAACTTCTTACATAAGTTTATGACAATAGTAAAATAATCTATTTTACAGTGCAATCCAAATCGTCAACATGTCGTTCAATCCTCTTTATGCAATTCTCAAAGAAAATAAACTCGAGTATCGGCGGCTACCGCTGCGGCAGGAGTCAGAGATGCACATAGACGGTGGCATAAGCCGAATGAGATGGCTAAGTGCTACATGTTGGCATCTATGTCATCAGTACTCAAGCATCAGCATTCTGCTATGGAAACTGCCGCCGAGATTATGCAGAATCTCAAGAATCTTTTTGGTACTCAGAATCGAACGGCTAAGTCTCAAGCCTTTCGGAGTATCATGTCGAAGACAATGAAGGAAGGCTCGTCTGTGAGGGACCACGTCCTCGAGATGATGGGCCACCTCAACCAAATTGAGGTCTTGGGAGGGACAATTGATCCCGAATCCCAGGTGACTATCATCCTTCAAAGTCTTCTCCCTAGCTTCCAACAGTTCAAGCTCAACTTCGAGATGAACAAAAGGAATTACACCTTGGCAGAGCTGTTGACTGAACTTCAGTCGGCAGAGGACCTTATGGTCCAGGCTAAGGTGGCCATGATGATTTCGGCGCCTCGTTCCTCTGGCTTAAAGCCTAGTAAAGGAAAAAGGCAGGCACCGAACTCAGGACCGGCCAAGATAGCTAAGGGAAAGAAGAGGAAGAGGGCTAAAAAGAAGCCCATGGGGAAGTGTTTCTAGTGTGGAGAGAAGGGGTATTGGAAGCCAGACTGTCCTAAACGGGGCAAGGCTACAGGTATGCACCAGGCTCTAGTTGTCGAATCTTGTTTGACTTCGACATCAATTTGCACTTGGGTTATTGACACATGAGCCACTGATCATATTTGTTTTGATCCTGACTTAATGCAGGTGACAAGACGACTACATGATCGTGAGATCGAAGTCCAGCTGGGCGACGCTACCAAAGTGGCAGCCGTTGCAGTGGGAGACATTTATTTGCATTTTAGTAGTGATAGATTTTTGATTTTGAAGAATGTTTTGTTGATACCTTCTTTTAGAAGAAATTTAATTTCAGTTTCTAAATTGGTTTATGATGGATATTCGATTTCTTTTAATGACAACTGCATTATTAAGAAAGATGGTTCTTATATCTGTCGTGGTATCATGGAAAACAATCTGTATACAATCACTTCTACACAGTTTAAAAATCGCAAATCAGAACTCAATACAACATCGAAAATTTCAAAGAAACGAAAGGAACCTTCAAGTTCAATGAACGAAACGTACTTGTGGCACCTTAGACTTGGTCATGTCAATGAAAGGAGGATCCATTCTCTTGTTCAACAAGATCTTATCAAAGGTCTAGAGGAGGAACCTTTTCATAAGTGTGAGTCATGCTTAGAAGGCAAGATGACCAAGAGGCCTTTTAAAGCTAAGGGTGATAGGGCCAAAGAAGTACTTGAGCTCGTTCATTCCGATGTATGTGGACCAATGTCAACTGAGGCAAGAGGTGGTTTTCGATACTTCATCACATTTATTGATGAATTCTCGAAAATTGGATATGTCTACTTGATGCGTCATAAGTCAGTGTCTTTTGACAAGTTTAAAGACTTTAAGACTCTTGTGGAGAAGTATCATGGGAAGAATATCGTGGAGGCGAATACCCTAGTGCCGAATTTTTGGACTACTTATCGGAAGTGGGAATTCAATCCCAACTGACTGCGCCAGGCACGCCCCAGCAGAACGGCGTGGCTAAAAGAATGAACAGGACCTTATTAAACATGGTTCGATCGATGATGAGTTATGCACGTCTGCCTATTTCGTTTTGGGGACATGCCTTGCTTTCCGCAAGTCACATTTTACACAATTTACCATAAAAATCCGTACCTAAAACTCCATATGAGTTGTGGACTGGCCGTAAGCCCAATCTAGCACATCTCAAGGTTTGGGGTTGCCCGGCTCATGTGTTGGAAAATGATCCAACTAAGCTAGGATTTAGAACGGAGTTATGTTTGTTTATAGGATACCCCAAAGGAACGAAAAGTTATGAATTCTTTAGTCTCCAAGATAAGAAAGTCATTGTGAGCACACACGCGACATTCTTAGAGGAAGACTATGTAATGAATCATAAACCTAGCAGTGAAGTGGCTCTTGATGAGCTAACTTCTGTCACAAGTTCCATTAGCCAAGAACAAGTACCAAGTGTATAAACAATTCCCGAAACTTCAACTTCTACTCAAAATATTGTAGTGCCGCGCCCAGTGGGAGGGTCTCACATGAGCCCGACAGATACATTGGTTTGGGAGAATCTATGGATCACTCCTCAGACAGCAATGTATTAGATCCCTGGAACTTTGCAGAGGCGCAGGCAGATGTCGATCATTGCGAATGGGTAAAAGCAATGGATTCGGAACTACAATCTATGATAGACAAAGACGTATACGATTTGTCCGTCCTACCCGAAGGTTGTACTGTCATTGGGAGCAAGTGGATATATAAACGTAAACGTGGACCCGATGAACGAGTTAAAGTCTTCAAAGCAAGACTAGTGGCCAAGGGGTATACCCAAAAGGAAGGCATCGATTATGATAAGACCTTCTCCCTAGTGGCCATGCTCAAATCGATCCGGATATTGTTGTCTATTGCAGCTTATATGGATTGGGATGTATGGCAGATGGACGTTAAGACTGCGTTTCTAAACGGCAGTCTTGAGGAGATCATCTACATGGAACAACCCGAAGGATATGCCATAAAGGGCAAAGAACACATGGTTTGGAAGCTTAAGAAGGCCATTTATGGCCTCAAGCAAGCATGCAGATCGTGGAACCAATGTTTCGATCAAACTGTTTGCAAGTTTGGATTCGAAAAGTGCCCAAGTGAAAGCTGCGTGTATAAGAAAGTTGATAAGGGGAATGTGGTGTTCTTAGTTTTATATGTAGATGACATTCTTCTAATTGGAAACAATAATAAGATGTTGTCATCAGTTCGAACATGGTTATCAAACCAGTTCGAGATGAAGGATATGGGAGACGCGGGACACATCCTCGGGCTCAAGGTTCTTCGGAATCGAGAGAAGAAGATGTTGTGCTTATCTTAAGAATCTTACATCGAAACAGTACTTAGTCGTGTTAGCATGCAGGACGCCAAGAAAGGTTTCTTACCTTTTAGACATGGCATCCATTTATCTCAAGAGATGTGCCCTAAAACGCCGTCTGAGATACAAGCAATGAGAAGGATTCCATATACTTCGGCAGCTGGAAGTCTCATGTATGCTATGCTTTGTACTAGACCAGATATTTGCTTTGCTGTTGGCATGGTGGCAAGATATCAGTCGAATCCAGGCGAAGGACATTGGACTGCCGTAAAGAACATACTCATGTACCTTAAACGGACTAAGGACTATGCTCTAGTTTACAATGCAGCCGAGCTCTGTCCTTTGGGATATACTGACTCAGACTTTCAAGCTGATCAGGACTCGAGAAAATCTATTTCAGGATATGTGTTCACCTTAGGAGGTGGAGCCGTAATTTGGAAGAGTGTGAAGAAGAAATGCATCGCGGACTCGACCATGGAAGCCGAGTATGTGGCCGCTTCGGAGGCTGGAAAAGAGGCTGTATGGTTCAAGAACTTCCTTATGGATTTAGGTGTGGTTTCGAATCTTCCCAAGAGCATCACCATTTATTGTGACAATTCTGGTGCTGTGGCAAACTCGAAAGTACCAAGAGCCCACAAAGCGAGCAAACACATAGAGCGAAAGTATCATATCATTAGAGATATAGTGCAGAGAGGAGACATAAAAGTGGTCAAGATTGCGTCAGAGAACAACCTGGCAGATCCTTTTACAAAGGCTTTGGCGGTAAAACCGTTCGAGTGCCACGTTGAAGGGATGGGAGTTTGACTCATTCAAGACCTCAACTCGCTTTCAGTATAAGTGGGCGAAATTTAGACGTGTGCACTACTATTTTGTATACTCGAAAGCTGTTTTGTGTATAAGAGGGAGATTGTTAGGGGTTTGTATACTAGAAATCACCTTTCGAGTGATTGGATACTGTAAAACTCTAATGGTTATTTTCCAATAAATGCAACAGATTATTTTTGTCATAATGTTGTTATGTTTTACATTTAATGGTTGTTTATTACATATTTAATTGTATGAGCAAACGTAACAAAGTCTAAGTCTTTGTTTTAGTAGACCGGTTGTGGGCGTCGTCCAATTTAAGGTAACACGGTCAGTTCTAAACAAAGAAAAATAAGAATTTCACAACCTAGATAGGCCTAGACTACCTATCGCGAAAGGTTGCAATGTCAGTCCGATTATTTCTAAACCTTATTGAAATAAGATGACGTTGGTGTGGTATAACACTGAATGGATCTAACAACAAGACGAGTGTTTATGCTATCTACTGAAAGACGAGGTCTTGAAAATTAATTTCTTAATCAATGTACGTTAGCATTGAGCATACGATATTGAGGATCCACTACTTTGACTTACCAAAGGTGCGGGTTTTTTGTAACCCAACGATCCAGGTATATTGGGTAGTGGTGATCATTATCTAGAGGTGCTAGGATTGCTATTATGTTGAAACGTGCGCGAGGAGAGTCTCGTTTGATAACATCCACAAGAGGAGCTCGAAACAAGGTTTTATTATTCGGAACCTAGCTAGTTGGAGTTTGATTACTCTATGAATAATAAATAAGAGTTTCTTGCTAAGTCCACTCTTGGAATTCGAAATATGTTAATTAATTAAGTCTATAGCAGACATTAATTGATTAATGGATGTTTCCATCTTAAGCGCGGGAAATGAATCAAATGCAATTAAAGGAAACCCGGAATACTTGTAATTTCGGATTTGGAAGGCAGTGCAATATTACTTCTGTAGTGGCTGCTCGTAATATTCCAATATAAGCTTATATTAAATTGTGGGTTCAATTTAATTAGTAAAAAGCTAATTAGGTGAGGCCTGTTCCAAATTCTTCCTTAGATCCCTGACTGGGCCCCATATGTGACTTATATAAATAGGAGAATAAAGGAGACAGAAAAAATAACAATTTATTATCAAAATTTTCGTCCCCCTCTAAAGAGAGAGCTCGAAATTTGTGCCTCCTCCATGAGCTGAGTTATGTCTTCCATTATTCGAGTCCTAGTACGTTGGGACGGAGCAAGCCATCATCGATTCTTGATTGAATCAACAAGGTAAATTGGATAATTCCGTAGTAAGCATGTTTTAGGGATTTTATGTGCTAAAGCATGTTTTAATTCAAGTTATGAGCATGATACATGTGATAATTACGCGAATAGATTTTGTCTAAATAATCTGCTAAATAGATCAAATTCATGTGATCCGTTTTGAACGCACGCTTCCGCTGCCAGCCCCTTCACGTGCTATATCAGTCGTTTTCACCGCATCGCCACTCTTGACATAAGAATGACTTTACATACTAGATCACAAGTATGATCTCTCCCCGCGGTAGGATTAAATCATTTAGCATCTCCTCTTGAAGACCTTATTGTACGGAATGTCTCTTCGTATTCTCTTTGTTCTTATCGTTCAGAAAAACAATAGTGAATTTGTAATTATCCAATGGAGTTCGAATTCGCACCACATATTTCCATTTATCTTATCATTCAGAAAAGTGATATTGCAGTTGTAACAACTAAGTTCGACATGCATAAACGTATTTCTCCATACAATACCACGTCATATTTCTCATTCACTTCCTGATCTAAATTTTCCCAAAATATATTATATCTCGTTGTTTGTGTTAGATCTAAAGCTCGTCACCTAACACCAAGTTTAAGGACATCTTAAGGCTTCCTATGTTCACATGCTTACATCGTAGTACTTTCACGCATAACACATATTCATGACATTACGTAATTCATGCTCACGTTACAACATAATAACACTATCACATTGTCATAATCACCCATAACTTTCATACACATGTATACTCTTGGCAAAACATCCTTATCGTCACCATCGTTTTCTAAACTTTTCAACAACTTAAAACATACCTCATTTTCTTTTGGTTGAGCGTGATGCTTCGGATGTTGAGCCTTCGTGACACTTTTAGTCTAGGGGTACTAATCTAGACTTAAACTGAAAGAAGACTCTCGGACCAGAGCGAAAGAACGAGGCTCTGATACCACTTTGTCACGACCGCCCTTACTAAGGATAGTGAAGACGGGGAAAACGTGACAAGGGGAGGGACTAAGGAGTGGGGAAGAAAAAGGGTGACGCAATGAACGACAACAATAAAGGACGACATTTAATGAAAAACCCAATTAACTTCAAAAAGAAATATTTTAATTTATTGAAAAGTTAAGCAACGGATTTTAGTCTCAAGACACTTAATGTCATAAAACAGTATTAAATAGTGCGGAAGACTTCTAGAAATTAATTTCGAACACAGCAGAGGAAAAACAAGTATCAAAGAGAGTCATGGGATGACGCACATGTATGAAGACACGACGCATCCGGGAATTCCTAAAGCTCACTCAACATCCGCTGCAACATCCCGCTCAACCTGCACATAGGGAAAACATATGCAGGGTTGAGTACTTGTTGTACTCAATGGGCTCATGCCGAAAACATTTTATAACAGTTATTTCATCCATACCAGTAAACTCGAGTTTTACATTTAGTTAAGAAATATCATCGAGAACACAAAAACATTTCATAGCCTGGCCAGACAAACAATCTCCCCACTTTCTCAACAATCCAACAATCACATCATCTATCCACAGTGCGATGAAAGTGTGGCCACACTATTCACCCACGAGACCGGCCGACTAGCAAGGACGGCTCCTGATCCCACCAGTGTACACAGCCTGATAGGGTTTGCGGCCCTACTCAGACCCGAATTCGTTTCACACACAGCTATATAGCCTAACGGAGCAAGCTCAGACGAACTAGGCATCAGGCAACAATCTCAATATCAAAAACAGTCATGGCATGACATAACACTTTAAACCACCCTTATAGCTCCAACATCATAATTTGAAACGTAAAATGAGTTTAGTAAAAGAAAGCCCACCTCGCTTGCTTATACTACACAAATCACAACTTTAACTCAGCCCTTTGTTGTTGGTATCCACGTACGTACAACCACCCTTGCCAAAATCACCACACAATTAGGTTTTTCCATCATTACAATTATCATACATGTCCTATCGTTCCTTTCATCGTTTTCTTAGATTGCCCATCCCAAACGTTCATCAACAAAACGAAACGAACACTCAAGCATACATCAACGTGTAACACATAGCCACATGATAGGATACGTTTCTTATTCACACATGTATCATGTATTCACTCAAACTTGACAACCAAGATTATTTCAACAAGACATAAATCTGGCAGAACAACGCAGTCATTTTGCAAAAATCATTAAACATCCATACGATATTATTTTAAGCTGATATTTGGTAACCACACAGTAGACACATCAAGGTTCATCCAGTTAAAATTTTATACCAAAATCACATCTTTAGGTCGGTCAAATCAAAGACGAAACTCACAGGGCGAGAATACAGATTCTGGCAGAACTGCGCAGTTCAATTGGAAAATTCGTTAAAAATTCATCTTTAGTCAAAAGAGACTGAAATTTTGAAAAAACACATAAGACACTTAAAATTCCACTCAGTTAAAATTTCGTGCCAAAATAAGATTTTTTGGCTGGTCAAACACGCGTCGGAACCTACTGTCCAAACACCAGAGAAATCATGCTCCACATTCACAAACTAGGGTTTGTCTACCCTTCATCCACACACACATATTCATGCTTTCAACACATATTTATGCTTCAAAAAATGGATCACAACCTTGATTTCATATTCACACATAACATTCACTAATGAATCATCCACAAATTCACATACACACCTATATACACGCACATACACATATTTTCTCATGCAATCACCCTTCCCAACCGATTAATTTTTAGATCTACGATTCCTACACTTACTATATGCATGAAGGAGTCTAGAAACATGGATTTAATGGTAAAGGTGATAAAGATGATTCAAGTATACCTTTCTCTTGCAAAAAAAACGATCGGTAGGAATGACGAATGGTGAGATTCTTCGATAAATCTTGAGTATCCAACTCCAAAGAGATGCAAGAACAAGGGATTGGTGAATAATTGGTGGAGAAGGAGAGGGGGAGGGAAAAACCGTGTGGGGGAGAGGAGAGGGAGAGAGTGGCGTGAATAAGGGGGCTAGGGTTAGGGTTTGGCTTATTTATTCTCTAGGTTTAATCTCACACTTAAATAAAATAATTATAATTGCGGAGGAATAAAATAGAGGTCAATGAATAAATCCCACAATTAAAAGGAAAATAGGCGTGTAGTATGTGGGGTGTAATTTTCAAAAATTGCTATTTATTTAGCATAAATATTTATTTAGAATTTACTTGGAGAGAAAAATACTCACAAAATAGGTAAGAAGATAGTGAGTATCCTATAATTAAGGTAACAAGATAAATCAAGAATTTCCCCAAGTATGAAGGGGGGGGGGGGGGGGGGGGCGTGTAATCATAGGATTAGGCAAAGAAAATATTTAAATCCTCAAATTAAAATAGGAATAGGATTTAAATTTGGTAATTTTTTATAGAAAAAGACTCCCACAAAATAGGTAACAAATAAATTAATTCCACAAGGTAACTGAAAGCAATAGGGGACAAAAATCATGTAGAATAAATTAGGGATAACTGGGTTTAGATTTAATTTGGATAAATATCCCAAAACAGTTAATTAAATCCAAGAAAGGTATTATTAATTCAAATAATTTGAAGGGGCTGAAAATTCCAAATAATAAGGCTAGAACAAAATGCATGACTCACAACAATTAAAACTCGCATCGCTAACTCAAACACATAAAAATTAAATTCCATGAAAGATATTCCAAAACAACAACCACATTAATGAGAACAAAAGTCGCAAAATTTTCGGGGTGCTACACCATGTCATAAACATAGCATGAAGAACCTAGAAACACGCATGTTTAGGGAGACATGTTGGGGTTTGAAGCCCTTGCACAGAGGAAGACTTGTACAAAATAAATAAATCAGACGTGGGATCTATTTGACTGATTACGGGATTAATCTATTCACATGTTAACACAAAATTGCATGCTAGAATGCAAATAATTCATGCTCATAGAATATAAATCCTAAACATGAATTCTACGGTTTCGAGTTACCGATTTGATTCTCCAAAGAATCGTCGATTGCTCGCGCCTTCTCCACGATGATCTTCAATACTAGACCACGGATCTTGTGACTGGTGTCCCAAACTGTATTCCGACATCAGGGTGGGCTGATCTTATCGAAACACTAGGACTCGAATAAAGAAGACAGAAATTCCTCACGGAGGAGGAGCTGAAAATCTCACGGAGGAGAATTAATTAGAAAAAAAATTGTTCCTTTCTTAAAATAAGAGTGGGCAAAATTTTCTTCCCCATTAAATTGTTTTCTGTCTCTTTTATTCTCCTCTTTATAATAGTTCATATTGGGCCCAGTCAGGGATCTATGGAAGATTTTGGATATGGGCTCCCCCAATTAGCTTTTTACTAATTAAATTGAACCCACAATTTAATACAAGCTTATATTGGAATATTACGAGCAGCCACTACAGACGTAATATTGACCTCCCCATCCAAATCCAAAATTACAAGTAATCCGAGTTTCCATTTTGTTTATTATTTATTTCCCGCGCTTAAGATATAAATGTCCAATAATTAATTAAAGTCTGCTATGGACTTAATTAATTAACATCTTATTAATTCCAAGAGTGGACTTAGCAAGAAACACTTATTTATTATTCATAGAGTAATAAAACTCTAACTGGCCAGTTTCCGAATAATAAAACCTTGTTCAAGCTCCTCTTGAGGACATTATCAAACGAGACTCACCTTGTGCACGATTCAACATAATAGCAATCCTAGCACCGCTAGATAATGATCACCACTACCCAATATACCTGGATCGTTGGGTGACGAAAAACCCGCACCTTTGGTAAGTCAAAGTAGTAGATACTCAATATCGTATGCTCAATGCTAACGTACATTGATTAAGAAATATATATTTATCAAGACCTCGTCTTTCAGTAGATAGCATAAAGACACGTCTTACTGTTAGATCCATTCAGTGCTATACCACACCAACGTCATCTTATTTCAATAAGGCTTAGAAATAATCGGACTGACATTGCAACCTTTCACTATAGGTAGCCAAAGCCTATATAGGTTGTCAAATTCTTCTTTTTCTTTTGCAAAGCATTGCATAGAACCGACTGTAGTTACCTTAAAGTGGACGACGCCCACAACCAGTCTACTAAGCAAAAGACTTAGGTTTTGTTTACTTCTTATGAATTTAAATGTTTATAAAACATCTTATAAACGCACAAGCAAACACAATGTAATAATATACTGATTCTATTCGTGCGAAATGCTCGAATACTACTGAATCGGGTCAAAAGTGGATTGTAGAGTTTTTCCGTACACAAGCAAGATTCTATTCGTGCGAACTCACTCGAAACATGCTCTTCAGTATACTAAACCTAACAGACATTAGACCGAGTTGCCAACGATATGAAGATCTTTTCATCTTTGATTAAGTATGGCTTGATGTTTTGATTTGATGGTTTGGTGAAAAGGTTCATTATTAGTTAATTGCTTGTTCGCTGATGAAGCTCGTTTCATGCATGTGTTCTATGGTCAAACTACATCAAATTCTGTAAACTAACACTCAATTTTGAGCCAGGTGTGTGTGAAAACTGCCATATTCAGAATAAGGAACAAATCAGTTGGGCGGAAGAACAAATTATTGAAAGAAGGCAAAAAAACTACGGCATTGAGTTGATTAAGTCAAGAATCAAATGGAGCCAGCAGGAGTTCCGCATTAGTAGATAATGATAGAGACCCCACCACCAAATGTGAAGGGCAGGAACGACATTTCAGAGAGAATAGTACCCTAGGGATAAGAGCCCTACGCCTCTCTATATAAGGGAAGCCCAACACAAGAAGAAGAGAGTCCCAGCCAGCGGTGAAAGGGAATTACAAGCATTCTTAGTTAGAATATCTTTAGGAATTCAGCTCTCTTCTGGGGCTGAAATCAGAGCTCTTCTACTTCATCTTCTTTATTTCGTCGCACACACACTTGGTTCTAGCTTAGTTTAGTTTAGTTGGCGTTTGGTGGTAGTTTCTGAAGGGGCTGGTAGCGGAAGTATGCACTGGTTTGATCTCATAATATCTTAATCTATTTAGACAAAATATATTCGCGTAATTCTCACATGTATCATGCTCATAACTTGAATTTAATCATTCTGTAGCGTAATTGAAACCTAAAACATGCTTACTACGAAGTTAGCCAATTTACCTCATTAATTCTCCAAAGAATCGAAGTTGACTAGCGCATTCTCCACGTGAAGATCTTTAGTACTAAACCACGGATCTTCTGACTAGTTCCCAGACTGTAAACTGATATCATTATGGGCTGATCTCACAAGAATACTAGGACTTAAATAAAGAAGACAAAACTGCTCACTGAGGGAGCTGAAAAAATCGTCCCTCTTCTGCAGGAAGAGGGGGACGAAAATTTTGAGAAAATATTAAGTATGTTTTCTTTCTCCTTTATTCTCATATTTATACTAAGTCACATATGGGCCCAGTCAGGGATCTATGGAAGAATTTGGATATGGTCTCCCCCAATTAGGTTCTTACCAATTAAATTGAACCCACAATTAAATATAAGCTTATATTGGAATATTACGAGCAACCACTACAGATGTAATATTGCACTGCCCATCCAAATCCGAAATTACAAGTATTCTGGGTTTCCATTTCTTTGTCATTCATTTCTCGTGCTAAAGATAGAAACGTCCATTAATTAATTAATGCCTGCTATGAACTCCAAGAGTGGACTTAGCAAGAAACGCTTATTCATTATTCATAGAGTAATCAAACTCCTTGTTGTTAGATCCAATTTAGTGCTATACCACACCAATGTCATCTTATTTTAGTAAGAGTTAAAAATATGCGGATTCACATTGCAACCTTTCACGATAGGTAGTCTAGGCCTATCTAGGTTGTGAAATTCTTTTTTTCTTTATTCAGAACTGATCGTGTTACCTTAAAGTGGACGATGCCCACAACCGGTCTACTAAAACAAAGACTTAGACTTTGTTACGTTGCTTATATATTTAAATATGCAATAAACATTCATTAAATGTAAACCATAACAACAGTATGACAAAAGTAATCTGTTGCATCCATTGAAAAATAAAATATAGAGTTTTACAGTATTCAATCACTCGAAAGGTGATTTCTAGTATACAAACTCTAACAATCTCCCACTTATACTCAAAACAGCTTTCGAGTATACAAAATAAATGTGCACTACGTCTAATTCTCCCACTTATACTGAAAATGAGTTGAGGTTTGGACCACCGCCAACGCCTTTGTAAAAGGATTTACCAGGTTGTTCTCTGACGCAATCTTGACCACTTGTATGTCTCCTCTCTACACTAAATGATATGATACTTTCTCTCAATGTGTTTGCTCGCTTTGTGAGCCCGTGGTTCTTTCGAGTTTGCCACAGCACCAGAATTGTCACAATAAATGGTGATGCTCTTGGGCAGATTCGTAACCATAACTAAGTCCATAAGGAAGTTCTTGAACCATACAACCTCTTTTGCAGCCTCCGAAGCTGCCACATATTCGGCTACAATGGTAGATTCCTCGATGCATTCCAGAAGTAGATTTTCTCGGGTTCTGATCAGCTTGAAAATCTGAGTCAATATATCCCAAAGGACAGAGCTCGACTGCATTGTAAACTAGAGCATAGTCCTTAGTCCGTTTAAGGTACTTGAGTATGTTCTTTACGGCAGTCCAATGTCCTTGGCCCGGATTTGATTGATATCTTGCCACCATGCCAACAACAAAGCAAATATCAGGCCTTGTACAAAGCATATCATATATGAGACTTCCAACTGCCGAAGCATATGGTATCCTTTTCATCTGTTCTATCTCATATGACGTTTTGGGGCACATCTCTTGAGATAGATGGATGCCATGTCTAAAAGGTAAGAAACCTTTCTTGGCATCTTGCATGCTAAAGCGACTAAGTACAATGTCGATGTAATGTTCATGAGATAAGCACAACCATATACTTCATCTTTGAACTGGTTTCACAACCAAGTTCGTACGGATGACAACATCTTTTTATTGTTTCCAATTAAAAGAATGTCATCTACATATAAAACTAAGAACACAACATTTCCCTTCAACCTTCTTTTAAACGCAACTTTCATTTGGGCACTTTTCGCATCCAAACTTATGAACAGTCTGATCGAAACACTGGTTCCATGATATAGATGCATGCTTGAGGCCATAAATGGCCTTCTTAAGCTTCCAAACCCTGTGTTCCTTGCCCTTCACGGCATATCCTTCGGGTTGTTACATGTAGATGGCCTCCTCAAGACTCCCGTTCTAGAACGCAGTCTTAACGTCCATCTGCCACACATCCCAATCCATGTAAGCTGCTATAGACAAATGTATCCGGATCGATTTGAGCATGGCCACCGGGGAGAAGGTCTCGTCGTAATCGACAACTTCTCTTTGGGTATACCCCTTGGCCACTAGTCTTGCCTTAAAGACTTTAACTCGTCCATCGGGTCCACGTTTACGCTTGTATATCCACTTACTCCCAATGGCACTACAGCCTTCGGGTAGGACGGACAAATCGTAGACGTCTTTGTCTATCAGAGATTAGTTCTGAATCCATTGCTTTCACCCATTCGCAATGATCGACACCCGCCTGTGCCTCTGCAAAGTTCCAGGGATCTAATACATTGTTGTCCGAGGAGTGATCCATAGATTCCCCCAAACCAATGTGTCTATCGGGCTCATGAGAGACCCTCCCACTGCGGCGCGGCACTACAATACTTGGAGTAGAAGTTGAAATTTTGGGAATTGTTTGTACACTTGGTACGGGTTCTTGGTTAATGAACTTGTGACAGAAGTTAGCTCGTCAAGTGCCACTTCACTGCTGGGCTTATGATTCATTACAAAGTCTTCCTCTAAAAATGTCGTGTGAGTACTCACAATGACATTCTTGTCCTGAAGAGTATAGAATTAATAAGCTTTCGATCCTATATGGTACCCTATAAACATATGTACCTCCGTCCTTGATCCCAACTTAGTTGGATCCTTTTCCAATACATGAGCCGGACAACCCCAAATCTTGAGATGTGCTAAATTGGGCTTGTGCTCAGTCCACAACTCATAAGGAGTAGTAGGCACGGATTTTGACGGTAAGTTGTCTAAAATATGACTCCCAGAAAATAAGGCATGTCCCCAAAACGAAATAAGTAGCCGTGCATAACTCATCATCGAACGAACCATGCTCAACAAGGTCCTATTCCTTCTTTCAGCCACGCCGTTCTGCTGGGGCGTGCCCGGCGCAGTCAGTTGGGATTCAATTCTCGCCACCGATAAGTAGTCCAAAAACTCGGCACTGAGATACTCGCGTCTGCGATCAGATCGGAGGCTTTTGATACTCTTTCCATGATACGTCTCCACATATGCCTTAAACTCTTTGAACTTGTCCAAAGATTTAGACTTGTGGTGCATCAAATAGACATATCCAATTTTCGAGATGTCATCAATAAAGGTGATGAAGTATCGAAAACTTCTTCTTGCCTCGGTTGATATTGGTCCACACACATCAGTATGAACAAGCTCAAGTACTTCCTTGGCCCTATTGCCCTTAGCCTTAAAAGGCCTCTTGGTCATCTTGTCTTCCAAGCAGGATTCGCAATTAGGACATGGCCTCCCCCAATTAGCTTCTTACTAATTAAATTGAACCCACAATTTAATATAAGCTTATATTGGAATATTACGAGCAGCCACTACGGATGTAATATTGCACTACCCATCCAAATCCGAAATTACAAGTATTCTGGGTTTCCATTTCTTTGTCATTCATTTCTCGTGCTTAAGATAGAAACGTCCATTAATTAATTAATGTTTGCTATGAGCTTAATTAATTAACATACTATTAACTCCAAGAGTGGACTTAGCAAAAAACACTTAATTCATTATTCATAGAGTAATCAAACTCCAACTAGCTAGGTTCCGAATAATAAAACCTTGTTTCGAGCTCCTCTTGTGGACGTTATCAAACGAGACTCACCTCACGTACGATTCAATATAATAGCAATCCCAGCACCGCTAGATATTAATCAACACTAGCCAATATACCAGGATACTTGGGTTGCGAAAAACCCGCACCATTTGGTAAGTCAAAGTAGTGCATAATCAATATCGTGCTCAATGCTAACGTACATTGATTAAGAAATTAATTATCAAGACCTCATTTTTCAATAGATAGCATAAAACAAAGAGTTAGTGAGCACTAAAGACGTAGAAGCCAACATATAGCACTTATCCATCTAATTCGTCTTATGTCACCGTCTATGCGCATGTCTAATTCCTGCCACAACATTTTCTGCCGGCACTGGAGGCTGTGGAGTAGTGAGCACAAACTTGTACTCTTCAGCTGTGAGAACGATGTCCAAATTTTATTTCCATTCTATGTAATTTTGGCCCTCGAGTTTGTTTTCTTTAAGAATTGCAGAAAGAGGATTGAATGACATTTTGACGATTAATTTTGCACTGCAAAACAAAAGATTTACTATTTGTCATAAACTTATGTAAGAAATTTGAGTAGATTAACCATAAAACTTTTCAAAATCTTACAACTGTAAAATTAAAATTTTGTACCCTCAATAAGAGGTCAATACGCATTAAAATTTTAGTATTTTACTGGTCACAACACCGACGAATAGTTCAGAGACCACATAATGGCATGGCCGCCTAATGTTGCCTAAGCAAGACCACCAGATTTAGCATTACAGAATCTCATTTCTACAACACACTCCCATAACAATGTTCATGTGCTGCTAATAAAATCAAGGTATCTCATAAATTCTGTGTGAACTCCTGAATCTTGTAGTTTCTTGGGATTATTATCCCCACATAATAGGTGGAGATAATATTACAAACTACATTCTTATTCGTACTATTTATGTTTGAGAAGTCCGCCCTCATGAACTTACTATTACTTAGGATTATTGTCCCCACATAATGGGTGGCGATAATATTATAAATTAGCTTCACAAATTGCAAACCAATCGATGGGGACCATATACAAACATTAAGTTCGTAATTATAGCTTAAATATTTTTGTTATGGTTTTTCTTTAATTATCCTTAGCCTTAAGGCAGAAAAAAGGCTTAATTAAATTTTGTTGATAGTTAATTGACTGGATAATTAAATCTTTTATTATATTTTAGTATCTTACTTTAGGAAATTAATTATTCTAGAATTTAATTCTTATTCACGTCTACTATAAGATATTTCTAAAATAAACGAATTATTTAAATCTTAATTAGACATGAAAAATTAAATTCAAATTATTTCCATGTTCAAGATTAGGAAGAGAAATTATATTATTTAATGTATTGCTACATATCTATCTCAATTAGGATTCTAGATATATAATAATTAGGAAAGTATTAAATTATTCTTGTCCATATCATCTGGGAATTAAAATTATATTATTTATTTCCATAGATATAGTCAATAATTTAAATATTCCTAAATTCTACGAAAATCTCCCCAAAATATTTTATTTCCATTAAATAATAATATTTTAATGCTATCTTTTCATTAGGGAATTAAATAATCATTAAAATAATCCATCATCGATATCTAATCGCACGAGGTTTGCACGAACGATGAACGACAAAATATTCCAATGATTTCATCGTCGAAAAACTGACGATCCAGCCTCCTGCACGTCTCGGCCGGCAGCCTGCGCACGGGGCGCTGCTGTTCTCGGCCACGCACTGCGGCCCCCGGAGCTGGAGATTTCCGACCAGCAGCTCGCGGCCTTCTCCGACGTCATCGCGCCTGGGTGCACGGTGCTATAGGCCGTTGCTGGGTGCTCCCGCCAAGAAACCTCCGCCTGGGTTTAGGGTTTCGCGGTGTATGAACCGCTGCCGCTCTCGGATGAGCAGTGGCTCCGCCGTCTTCCACTAGCCGTCGACCATGGCGTGGGTTGCGCCTGGGCGGTGCGGTCTCGGTCGGCGGAGCGCACGAGCCCACGCTCGTCTGCGCATCGCCCCGTGATCGCTAGCCCTCGACTCCCACGCAATTCGATGCCCTTTCTTGATTGCGCGTGGTGCGATCCGTCTCGGCGCGAGCGTCGATGGATCGCACGTCTCGTACGATTGAAAATTTCAAGTTCTTTGATTCGATAGTTCTTGAGTTCATCATGCATAAAATATAAACAAAAACACCAAGAACATGCTTCGCAATCAAATAACACATGCATAAATGAATTTCGCGAAATTTAAATCCAAATAATCAGAGCCAATGACTGGCTCTGATACCAATTGAAGGGGTTGGCAGTGGAAGCGTGCACTGGTTTGATAACATATTATCATGATCTATTTAATAGATTATTTAGACAAAATCTATTAGCGTAATTCCACATGTATCATGCTAATAACTTGAATTTAATCATGCTTTAGCGTAATTGAAACCTAAAACATGCTTACTACGGAGTTAGCCAATTTACCTCGTTAATTCTCCAAAGAATCGAAGTTGACTAGCGCATTCTCCACGTGAAGATCTTTAGTACTAAACCATGGATCTTCTGACTAGTTCCCAGACTGTAAACTGATATCAGTATAGGCTGATCTCACAAGAATACTAGGACTTAAATAAAGAAGACAAAACTGCTCACTGAGGGAACTGAAAAAATCATCCCTCTTGTGCAGGAAAAGGGGGACGAAAATTTTGAGAAAATATTAAGTATGTTTTCTTTCTCCTTTATTCTCTTATTTATATTAAGTCACATATTGGGCCCAGTCAGGGATCTATGGAAGAATTTGGATATGGCCTCCCCCAATTAGGTTCTTACCAATTAAATTGAACCCACAATTAAATATAAGCTTATATTGGAATATTACGAGCAACCACTACAGATGTAATATTGCACGTGCATAACTCATCATCGAACGAACCATGCTCAACAAGGTCCTATTCCTTCTTTCAGCCACGCCGTTCTGCTGGGGCGTGCCCGGCGCAGTCAGTTGGGATTCAATTCTCACCACCGATAAGTAGTCCAAAAACTCGGCACTGAGATACTCGCGTCTGCGATCAGATCGGAGGCTTTTGATACTCTTTCCATGATACGTCTCCACATATGCCTTAAACTCTTTGAACTTGTCCAAAGATTTAGACTTGTGGTGCATCAAATAGACATATCCAATTTTCGAGATGTCATCAATAAAGGTGATGAAGTATCGAAAACTTCCTCTTGCCTCGGTTGATATTGGTCCACACACATCAGTATGAACAAGCTCAAGTACTTCCTTGGCCCTATTGCCCTTAGCCTTAAAAGGCCTCTTGGTCATCTTGTCTTCCAAGCAGGATTCGCAATTAGGACATGGCCTCCCCCAATTAGCTTCTTACTAATTAAATTGAACCCACAATTTAATATAAGCTTATATTGGAATATTACAAGCAGCCACTACAGAAGTAATATTGCACTGCCCATCCAAATCCGAAATTACAAGTATTCTGGGTTTCTATCTTTGTCATTCATTTCTCGTGCTTAAGATAAAAACGTCCATTAATTAATTAATGTCTGCTATGAACTTAATTAATTAACATATTTTTAACTCCAAGAGTGGACTTAGCAAGAAATGCTTATTCATTATTCATAGAGTAATCAAACTCCAACTAGCTAGGTTCCGAATAATAAAACCTTGTTTCGAGCTCCTCTTGTGGACGTTATCAAACTAGACTCACCTCGCGTACGATTCAATATAGTAGCAATCCTAGCACCGCTAGATATTAATCAACACTACCCAATATACCAGTATACTCTGGTTGCGAAAAACCCTCACCATTTGGTAAGTCAAAGTAGTGCATAATCAATACCGTGCTCAATGCTAACGTACATTGATTAAGAAATTAATTATCAAGACTTTATTTGTCAGTAGATAGCATAAAACAAAGAGTTAGACTTTGTTACATTGTTTATACATTTAAATATGTAATAAACATTCATTAAATGTAAAACATAACAACATTATGATAATAATAATCCGTTGCATCCATTGGAAAATAAAATATAGTTTTAAAGTATTCAATCACTCGAAAGGTGATTTCTAGTGTACAAACTCTAACAATTTCTACATTTTTAATCGTTCTGTCTATTATTCCACTCCGAGAAGGGGTGATGAAACAATTTACTGCTTTCGTAGTTTGTTTTCAATTTAGCTTTTGATGTCATCGACCTTTTAATGTTTTTGATTTAGTGAAATTTGATGTTATGTTGTCGTTCCCAGCTGATGTGTTCTGTTTTCCATGCATGATGTTTCTGATCTGTTTTCGTTTCCTTTTTATGTTGCATGTCTTGGTATAAAAGTGTCTTGTTTTGTTTTGATTCGTAGATCTGATACTCTATGTTTAAGAGTTCGTAGGATGTTTCGATCTAGTAGTTTATGTTTTATTTCTGCATGATTATGAGTTAGTTTCTTGTTTACGTAGTCGTAGCTTACCCTATTCTTTACTCTGTTCTTTACTCTGTTTCTCATGTTGATCAGTTTAGTTAGTTTAGATTTCCCAAGTCAAGTAGTTAACTTAACCCACCCCATAGAAAGCGTGGCAGCAGCCATCTTCAAGTCGTGTCAAGCAAGCAAATGCCAAATGCCTCATCTCTGTGGGATCGATCTTTACTTCCCGATACTAGTTAATAGTATTGTAGGTTAAGGTTTTGAAAACGCACTTTTTAGTTCTTCCATTCTTCTCACTCTAGTTGAATTTAAGTCGAGTTGATCAGCCTAAGTTTCCACTGGAGCCACTCACCAGCATTTTGCAAGTAGCAGGAGTATACAGGCTGGCTGGATCAATTTGACAATCCAACTTGAGCAAGCCACAACGATACAATACCAAAAATGACAAGACGAACGGAGACTTAAAAGATGCGAGTTTTCAAATGGCGCCGTTTCCGGGGATGATGGCGCTTATCTTACATTTGTTGCCAGACACCTTGGGTGTAAATATTGTGATATTCTCTTTGTTTCTTTCTTTTGATTTCAGCTGAGAGACAGCTCAAGGAAACAACACTGAAGAATCAATGTTCTTATCTATGTGGATCAAGCATTTTCCCTGCGGGTATGAACCAAGGGGACTACTGGAGCAAGGGAACACATAGATGGGCGGAGCGTCTCAAGTTTTATTCAAGAATTTTAGTTTAAATTTTGTAAATAATCTTTTTGTTGTTTTCTATTTTCCTCAGTTCGAAGGTACCGAATTAAAGAGGGAAACAAAAGAGGAAGATGGAGTGGAGGCACAAACTGCTCAAGACAAATCACATCCCACTCCACCAATCGACTCGGGTGCCAACTGTTAAGAAAGTGAGGACGTCACCTTTGTGAGTCCGCTTGAATCCATAGCCACCCCAGAGAAGGAGGAAATCTAGGAGGAACCCACCATGGTTTGTGGTCAGGAAGAAAATATGGAGATAGGTTCACTCTATGCCCACTCGACAAATGTGCCGACATCTGCTATATCTATCACTCAGGGGCAGGAAGCGGTGTATGTGAATCTAGAAGTACTTTCCATCATACTTAACTTTTTGGGAACCAGTGCTGAAAGCCTGACTGAATTCCTTCGTGAGTTTGACAAAATTTGCAGAGCAGAAAAGGCCAAAGGGGTTAAGTGAGGAGGATTTCAAGTTACGGGTCATTTCCCTCTCTCTGAAAGTTCAAGCGGATGCTTGGTTTAGGGGATTGGAACTCAACGTCATCAAGATGTGGCCAGATTTCAAAATGGAGTTTCTGAACCAGTTCATCCAAGCAGCAAGAACAAATGCCATAAGGAAGGAAATTAGAGAAGTTCCCCAAGGGTATGGCGAGAGCCTTAACAAGTATTGGCTAAGATACCAAGGACTACTGGATGCATGCCCAAATCATAACCCGATGGAAGTGGAGGTCTACTCAAAGTTTTACGATGGAATGGATGCAAAGAACAAAGACTTGGTAAACTCATCAAGCGGAGGAAGTTTATACAAGCTGAGGCTAAGCAAGGCTAAGATTGTCCTGGAAAAACGTCTAAACGCAAAAAGGGAATACGATGATACATCAGTGACCCCATTGCAAGAGAGAAAGAAGAGTACTCCCACATAAGACAAGGACAATCTGCTGAAGAGCCGGATTGACAAGCTAGAGGAAACCCTCCAGACAGTGATCGAGTCAAGCTAACCTCCAGCTATTCCCATCCAAACCCACTTTCAGACTGATCAAGTGAGCATTCGCCAAAATACATGGTATATATGGAGTTCAAATAGGAACTGTAATCCTAGAGGACAAGGAGGAGTACATCAATATGAATGCCTACATGGTGGAGAATGGGAGATCAGAGGAGCCCCAACTCAATGGTGCTGGACAAAAGACTACCCACCTTTCCCATACTAGACAGAGCATTATTCTAATTCCACCCAAATGCCCACCTGGCCAATAGGATATCCAAACTATGAACCTCACCCTGAATTTCAAAGCCATGAGTTCAGCCCACCAACGTACCAACCTGACTACTCCAGCTATTACCCTTCATTCCCAAATCACCCTTATCAGACCTACACTCCCGAGGCAAGGGATCACTTCCCTACATGGTTGAATGAGGATTGACAAACTCAAAATATTCCTTATTCCCAAGACCAAACTTGTCCTGATCAACATCCATATCAACCTCAACCTCAAAAGAGTTTTGAACTACCCTTGAACGAGAATTGACATGCAGAATCAGCGGCGGAAAAAGTGAGGAGTGGAACGCATCACAGCAAAGCACGAGGAGCTGCACGAAATCAACTTTCCATGATGTATGATTTTAGTGCTTATACACAATACCTTCATATACTTTGAGAGTGAGAGATAAATCACTTCCCATCTTTGAAAGTTTGCCACATGTGAGTGCATGATTTCAAGGTGTTCCACGAGCTAGTAATGAAAGTGCACTAATAAGCCTTGCTTCATTTGATTGCGTTAATTTAAGCTTATTCTATTTTTCCTTAATATGAGGCAACGAAGAAGTCTAGTCCTTGTGCATTCCGTAAGTCTATTTTCTGTCTTTATTGTTTTGTTTGACGACAAACAAAAATGTAAGTTTGGGGGAGTTGATACGCTCGGATTTTACACTGTTTTAAGAACTTTATTTGGTCCCTTTTTAATGTCAAAATCACAATTCATGTCCATATTTTGCATATTTGATCTATTTTGGTATTTTGACGTGTTTTGTTAGAAATGTGCATATTTGGGCCCAAAAAGACAGCAAAAAGTCGAAGTTGGAAATCTGGAGCTTTCGAGCCGCCCAGCGCTCCGCTGCAACACAACCAGCGACCGCTCCAAATGATCCAGAAGTTACGGGACGATTTCCTGCGACCGCCGGGATGAAGTTTAGCGAACGCTGATTGAGAGGCAAAGGCTACGGATCAACCGGCAGCGATCGCTGACCGAGGTGCAGCGGCCGACTGGAAAAACGCGGCGCACAGAATTGACCTACTTTCTCCCCAAGATTTACCAAACTTAGCCACTTCTTGCCTTATTTACTGTTGCTCGAAATTTCCACTATATATACCTCCTCAAACCACTTCATTAAGGATCCTCTTTTTGCCAATTAATTCCATAGCATAAATTTGAGAGTTCTTCATAGTGCAAGGGGTTGAAGAAGGAAGCAAGACATCATAAAAGAGCTACACAGATTCAACCTTTGGGTTTTATTTGCTTTAGCACTTATGTTCATTTTGTTTTCCCTACAATCTACTCCCTCCGTTCCTTGTTAACAAAGGCATTTCTTTTCGGCACGGAGTTTAAGAATAGTGTGTTAAATGGATGGTCGAAAAAGTAAGAGAGAGTAAAGTAAGAGAGATGAAGAGCGAATAAAGTAAAAAGAAGAATTACTTTTTGCTAAAAATAGAAATGTCTCAATTAACGTGGAACAAATGGAGTATGTTTTTAGGGATGTGTCAGTATTCTAGGGATGTGTTAGTAACGACTTTGGTTATGCAATTCCGTTTTCTATTTAATATCCGTTTGGTTTTTACTTCGTGTCTTCCCTAAGTTGATAGATAATGTTTCACATTTGAGTGACACATTCTGTGATGAATTAATATAACTTGCTACATAATCATGAGAAGATGTTAGCGAGTTAGGTCCACATAGTAGACACTACAATTAGCTTCCCATAAAACGGCAGTGTTCAAGGGTCTTAGGAGCTTTTGGGAGTTACGGATCTAGGAATGACAACCCTAGTGTTAGTAATCTATGCTTGTGCCACATGAACAAAACTTATGTGACTCGTTCTATCGAGGTAATAACTGCTAGGGTATTTGATAAGGCCAATTTCATGCATCGGTTATGGGGTTAAATTCTATGATTTCTGTGAACTAATACACATTTTAAGTTTAGGTGCGTAGAGAATCTACCAGGTCAAGGGAACGGAAGGAAAATCAACCAGGCAGAGGAAACTGAAGTAAAATGGAGTAAAGAAGCCAGTTGCAACCTGACCTAGGAGATTGTGGTAGCAGTTGTGAGCGGAAGAGTATATTTCTGAAGGACTTTCTAGGAGGGCAAAATTGACAAATCAACAGAGAAATTACCCTAGAGGTTCGAGCCTCAGCTATAAATAGAGACACAACATGAAGAGAGGAGAATCACTCGCCACATTCACTTTTGGCTCTTAGCTCATCACTTCACACACATTTCTCTGCGCACTTAAGCACTTATGGGGTAAATTCTGGGAGTTTCGTGGTAGCCTAGTCTAAATTCTGCGGTGTAACACCGTCCTTGCGAAGGGCGAAGATACAATTTACTGTTTACTGTTTTCTGTTGTTTTATTTCCGTGTTAAACCTTAGATAACGTAGTTATGGCAGTTTATGTTTTCTGTTCAACTAATTCTGATGTTTGATTGTTGGTATTTACTATTTTGGATGCTTTTCGCAATTGATGATTGATTTTGAGTGGAGATCGGTTTGATCGGAGTTGATTTGTCGTTGAATAGGTTGAATCAGAGTTGGGGAGTGTGGATTTGACATATCGAAGTTGTGATTCTGAGTCGTGATGTTTGAATTCTGCATGGTTATGGATATTTACTATTTTTTGCTTGTTTTTCTTGGCCTAGTAGTTTAGATCCCGTCATTTCCCGTTGGATCGTAATGTTTGAAGTTGGATTTATGATTATTCTGTATTCGTATCCTTGATCTTCTGTTCCGTCTCTGTTAAGTTAGATTGTTGGAGAAGATGAAGGTAGAAGTTACTTAGGGGTCTGATCTGTTACTGTATTGTTACTTTCTACAGCTTTTTTCCGTCGTACTAGTTAATTCAGGTAAATGGTCCCCACCGCATATTTACATTCTGTTTAGCCACCTTAATTCTTTTTTTTACTCATGCATGCGTACGTTCTCTTTCTGTTCCCTAGGTCTAGCAGGTAGGATAGTCATTTTTAATTTTCCCAAGTCTGGTAGTTAAACAAGTCTTAACCCATGAATTGCGTGGCAGCAGCCGAAACCTTCCAAGTCCTCTGAACACTTGCTTACCCCGTCTGTCTCTGTGGGATCGATCCTTACTCCCTATATTTGCCAATAGTAAATGGGTTAAGGTTTTGATAGTGATTGAGAGTCTCCCAACGACACAGTCAGATAGTTAGAGAGTTCCTAGGCTTAGTGGTCAAGTGAATCCTCTAGACCTGTTTGATCTGCGCACCACACAAGCTGAGTCGAAATCGAACACTATCAAATGGCGTCGTTGTCGGGGATGGTTGACCACAGCAAACCCAACACCTTCGAGTTCAGGAAGTGAGACAGACCTAGTCTCACATGTGAAGAGAGAACCGAAATTACCTCCAAAGTTTGAAGAAGAGCAACCAGAAATCATGGCAGAACTGGTTGACAACGATCTGCAGATAGGATCACTGAACGTCCATCTGAATGGCGAACCATCCCAAGCCATTGTCATTACCCCATCCCAGCAGGAGATCGATATCAAAACGAATGTGTTGGCCGTGATGCCACACTTCTATGGGCGGAAGATTGAGTGCCCATATGAATTCCTTATTAGTTCTGCAAACTTTGTAGTATTCAGAAGAGACCCCGTATTCCGACTGAAGAGGATTACATGCTGCGCGCACTTCCATTTGTGCTGAAGGGTGAGGCCAACACATGGTTGTTAAGGTTACCAGCCAATTCTGTCCGCACGTGGGCAAACTTCAGATTGTTTTTCTTGGATTACTTTTTACCCTCAAGAAGGAAATTCTAGCATGCAGGTAGGATTACGATGAGTCGTTGAGCCAATATTGGTACGCTTCAAAGGACAGCTACATTCTTGCCCCAACAACCGAATAAGCGAAGCAGAGGTTTACAACATCTTCTATGAAGGGGCGAATCCAGAGTCCAAGGATTTACTGAACTCCTCGAGCGGGGGGAATTTCACAAAGAAATGAGTGAGCGAAGCCAGAGAGATTCTAGGAAGATTGATTGATGCAAAGAAGGCGTATGATTTTCCTCGTACTATCCTTGGGACGGGAAGTGTGGATGCAGTGAATGTACAAAATGATCATAAGATGGAAGTTAGGATGGATAAGCTGGAGAAGACGATTCTGATCGCATTATAAAAAATAATCCGCCAGCCCCATCAAAGAAGGCCAAGCAGATGCCAGGCCCAGAGGAAGGATACCAATGCTATGGGACTCAAGGGGAGACGGAATGCCAAGCGCAAGTGAATGCAGTGGGAAAGTGGAACCAGAATAACCAAAACACTAACTGGAACCCTTGGAAGATCAAGGATGCTCCGTGGAGAGATAATCCCTGTTTCAGATGGTCTGATGGAAGCCAAAATCCGCCTCCTCAACCACATAACACAAATCCACCAGAAGGGCAATCTTACTGGCCCAACAGGAATCAGGAGGGGCAAAATCACCAACATAATTGGTCCCACATGAATCAAGAAGGACAAGGCAACTGGGTCAATAGGAATCAAGGGAGCCAACCCAACTGGGTCAACAGGAATCAGAACCAACTCGCAAGCAATTATGTTCCACCCTACCAGAGGAACTACCATGGCAATAATTCGAACCCCCCAACCAATTACCAAGGAAACCAAGGACCGCACACCCATTACAATCCGAACCGGGGGTCAAATTCGAGTCAGTCATACCCCAAATAGCTGAGGAGTGCAGATGATATGATAGGAGACCTACTCAATTCACAGCAGCATTTCAGAACAACATGCAGGCCAATAACCACTTAGTCCACAAGTTGCAAGACGCTCAGCAAGAACAAAAGGACGCGATGGATAGGCTGGCCAAACAGATGTCTCAAATTGCCATCTGTTTGAGTGAGATACGCGGAAACAAAGGAAGAATCCTTGCCTCAGTGAAACCACCGGACAGAGCAAACATCAGTCAAATCACCTTGAAATCAGGATGGGAGTATAAAGGACCAACGATGAGGATTGATGAGCAGGGGCCGACTGAGATAAGTAAGGAGCCAGAGGACACGTTTCCACAAAAGGAAGACCATGAAACAAGGGTAACCAGAATAGGGGATGACCCGACCTTTTTGAACCTAGGAGCTGAAGTGGAACATGAAGAAGTGAGGAAAGAAACTGGAGAGTTTTCCAAATGAGAACTCAGCAGGACAGTTAAGCCATTTCCCTACCGCGGGGAAGCTAGGAAAAAGAAGGATGATCTAGTTGATTTCATGGAAATTTTTGGTAAGCTTGAAATCAACCTACCATTTCTATAGGCACTGAAATTACCTCTCTTCAGTAAGTTTATCAAGGAGTTCGTTGAGGGTAAGACCAAGCCGGATGGGAAAATTGTGATTGGAGAGAATATTTTAGCAGTGATACAGAAGAGGGGGCTGCCATCAAAGAGAACAGACCCAGGTATGTTTACTTTGCTTATTTTAATTGGTAACATGAAGGTTGAGAATGCAATGTGTGACCTGGGTGTCAATAAATATGTTACCTCTTTCGCTTTACAAGAAATTAGTATGAGTAAGGTTAGTTGATACGAAGGTAGTGATCCAATTGGCTGATAGGTCGTGCATAAGCCCAGAAGGTGTGTTATAAAATGTGATAGTTAAGGTGCATGATTTCTTGTATCCTGCTGATTTCCATGTGACTAAGTTAAGTGAACATGAGTCTGCTGAGTCTAGCGGAGTGCTTTTAGGTAGATCATTCCTCCGCACAACTAAGACTATAATTGATGTCTTCGATGGAACAATTTGTTTGGACTATCATGGGGATAAATTCACTTTCAACATTGATGAAGCTATGAAAAAACCTTTAGATGTAGAAAATCATCATGTCATGGATATTATTATTAACCCCTTGGTCCAGGAATATCTTGAGACTGAACTCATGCAGAAACAGCTTGATAATTCGGAGTTAAGTCACCCAATTGATAGGGAAGAAGAAGGATGGTGTGAAGCAATGAACACTTAAGAGTTGACGGTTGAGGAATTAGCAGAGGCAATCATGGAGTTCTGTAAGAATCCGAAGTCTTCCAGGTCGAAGGGATCTGCCTATATAGCCATTGTGGAAAGACTCCTAGACCTGGAGGATTTGACCACAAGGGAAATGGAAAAGAATCCACTTCCCCAGGAAGACCTTCCACCGAGGAGAGAGTTGAAGACTCTTCCACCAGGCCTGAAGTATGCCTATTTGGAAGAGCATGAGATATTCCCCGTTATTATAAACAGCAACTTGACCTAGGAGCACGAGAGTGAAATATTGAAAGTGTTCGGGAGGAACAAGAAAGCAATAGGGTGGACTATGTCACACCTGGTAAGCATCAGCCTTGATCTCTGCATGCATCACATCCGCTTAGAAGAAGGTGCAAAGGCCCATAGGGATCCGCAGAGAAAGTTGAATCCGAACATGAGAGAGGAGGTCCTGAAGGAAGTGTTGAAACTAGTATCTTTGGGAATTATCTATTCAATTCCAGACGGCGAGTGGGTAAGTCTGATGCACATGGTACCGAGGAAATCTAGGATACAAGTGGTGAAAAATGAGAAGAACGAACTGGTGCCCACGAAATTAGTCACTGGATGGCGAATGTGTATTGATTACAGAAAGTTGAATACAGCCACGCGGAAAGATCATTTTTCTCTACCCTTCATCGACCAGATGCTGGTAAGGTTAGCTGGGAAACAATATTTTTGTTTACGTGGCTATTTCCAAATTTACATGAACCCAGAAGACCAGGACAAGATACGTGAACCCAAATTTACGTGAACCCAGAAGACCAGGACCAAATTTACGCACCTGGAACCTTCTAGAGGTGTCTGATGAGCATTTTCTCTGACCTACTAGAGGAGTGTATAGAAATTTTCATGGACGACTTCATTGTCTATGAAGACTCATTTGAGTCATGTCTGGATCATTTAGGCGTTGTGCTAAGAAGGTGTTAGGAAAACAACCTCGTCCTTAACTTCGAGAAGTGCCACTTCATTGTCCCTAAGGGCATTGTCCTAGGACATGTCGTATCCGAGAGAGGAATTTAAGTTGATAAAGCGAAAGTAGATGTGATCTCGAAGTTTCCTTACCCCAGAAATCAGAGGGAAGTAAGAGGGTTCTTGGGCCACGCTGATTTTTACCGGAGGTTTATCGGAGATTTCGCGAAGATTGCACAACCGCTTACTTGTCTCTTGCAGAATGATGTAGATTTCGTCTTCGATAAAGAATGCCAAGGGGCTTTCCAACTTTTGAAAGATAAGCTTTTATCGGGCCTGATCATCAGGGCTCCAGACTGGAATCACCCATTCGAGGTGATGTGTGACACGAGTGATTTCGCGGTTGGAGCAGTGCTACGTCAAAGGATTTATGGGAAGAGATATGTGATCTTCTATGCCTCGAAAACCCTCAACCAGGCCCAAATGAATTATGACACTACCTAGAAAGAAATTTTGGCTGTCGTGTACTCATTCGAGAAGTTCTGACCATATCTGTTAGGGTCGAGGGTGATTGTATTCACGGATCACGCAGCTATTAAATATTTGTTAGCCAAGAAAGAATCTAAGTTGAGACTGATTCGCTAGGTCTTGTTACTTCAAGAGTTCGATTGGGAGGTTAGAGACAAAAGAGGCACTGAGAACAAGCTGGCTGATCACCCAAGCAGAATACTTCGAGGAGATAATAAAGAAGATATACCAGATGCGTTTCCATAGGAACATCTATATTATGTGATAGAATCTCCTAGACCTATTAGTTGGGCGGTTGTGTTAGCGTTAACCGACCCAGGAGATTTGGACAAAGGGAAGTGTAAGTTAATGCAGAACGTTGGTTTGCGGACCTGGCAAACTACTTGGTCATGGAGAGTTGCCTAGTACTCCAGAAATTTCCCGAGCCCAGAGGATGAAACTTAAGAGTGAAGCCAGGTATTATTTCTAGGACGACCCTTACCTCTGGAGGATGGGGTCAGATAGAGTGAGTAGAAGATGCATCCCCGAGTGAGAACAAAAGGATGTCTTGAATCATTAACATGCATTAGCATGTGGTGGTCACTTTGGGCCAAGAAAGACAGCGCGGAAGGTTTTAGACAGTGGGTTTTACGGGGCCCACGTTGAATAAAGATGCTTTTGAATTCTGCCATAGTTGCGTTCGTTGCCAACAGACTGGGGGAATTTTTACAAGGGATGAAATGCCGTAGGTTCCTATTATTGTTTGTGAGATTTTCGATGTGTGGGGAATGGACCTCATGGGTCCCTTTCCATCGTCATATGGGAATAACTACATACTGGTTGCGGTGGACTATGTTTCCAAATAGATAGAAGCCAAGGCTACAAGTTCTTGCGAGTCAAAAGAAGTGGTGAAATTTCTAAAGGCCAATATATTCAACCGATATGGTTGTTAGGGGTTTGTATACTAGAAATCACCTTTCAAGTGATTTAATACTGTAAAACTCTAATTATTATTTTCCAATGAATGCAACAGATTATTTTCGTCATAATACTGTTATGTTTTACATTTAATGGATGTTTATAGCATATTTAAATTTATAAGCAAACGTAACAAAGTCTAAGTCTCTATTTTAGTAGACTGGTTGTGGGCGTCGTCCAATTTAAGGTAACACGGTCAGTTCTGAACAAAGAAAAATAATAATTTCACAACCTAGATAGGCCTAGACTACCTATCGTGAAAGGTTGCAATGTCAGTCCGATTATTTCTAAGCCTTATTGAAATAAGAAGACGTTGGTGTGATATAGCACTGAATTGGATCTAAACAGCAAGACGAGTCTTTATTCTATCTACTGAAAGACGAGGTCTTGACAATTAATTTCTTAATCAATGTACGTTAGAATTGAGCATACGATATTGAGTATCTACTACTTTGACTTACCAATAGGTGCGGGTTTTTCGTCACCCAACGATCCTTGTATATTGGGTAGTGGTGATCAATATCTAGCGCTGCTAGGATTGCTATTATGTTGAATCGTGCGCGAGGTGAGTCTCGTTTGATAACATCCACAAGAGGAGCTCGAAACAAGGTTTTATTATTCAGAACCTAGCTAGTTGGAGTATGATTACTCTATGAATAATAAAAAAGAGGTTCTTGCTAAGTCCACTCTTGGAGATTAAAATGTGTTAATTAATTAAGTACATAGTAGCATTGATTAATTAATGGATGTTTCTATCTTAAGCGAGGGAAATAAATTAGACACACAAAAAAGGAAACCCGGAATACTTGTAATTTCGGATTTGAAAAGGCAATGCAATATTACTTCTGTAGTGGTTGGTTGTAATATTCCAATATAAGCTTGTATTAAATTGTGGGTTCAATTTAATTAGTAAAAAGCTAATTGGGTGAGGCCATATCCAAATTCTTCCTTAGATCCCTGACTAGGCCCAATATGCGACTTAATATAAATAGGAGAATAAATGAGACAGAAAACACACTTGTGCACATACACAATTTTCGACCCCTCATCCTAGAGAGTGAAACGAAATTTGCTCTCCTTCCGTGAGCAGGATTTTGTCTTCTTTATTTAGGTCCTAGTATTCTGGTGAGATTTGCCCACACAAATATCAGTTTATAGTCCGGGATACTAGTGAGAAGATCTGAGGTCGAGTTCTCAAGATCTTCACGTGGAGAAGACGCAAACCATCTTCGATTCTTAAGTGAATCAACGAGGTAAATTGGGATTATTGTGCTAAAGCATGTTTAAAATTCAAGTTATGAGCATGATACATGTGATAATTACGCGAATAGAATTTATCTAAATAATCTGCTAAATAGATCAGTTTTATGGGATCCGTTAGAACGCACGCTTCCGCAACCAACCCCTTCAATTGGTATCAGAGCCCGTCTTTGGCTCTGATTATTAGGATTTAAATTTTGCAAAATTCATGTATGCATGTATTATTTGATTACGAAGCATGTTCTTATTGTTTTTGTTTATATTTTATGCATGTTGAACTCAAGAACTATCGAATCAAAGAACTTGAATTACTCGATCGTACGAGATGTGCAATCCGTTGGAGCCAGGGGACCACGATCACGGGGCGACGCACAGACGAGCGAGGGCTCGTGCGCACCGTCGGCCGAGACCACACACCCCAGACGGAACCCGCATCGAGATCGACACGGAGGCTGGCATGGTGCGGCGGTTCAACCGAGAACCGGCCGAGACACCGAGACGCCGAGAGTTGCAGCCCTAGGCGGAAGGTCCAAGATGAAACTTCAAGTTGTTGGCCGACACGAGCGTGACGGCTGGCACGACGTGTGCCATAGCAATAGGAGCATCGAGGCTCGGATGGGCCGAGATGGGCGTTGAGCCAATGGCCGAGAGGAGCCGCGCCACCGCGAAAGCTCCTGCCAAGAAGCTCGCGGCACCAGACGAGTCACGCGGCCGAGAGGTGTTGCGCCACCGTGCGAGGTCCTGACCGAGACACCCGCGACGCCCGACATGCCAGGCGGCCGAGACGCTGGCGCGCGTCATGCGAGCTACGGGCCACGACACCGTGTGCGTCATGATCCGGCGACGAACTCGTCGGATCTTCGTCGTTCATCGTTCGTGCGAACCTCGTACGATGAGATATCGATGAAAGATTATTTTAATGATTATTTAATTTTTTTAATTAAAAGATATCATTAAAATATTATTATTTAATGGAAATAAAATCTTTTGGGAAGATTTTCCTAGATTTTAGGAATATTTTTATTATTATCTATATATATGGAAATAATATTATTTTATTCCTAGATAATATGGACAAAAATAATTTATAAGTTTCCTAATATTTATATATCTAGAATCCTAATTAGGATAGATATGTATGAATACATTAAATAATAAAACTTCTCTTCCTAATCTTGAACATGGAAATAATTTGAATTTAATTTTTCATGTCTTATTAAGAATTAAATGACTTAAATATTTTAGATATATCTTATAGTAGACATGAATAAGACTTAAGTTCTAGAACAATAGTTTCCTAAAGGAAGATACCAATGATAATAAAAGATTTAATTATCCAGCAAATTAAATACCAACGGAATTTAATTAAGCCTTAATCTGCCTCAAGGCTAAGGATAATTAAAGATTTGTTTTGATCCTGGCTTAATGCAGGTGACAAGACGGCTACATGAGCGTGAGATCAAAGTCCAGCTGGCGACGCTTCAAAATTGGTTCTTATATCTGTCGTGGTATCATGGAAAACGATCTATACATAATCACATCTACACAGTTTAATAATCGTAAATCAGAACTCAATACAACATTGAAAATTTCAAAGAAACGAAAGGAACCTTCAAGTTCAATGAACGAAACGTACTTATGACTCCTTAGACTTGGTCATGCCAATGAAAGGAGGATCCATTCTCTTGTTCAACAAGATCTTATTAAAGGTCTAGAGGAGGAACCCTTTCATAAATGTGAGTCATGTTTAGAAGGCAAGATGACCAAGAGGCCTTTTCAGGATAAGGGCAATAGGGCCAAGGAAGTACTTGAGCTCGTTCATTCCGATGTATGTGGACCAATGTCTACTGAAGCAAGAGGTGGTTTTCGATACTTCATCACAGTTATTGATGACTTCTCGAAAATTGGATATGTCTATTTGATGCGCCACAAGTCAGAGTCTTTTGACAAGTTCAAGGACTTTAAGGCTCATGTGGAGAAGTATCATGGAAAGAGTATCAAATGCCTGCGATCTGATCGTGGAGGCGAATACCTAAGTGCCGAGTTTTTGGACTACTTATCGGAGTCGGGAATTGAATCCCAACAGACTACGCCGGGCATGCCCCAGCAGAACGACGTGGCTGAAAGAAGGAACAGGACCTTATTGAACATGGCCCGGTCGATGATGAGTTTTTTACGGCGACCTATTTCGTTTTGGGGACATTCCTTGCTTTCTGCAAGCCATATTTAGACAAAAAGGAAATAAATTAATGGATGTTTCTATCTTAAGGGCAGGAAATAAATTACAAACACAAAAAGGAAACCCGGAATACTTGTAATTTCAGATTTGGAAAGGCAGTGCAATATTACTTCTATAGTAGCTGCTTGTAATATTCTAATATAAGCTTGTATTAAATTGTGGGTTCAATTTAATTAGTAAAAAGCTAATTGGGTGAGGCCATATCCAAATTCTTCCTTAGATCCCTGACTAGGCCCAATATGCGACTTAATATAAATAGGAGAATAAAGGAGATAGAAAACACACTTGTGCACATACACAATTTTTGACCCCTCATCCTAGAGAGTGAAACGAAATTTTCTCTCCTTCCGTGAGCAGGATTTTGTCTACTTTATTTAGGTCCTAGTATTCTGGTGAGATTTGCCCACACAAATATCAGTTTATAGTCCGGGATACTAGTGAGAAGATCTGAGGTCAAGTTCTCAAGATCTTCACGTGGAGAAGACGCAAACCATCTTCGATTCTTAAGTGAATCAACGAGGTAAATTGGGATTATTTGGGCTAAAGCATGTTTAAAATTCAAGTTATGAGCATGATACATGTGATAATTACGCGAATAGAATTTATCTAAATAATCTGCTAAATAGATCAGTTTTATGGGATCCGTTAGAACGCACGCTTCCGCAACCAACCCCTTCAATTGGTATCAGAGCCCGTCTTTGGCTCTGATTATTAGGATTTAAATTTTGCAAAATTCATGTATGCATGTATTATTTGATTACGAAGCATGTTCTTATTGTTTTTGTTTATATTTTATGCATGTTGAACTCAAGAACTATCGAATCAAAGAACTTGAATTACTCGATCGTACGAGATGTGCGATCCGTTGGAGCCAGGGGACCACGATCACGGGGCGACGCACAGACGAGCGAGGGCTCGTGCGCACCGTCGGCCGAGACCACACACCCCAGACGGAACCCGCATCGAGATCGACACGGAGGCTGGCATGGTGCGGCGGTTCAACCGAGAACCGGCCGAGACGCCGAGAGCTACAGCCCTAGGCGGAAGGTCCAAGATGAAACTTCAAGCTGTTGGCCGACACGAGCGTGACGGCTGGCACGACGTGTGCCGTAGCAGTAGGAGCATCGAGGCTCGGATGGGCCGAGATGGGCGTTGAGCCACTGGCCGAGATGAGCCGCGCCACCGCGACAGCTCCTGCCAAGAAGCTCGCGGCACCAGACGAGTCACGCGGCCGAGAGGAGTTGCGCCACCGTGCGAGGTCCTGACCGAGACACCCGCGACGCCCGACATGCCAGGCGGCCGAGACGCTAGCGCGCGTCATGCGAGCTACGGGCCACGACACCATGTGCGTCATGATCCGGCGACGAACTCGTCGGATCTTCGTCGTTCATCGTTCGTGCGAACCTCGTACGATGAGATATCGATGAAAGATTATTTTAATGATTATTTAATTTTTTTAATTAAAAGATATCATTAAAATATTATTATTTAATGGAAATAAAATCTTTTGGGAAGATTTCCCTAGATTTTAGGAATATTTTTATTATTATCAATATATATGGAAATAATATTATTTTATTCCTAGATAATATGGAAAAGAATAATTTATAAGTTTCCTAATATTTATATATCTAGAATCCTAATTAGGATAGATATGTATGAATACATTAAATAATAAAACTTCTCTTCCTAATCTCGAACATGGAAATAATTTGAATTTAATTTTTCATGTCTTATTAAGAATTAAATGACTTAAATATTTTAGATATATCTTATAGTAGACGTGAATAAGACTTAAGTTCTAGAACAATAGTTTCCTAAAGGAAGATACCAATGATAATAAAAGATTTAATTATCCAGCAAATTAAATACCAACGGAATTTAATTAAGCCTTAATCTGCCTCAAGGCTAAGGATAATTAAAGATTTGTTTTGATCCTGGCATAATGCATGTGACAAGACGGCTACATGAGCGTGAGATCGAAGTCCAGCTGGCGACGCTTCAAAATTGGTTCTTATATCTGTCGTGGTATCATGGAAAACGATCTATACATAATCACATCTACACAGTTTAATAATCGTAAATCAGAACTCAATACAACATTGAAAATTTCAAAGAAACGAAAGGAACCTTCAAGTTCAATGAACGAAACGTACTTATGACTCCTTAGACTTGGTCATGCCAATGAAAGGAGGATCCATTCTCTTGTTCAACAAGATCTTATTAAAGGTCTAGAGGAGGAACCCTTTCATAAATGTGAGTCATGTTTAGAAGGCAAGATGACCAAGAGGCCTTTTCAGGATAAGGGCAATAGGGCCAAGGAAGTACTTGAGCTCGTTCATTCCTATGTATGTGGACCAATGTCTACTGAAGCAAGAGGTGGTTTTCGATACTTCATCACAGTTATTGATGACTTCTTGAAAATTGGATATGTCTATTTGATGCGCCACAAGTCAGAGTCTTTTGACAAGTTCAAGGACTTTAAGGCTCATGTGGAGAAGTATCATGGAAAGAGTATCAAATGCCTGCGATCTGATCGTGGAGGCGAATACCTAAGTGCCGAGTTTTTGGACTACTTATCGGAGTCGGGAATTGAATCCCAACAGACTACGCCGGGCATGCCCCAGCAGAACGACATGGCTGAAAGAAGGAACAGGACCTTATTGAACATGGCCCGGTCGATGATGAGTTTTTTACGGCGACCTATTTCGTTTTGGGGACATTCCTTGCTTTCTGCAAGCCATATTTAGACAAAAAGGAAATAAATTAATGGATGTTTCTATCTTAAGGGCAGGAAATAAATTACAAACACAAAAAGGAAACCCGGAATACTTGTAATTTCAGATTTGGAAAGGCAGTGCAATATTACTTCTGTAGTAGCTGCTTGTAATATTCTAATATAAGCTTGTATTAAATTGTGGGTTCAATTTAATTAGTAAAAAGCTAATTGGGTGAGGCCATATCCAAATTCTTCCTTAGATCCCTGACTAGGCCCAATATGCGACTTAATATAAATAGGAGAATAAAGGAGACAGAAAACACACTTGTGCACATACACAATTTTTGACCCCTCATCCTAGAGAGTGAAACGAAATTTTCTCTCCTTCCGTGAGCAGGATTTTGTCTTCTTTATTTAGGTCCTAGTATTCTGGTGAGATTTGCCCACACAAATATCAGTTTATAGTCCGTGATACTAGTCAGAAGATCTGAGGTCGAGTTCTCAAGATCTTCACGTGGAGAAGACGCAAACCATCTTCGATTCTTAAGTGAATCAACGAGGTAAATTGGGATTACTTGTGCTAAAGCATGTTTAAAATTCAAGTTATGAGCATGATACATGTGATAATTACGCGAATAGAATTTATCTAAATAATCTGCTAAATAGATCAGTTTTATGGGATCCGTTAGAACGCACGCTTCCGCAACCAACCCCTTCAATTGGTATCAGAGCCAGTCTTTGGCTCTGATTATTTGGATTTAAATTTTGCGAAATTCATGTATGCATGTATTATTTGATTACGAAGCATGTTCTTGTTGTTTTTGTTTATATTTTATGCATATTGAACTCAAGAACTATCGAATCAAAGAACTTGAATTACTCGATCGTACGAGATGTGCGATCCGTTGGAGCCGGGGGACCACGATCACGGGGCGACACGCAGACGAGCGAGGGCTCGTGCGCACCGTCGGTCGAGACCACACACCCCAGACGGAACCCGCATCGAGATCGACACGGAGGCTGGCACGGTGCGGCGGTTCAACCGAGAACCGGCCGAGACACCGACACGCCGAGAGCTGCAGCCCTAGGCGGAAGGTCCAAGATGAAACTTCAAGCTGTTGGCCGAGACGAGCGCGTGGTGCGTTCGAGCAGATCAAGTTCTTTGATTCGATAGTTCTTGAGTTCATCATGCATAAAATTAAATCCAAATAATCAGAGCCAAAGACTGGCTCTGATACCAACTGAAGGGGCTGGCAGCGGAAGCGTGCGTTCAAAACGGATCACATGAATTTGATCTATTTAGCAGATTATTTAGACAAAATCTATTCGCGTAATTATCACATGTATCATGCTCATAACTTGAATTAAAACATGCTTTAGCGCATAAAATCCCTAAAACATGCTTACTACGGAATTAGCCAATTTACCTTGTTGATTCAATCAAGAATCGATGATGGCTTGCTCCGTCTCCACGTGAAGATATTCAATACAAGACCTCGGATCTTCTGACTGGTGTCCCGGACTATACGCTGTTATTTGTGTGGGCAAATCTCACCAACGTACTAGGACTCGAATAATGGAAGACAGAACTCAGCTCATGGAGGAGGCACAAATTTCGAGATCTCTCTTTAGAGGGGGACGAAAATTTTGATATTAAATTGTTATATTTTTTGTCTCCTTTATTCTCCTATTTATATAAGTCACATATTGTGCCCAGTCAGGGATCTAAGGAAGAATTTGGAACATGCCTCACCCAATTAGCTTTTTACTAATTAAATTGAACCCACAATTTAATATAAGCTTATATTGGAATATTACGAGCAGCCACTACAGAAGTAACATAGAACTGCCTTCCAAATCCGAAATTACAAGTATTCCGGGTTTCCTTTAATTGTATTTGATTCATTTCTCGCGCTTAAGATGGAAATATCCATTAATTAATTAATGTCTGCTATAGACTTAATTAATTAACATATTTCAAAATCCAAGAGTGGACTTAGCAAGAAACTCTTATTTATTATTCATAGAGTAATCAAACTCCAACTAGCTAGGTTCCGAATAATAAAACCTCGTTTCGAGCTCCTCTTGTGGATGTTATCAAACGAGACTCTCCTCGCGCACGTTTCAACATAATAGCAATCCTACCACCTCTAGATAATGATCACCATTACCCAATTTACCTGGATCGTTTGGTTACGAAAAACCCACACCTTTGGTAAGTCAAAGTAGTGGATCCTCAATAAAGTATGCTCAATGCTAACGTACATTGATTAAGAAATTAATTTTCAAGACCTCGTCTTTCAGCAGATAGCATAAAGACTCGTCTTGCTGTTAGATCCATTCAGTGCTATACCACACCAACGTCATCTTATTTCAATAAGGTTTAGAAATAATCGGGCTGACATTGCAACCTTTCGCGATAGGTAGTCTAGGCCTATCTAGGTTGTGAAATTCTTATTTTTCTTTGTTTAGAACTGACCGTGTTACCTTAAATTGGACGACGCCCACAACCGGTCTACTAAAACAAAGACTTAGACTTTGTTACGTTTGCTCATACATTTAAATATGTAATAAACAACCATTAAATGTAAAACATAACAACATTATGACAAAAATAATCTGTTGCATTTATTGGAAAATAACCATTAGAGTTTTACAGTATCCAATCACTCGAAAGGTGATTTCTAGTATACAAAACCCTAACAATCTCCCACATATACTCAAAACAGCTTTCGAGTATACAAAATAGTAGTGCACACGTCTAAATTTCTCCCACTTATACTGAAAGCGAGTTGAGGTCTTGAATGATTCGAACTCTTACGCAATCCCTTCAACGTGGCACTCGAACGATTTTACCGCCAAAGCCTTTGTTAAAGGATCTGCCAGGTTATTCTCTGACGCAATCTTTACCACTTTTATGTCTCCTCTCTGCACTATATTTCTAATGATATGATACTTCCGCTCTATGTGTTTGCTCGCTTTGTGAGCTCTTGGTTCTTTCGAGTTTGCCACAGCACCAGAATTGTCACAATAAATGGTGATGCTCTTGGGCAGATTCAAAACAACACCTAAATCCATAAGGAAGTTCTTGAACCATACAGCCTCTTTTGCAGCCTCCGAAGCGGCCACATACTCGGCTTCCATGGTCGAGTCCGCGATGCATTTCTGCTTCACACTCTTCCAAATTACGGCTCCACCTCCTAAGGTGAACACATATCCTAAAGTAGATTTTCTCGAGTCCTGATCAGCTTGAAAGTCTGAGTCAGTATATCCCAAAGGACAGAGCTCGGCTGCATTGTAAACTAGAGCATAGTCCTTAGTCCGTTTAAGGTACTTGAGTATTATCTTTACGGCAGTCCAATGTCCTTGGCCCGGATTCGACTGATATCTTGCCACCATGCCAACAGCAAAGCAAATATCTGGTCTAGTACAAAGCATAGCATACATGAGACTTCCAACTGCCGAAGCATATGGAATCCTTCACATTGCTTGTATCTCAGACGGCGTTTTAGGGCACATCTCTTGAGATAAATGGATGCCATGTCTAAAAGGTAAGAAACCTTTCTTGGCGTCCTGCATGCTAAAACGACTAAGTACTGTTTCGATGTAAGATTCTTGAGATAAGCACAACATCTTCTTCTCTTGATTCCGAAGAACCTTGATCCCGAGGATGTGTCCCGCGTCTCCCATATCCTTCATCTCGAACTGGTTTGATAACCATGTTCGAACTGATGACAACATCTTTTTATTATTTCCAATTAGAAGAATGTCATCTACATATAAAACTAAGAACACCACATTCCCCTTATCAACTTTCTTATACACGCAGATTTCACTTGGGCACTTTTCGAATCCAAACTTGCAAACAGTTTGATCGAAACATTGGTTCCACGATCTAGATGCTTGCTTGAGGCCATAAATGGCCTTCTTAAGCTTCCAAACCATGTGTTCTTTGCCCTTTATGGCATATCCTTTGGGTTGTTCCATGTAGATGGTCTCCTCAAGACTGCCGTTTAGAAACGCAGTCTTAACGTCCATCTGCCATACATCTCAATCCATATAAGCTGCAATAGACAACAGTATCCGGATCGATTTGAGCATGGCCACTGGGAGAAGGTCTCATCATAATCGATGCCTTCCTTTTGGGTATACCCCTTGGCCACTAGTCTTGCTTTGAAGACTTTAACTCGTCCATCGGGTCCACGTTTACGTTTATATATCCACTTGCTCTCAATGGCAGTACAACCTTCGGGTAGGACGGACAAATCGTAGACGTCTTTGTCTATCATAGATTGTAGTTCCGAATCCATTGCTTTTACCCATTCGCAATGATCGACATCTGCCTGCGCCTCCGCAAAGTTCCAGGGATCTAATACATTGTTGTTCGAGGAGTGATCCATAGATTCTCCCAAACCAATGTATCTGTCGGGCTCATGTGAGACCCTCCTACTGCGGCGCGGCACTACAATATTTTGAGTAGAAGTTGAAGTTTCGGGAATTGTTTGTACACTTGGTACTTGTTCTTGGTTAATGGAACTTGTGACAGAAGTTAGCTCATCAAGAGCCACTTCACTGCTGGGTTTATGATTCATTACATAGTCTTCCTCTAAGAATGTCGCGTGAGTGCTCACAATGACTTTCTTATCTCGGAGACTAAAGAATTCATAACCTTTCGTTCCTTTGGGGTATCCTATAAACAAACATACCTCCGTCCTAGATCTTAGCTTAGTTGGATCCTTTTCCAATACATGAGTCGGGCAACCCCAAACCTTGAGATGTGCTAGATTGGGCTTACGCCCAGTCCACAACTCATATTGAATTTTAAGTACGGATTTTGATGGTAAATTGTCTAAAATGTGCCTTGCAGAAAGCAAGGCATGTCCACAAAACGAAATAGGCAGACGTGCATAACTCATCATCGATCGAACCATGTTTAATAAGGTCTTGTTCCTTCTTTCAGCCACGCCGTTCTGCTGGGGCGTGCCCGGCGCAGTCAGTTGGGATTGAATTCCCACTTCCGATAAGTAGTCCAAAAATTCGGCACTGAGGTATTCGCCTCCACGATCAGATCGTAGGCATTTGATATTCTTCCCATGATACTTCTCCACAAAAGTCTTAAAGTCTTAAACTTGTCAAAAGACTCTGACTTGTGACGCATCAAGTAGACATATCCAATTTTCGAGAAGTCATCAATAAATGTGATGAAGTATCGAAAACCACCTCTTGCCTCAGTTGACATTGGTCCACATACATCGGAATGAACGAGCTCAAGTACTTCCTTGGCCCTATTGCCCTTAGCCTTAAAGGCCTCTTAGTCATCTTGCCTTCTAAGCATGACTCACACTTATGAAAAGGTTCCTCCTCTAGACCTTTGATAAGATCTTGTTGAACAAGAGAATGGATCCTCCTTTCATTGGCATGACCAAGTCTAAGGTGCCACAAGTACGTTTCGTTCATTGAACTTGAAGGTTCCTTTCATTTCTTTGAAATTTTCGATGTTGTATTGAGTTCTGATTTGCGATTTTTAAACTGTGTAGAAGTGATTGTGTACAGATTGTTTTCCATGATACCACGACAGATATAAGAACCATCTTTCTTAATAACACAGTTGTCATTAAAAGAAATCGAATATCCATCATACACCAATTTAGAAACTGAAATTAAATTTCTTCTAAAAGAAGGTATCAACAAAACATTCTTCAAAATCAAAAATCTATCACTACTAAAACGCAAATAAATGTCTCCCACTGCAACGGCTGCCACTTTGATAGCGTCGCCCAGCTGGACTTCGATCTCACGATCATGTAGCCGTCTTGTCACCTGCATTAAGTCAGGATCAAAACAAATATGATCAGTGGCTCCTATGTCAATAACCCAAGTACAAATTGATGTCGAAGTCAAAAAAGACTCGACAACTAGAGCCTGGTGCATACCTGTAGCCTTGCCCCGTTTAGGACAGTCTGGCTTCCAATTCCCCTTCTCTCCACACTTGAAACACTTCCCCGTGGGCTTCTTGTTAGCCCTCTTCTTCTTCTTTCCCTTAGCTATCTTGGTCGGTCCTGAGTTCGGTGCCTGCCTTTTTCCTTTGCTAGGCTTTAAGCCAGAGGAACGAGGCGCCGAAATCATCATGGCCGCCTTAGCCTGGACCATAAGTTCCTCTGCCGACTGAAGTTCAGTCAACAGCTCTGCCAAGGTGTAATTCCTTTTGTTCATCTCGAAGTTGAGCTTGAACTGTTGGAAGCTAGGGTGAAGACTTTGAAGGATGATAGTCACCTGGGACTCGGGATCGATCGTCCCTCCCAAGACCTCAATTTGGTTGAGGTGGCCCATCATCTCGAGGACTTGGTCCCTCACAGACGAGCCTTCCTTCATTGTCTTCGACATGATACTCCGAAAGGCTTGAGACTTAGCCGTTCGATTCTGAGTACCAAAAAGATTCTTGAGATTCTGCATAATCTCTGCGGCAGTTTCCATAGCAGAATGCTGATGCGTGAGTACTGATGACATAGATGCCAACATGTAGCACTTAGCAATCTCATTCGCCTTATGCCACCGTCTATGTGCATCTCTGACTCCTGCAGAGAACGATGTCCTCATCTGCTGTGAAAACGATGTCCAAATTTTGTGTCCATTCTATGTAATTTTGGCCCTCGATTTTATTTTCTTTGAGAATTGCAGAAATAGGATTGAACGACATATTGACGATTTGGATTGCACTGCAAAACAGAGTATTTTTTTATTGTCATAAACTTATGTAAGAAGTTTGATTAGATTAACCATAAAACTTTTCAAAATCTTACAACTGTAAAATTAAAATTTTGTACCCTCCAGAGGAAGACAATACGCATTAAAATCTTACAGTTTTACTGGTCACAACACCGACGAATAGTCCAGAGACCACAGAGTGGCATGGCCGCCAAATGTTGCCTAAGCAAGACCATCTCTTTAGCATTACAGAGTCTTGTTTCCACAACACACTCCCATAACAATGCTTATGTGCTGCTAACAAGATCAAGCTATCTCATAAATTCTGTGTGAACTTCTGAATCTCGTAGTTTCTTAGGATTATTGTCCCCACAGAGCAGGTGGCGATAATATTGGAAACCACATTCTAGTTCATACTATTTATATTTGAGAAGTCCGCCCTCATGAACTTGCTATTTTCTTAGGATTATTGTCCCCACAGAGCAGGTGGCGATAATATTAGAAAAATGCTTCATAAATTGCAGACCAATTGATGGAAACCATATACAAACGTTGAGTTCGTAATTATAGCTTAGATATTTCGGTTATGTTTTTTCTTTAATTATCCTTAGTCTTGTTAGTTTTGCAGCGGAAATCAATTTAGTTTGATTGAAAGATTTACATCGAAACATGCTACTATCTGATTGAAAACTAGAAACATGTTTATAAACATATAATCACATATCATACTGAATGTATATGCAATTAAATACAACGATTTACCGTATGAATTCAAGTAATTGAATTCGAACTCCTTCTTCAATCGTCTCTACCACGGATCTTCTGATCTGTTCCCTTTAACTCGGAATTGACCTTTGTGTGGGCAAAGCTTGTCAAACCCTCAAAAGCTAGAGAAGAATTTGAAGAGAGAAATCTCTACGGAAGAAATCGCAGAGAATGAATTTTTTACGCTAAAAAGGATTGATTTTTTTTTCTCTTCTTCTCCCTTTTTATAATAAGTTAATTATTTTTGGGCCAGACCAGGGATCTGTGGAGGATTGGATTGGGCCACAGTTCAGGCTTTCACTAATTAAATTAAAAGCAATTTAATTCAAGCCCAATCTTAAATATTATTATCATCCACTATAGATATAATATTGACTACCCGTCCAAACCGAAATTACGAGTATTCCGGGACTTCCTCTTTAATTAAATCATTTCCCGTGTTAAAGATATAAATATCCATTAATTAATATCAAGTCTGCTATTTGACTATTATTAATTAATTTCTTTTTTCCAAGAGTGGTCTAGTTTAGAAACATTATTTATTATTCATGGAATAAATTCCAACTGGCCAGTTTTCGGAATAATAAAACCTTTTTCTAAGCACCTCTTGAGGATATTATCATACTGACCTCTCCCAGCACACGATTCATTGCAATAACAATACTAGCACCACTTAGAAATTATTGATCATTACCCAATCTATCAGGATTCTTGGGCAACGAAATTCCCTCACCATTTGATAAGTCAAAGTAGTTTTCAATTAATATCGTATGCTCAATGTTATGTCAACAATGATTAAGAAACGACAATCACCGAGACCTCGTCTTTCAGTAAATAGCCAAGAAAGACTTATCTCACTGTTTGATCCTTTCAGTGCTATACCACACCGACGTCGTTCATTTCCTTAGGTAAGGAAACTTTCGGACTGACGTCGCAACCTTTCACGATAGGTAGTCAAAGCCTATCTAGGTTGTGAAACAGTCTTCTGCATGAACTGACAAGTAACCTACTGTGAACGCCGCTCACAACTCGTCTACTATGCAGAAGACTTAGACTCATTTTGCTTAAACTATGTATTTAAATGGAAAACGGATTTCAACATCTCATAAATACATAAGCAATTAATAAGCAAAATACATTATAACAAAATATTATTTCTCACAAAATGGTAACAAATGGATAAAAGAGTTATTACATATACAAGCATTCGAAAGATGCTTTCAGTATACTAAACTCTAACAATCTCCCACTTATACTCAAAACAGCTTTCGAGTATACCAAAACTGCAAAATCCTCCCACTTATACTGAAAGCGGGTCTAGGTCAATCGAACACCTAATCCTTTCACGTGACGTTCAAACGTCCTGGCTGGAAGTGCCTTTGTGAATGGATCTGCCAAGTTGTTTTCTGATGCGATTTTGACCACTTCAATGTCTCCTCTCCGTACTATATCACGAATGATATGATATTTCCTTTCTATGTGTTTGCTTGCCTTGTGGGCTCGTGGTTCCCTTGAGTTTGCCACAGCACCAGAATTATCACAATAAACAGTGATGCTCTTGGGCATACTCGGAATCACATTCAAATCAATAAGAAAGTTTCTGAACCATACTGCTTCCTTTGCGGCTTCTGATGCTGCCACATATTCAGCTTCCATGGTAGAGTCTGCGATGCATTTCTGCTTCACACTCTTCCAAATTACGGCTCCACCTCCTAAAGTAAACACATATCCAGAGGTTGATTTTCTCGAATCCCGATAAGACTGAAAGTCTGAATCAGTGTAACCCAAAGGATATATCTCAGATGCCTGGTAAACTAGAGAATACTCCTTAGTTCTTCTCAGATACTTGAGTATTTTCTTTACCGCAATCCAGTGTCCTTGACCAGGGTTTGACTGATACCTTGCAACCATGCCAACGGCAAAGCAAATATCGGGACTTGTGCATAACATAGCATACATGAGACTCCCAACAGCTGATGCATAAGGGATCCTTCTCATAGCTTCTATCTCAATAGGTGTTTTGGGACACATATCCTGAGACAGGGTGATTCCATGGCTAAAAGGTAGAAAACCTTTCTTGGAATCTTGCATACTAAAGCGTTTAACTATCGTATCGATGTAAGATTCTTGAGATAGGCACAACATCCTTTTATGGCGGTTCCTAAGAACTTTAATGCCTAGGATGTGTCCAGCTTCTCCCATATCTTTCATCTCAAATTGACTTGAAAGCCAATCTCTCACGTCTGACAACATTTTCTTACTGTTTCCAATCAACAGTATGTCATCTACGTAGAGTACCATGAACACTACATTCTTACCTTTAACTTTCTTGTACACGCAGCTCTCATCTGGGCACTGCTCAAAGCCAAAAGACTTAACGGTTTGGTCAAAACACATGTTCCATGATCGGGATGCTTGCTTGAGGCCATAAATGGCCTTCTTAAGCTTCCACACCATGTGTTCTTTGCCCTTGACTACATATCCCTCGGGTTGTTCCATGTAGATGGTCTCCTCAAGACTTCCATTTAGGAAAGCTGTCTTGACGTCCATCTGTCATACCTCCCAATCCATGTAGGCTGCGATAGACAAAAGAATTCGGATTGACTTGAGCATAGCTACTGGCGAAAAGGTCTCATCGTAATCGATACCTTCTCTCTGGGTATAACCCTTAGCTACTAGTCTTGCTTTGAAGACTTTAACTCGTCCGTCAGGTCCTCGTTTGCGTTTGTAAATCCATTTGCTCCCAATGGCAGTACAACCTTCAGGTAGGACTAACAAATCATAAACGTCTTTGTCTATCATTGATTGTAGTTCATAATCCATTCCTTCTTTCCAGGAATGACTATCTGAATCTGCCATCGCCTCTTTAAAGTTCCATGGGTCTGATACATTGCCGTCTGGGTCTAAGTCAGATGACTCACCCAAACCAATGTACCTTTCTGGTTCACGAGGAACCCTCCCACTACGACGAGGCTCTACAATTTGTGGTACAGAAGTTGATATCTCAGGTATAGATTGTACTTGTGTTATTGGTTCTTTGCTTGTGGAAACTGAAGTATCTCTTAGTTCCTCAAGAGCTACTTCACTGCTGGGCTTATGATTCATCACGTAGTCTTCTTCTAAGAACTTAACATTTGTGCTAACAAATACCTTCTTATCTCGTAGACTATAGAATTCATAGCCTTTCGTTCCACTGGGATACCCTACAAACAAACATACCTCAGTACGAGACTCCAACTTCGTAGGATCTTTCTCCAACACGTGTGCTGGACAACCCCACACTCTGAGATGTCTTAGACTAGATTTTCGTCCAGTCCACAACTCATGTGGTGTTGTAGGTACTGATTTGGATGGTAAGTTGTTCAAGGTATAGCTTGCTGTGAGCAACGCGTGTCCCCAGAAAGAAATAGGTAACTTAGCATAACTCATCATCGATCGAACCATTTCTAAGAGGGTTCTATTCCTTCGTTCAGCTACGCCGTTCTGCTGGGGTGTGCCAGGCGCAGTCAATTGGGATTCAATTCCCGCCTCCGATAAGTAGTCCAAGAACTCACTACTAAGGAACTCGCCTCCACGGTCAGACCGTAGAGCCTTGATTGTCTTACCATGTCGCGTCTCCACAAGTGCCCTGAATTCTTTGAACTTTTCAAAAGATTCTGACTTGTGACGCATCAAATAGACATATCCAACTTTCGAGTAGTCATCAATAAAGGTGATGAAATACTGAAAGCCGCCACTAGCTTGAGTAGTCATTGGACCACACACATCAGAATGAACGAGCTCAAGTACTTCCTTGGCCCTATTACCGTTGACCTTAAATGGTCTCTTAGTCATCTTGCCTTCCAAACATGATTCACAAGTTGTATAAGGTTCTATTTCTAGATCCTTAAGTAGACCTTGGTCTACCAACGCTTGAATCCTAGTAGGGTTAGCATGACCAAGTCTAAGGTGCCATAAGTACGTTTCGTTCATTGAAATAGAAGGAGATTTTCTTTTTCGAGAAACTTTCGATGTTGAGTTAGATTCAGTTTTATGTTGCATATACTGTGTAGACATTATAGTGTAAAGGTTGTTTTCCATGATACCACGACAGATATAAGAACCACATTTCTTGATAATGCATGAATCATCAAATGAAATCGAATATCCATCAGAAACAAGTTTAGAAACTGAAATTAAATTTCTTCTAAACGAAGGTATCAACAAAACATTGTTCAACACTAAAACTCTATCACTAGAAAAACGTAAATAAACGTCTCCCACTGCAACAGCTGCCACTCTCGTAGCATCGCCCAGCTGGATCTCGATCTCTGTTTCATTCAACTGCCTTGTTACCTGCATTAAATCAAGATCAAAGCAAACATGATCAGTAGCTCCAGTATCAACCACTCATTGCTGAGTAGATACAACTGCTAAACATGATTCAACAACGAAAGCTTGGTGCATACCTGAGCCATTGGCCTTTTTAGGACAATCCGGCTTCCAATGCCCCTTTTCGCCGCATTTGAAACACTTGCCACTTTGCTTCTTGTTCGTGTTCACCCGTTTCTTTTTGCCCTTAGCTATCTTTGGTGCTACAACATTATGGGCTTTCTTCTTCCCCTTACCTGGCTTAGAGCCTGAGGAAGACGGCCTAGAACTCATCATAGCAGCCTTTGTCTGGACCATAAGATCCTCCGCTGACTGCAACTCAGTCAACAGTTCAGCTAGGGTGTAAGCCCTCTTGTTCATCTCGAAATTGAGCTTGAACTGCTGATAGCTAGCTGGCAAACTCTGAAGGATTATAGTTACTTGGGACTCGGGATCAATGATCCCTCCCAAAACCTCAATTTGATTGAGGTGGCTCATCATCTCGAGGACATGGTCCCTCACAGATGTGCCCTCCTTCATAACCTTAGTCATGATGCTCCGAAAGGCTAAAGATTTAGCCGCTCGATTCTGAGTACCAAAAAGGTTATTAAGATTGTTCATAATCTCAGTAGCAGTGTTCATGCCTTGATGCTGATGTTGAAGTACTGTTGACATAGAAGCCAACATGTAGCACTTCGCCATCTCATTGGCTTTACGCCACTTTCTGTATGTTTCTTTCACTGCTGCAGAAGCATTTACAGCAGGTTCGGGTGGACATTCCGTAGTGAGCACATATTTGTACTCTTCGGCAGTGAGAACGATATCCAAGTTTTGTTTCCAAACGATATAGTTATGACCTTCGATTTTGTGTTCTTTAAGAATAGCGGAAAGAGGACTGAACGACATCTTGATTTGGATTTAGCTGAGAAAATGAATAGCTTATTGTTACAAACTATGTAAGATTCTAAAGAGTAAAAACCATTAAAACAGTTTAGATTCTCACAACAGTTAAATAGAATTAAGTACGCCTCTAGGGAGGTCAAGTAAAAGATTCATATTTAACAAAATTCTGGTCACAACATCGACGAATAGTCCAGAGACCACTGAGGTGGCATGGCCTCCAAACGTTGCCTAAGCTTGTACCATTGAATATTCACCCCAAAAATTTCGTTTTCGTATTGATACTCCTTCTAAGGAAGGTTGCACGCCACAAACAAAATTCTACAGTTATCTCACAAGTTAATTTAATCTTCTGAACTCTGAAATTTCTTAGGATTAAAGCTCCGACTAAGGTGGGTCGCGATAATATTGGAAATCACGTCTAGATAAAATTGAACTTTATTTTGAGAAGTCTAACCAATGAACTAGCTATTTCTTAGGATTAAGGCCCCCACTAAGGTGAGTCGCGTTAATATTAGAAATTGCTTCATACATAGACTAATTCTTTGGAGACCATATACGACAGGGATCGTAATTATCGCTTAGTTATTTTTAGGTATGGTTTTTCTTTTAATTATCACTTAAGTGAATTAGGCAGAAAGTTCATTTATATTAATTTCAAATTAATAGGTAGTTCTATTAAATCCATGAAATTAAACTAAGATAATTAAATAATTTGATTAATTAATAATTAATAAATTATAAATAATTAATCAAATATTTTCTTTAATTAATATTAATCTATTATTATTAAATAATAATAATATTAATTATAATACTTATCCTTTTCCATTAGGTTTAGGAAATCTAGATATAATAGGATTTAATTGAAAAATACTTATCCAAATCATCTTAAGATATATTCTAGATAAATGAAATTTATCAATATCTTATAGATAAAGATTATAATTCAAAGCTATCTATATCACGATAAGTATATATTATGGACATAATCTACATTAAATTCCAATTTTTTCTTCCATAAAAAATATGGAATCCTAGATTTATAGGATTTATTTGAACAACCAAATCTAATCTAACTATGATATATCTAGATAGATATAATCTATCAAAATCCCTAAGATATAGATTAAAATTCAAACCTATGTAAATCTTAATAAATTAATTTAATGACATTCCATATAATTAATTTTAATTTTGGATAGGAATCCAAAATTTCTAAAATTAATTCATGTCTCAATCATTGTATATTAATTAGTTCACAGATTAGTTTACGTAACACATAAACATATCACTAATTTAAAATGAGATAAGGAATCTCATTAGTCAACCCATTATTCCACAATTCACGTAATAAATCAAAAAGACAAAATGCATTATTTGACAAAAACACGTAAATGAAGAATCAGTTTCACAAAACACGAAGTCAATTTCCAAGAATAACGCGATCAGTTCATAACTAGAATTACGTAATTCAAAATTGAATCAGTCACACGATTCACGTAATCTGTTTCATGTAGCAGATTTTCTCGGGCACCACTCTAAGCCAACACAACCAGTGGTTGCCTCTGTCAGCCGCAATTTTCGGAAATCGCTGATGCACCTCTGGTCCAGATCTGGTGCACCGCTCTTGGTCGTGTAAAACACGTCCAGCAGTACGTTCCCTCCGACCATGCACCTCATCGTCGATCAGGTAGCCTTGGCGCTGCTCTCGCCCGAGAATACTCGGTCAGCAACACCAACCACCATTCGATTCTGCTATGTGCCCATATCTGCTGCAACGCGCTGCTCTCGGTTAAAAAAAATTTAACCAGCAGCGGTCTCCGTCAGTTTCAGATCACAGGAGTCGACTGCGCTGCTCTTGGCGTTAAGAACAGCCAGCAGCGCTTCAGCTCCCACTGATCTCTCCTCCTCGTCGACCAGCCAGCCCCGTAACATGGTCGAAACTAGTCGACCATCGGCGCCTGCTTCCTGTCGACTGAACTTGTGTGATCCGGAGCTGCCCTCAGCTTTCAGCCGGAAGCTCCCACTGTTCAGCGTGAATTCTGATCAGCTAGTTCATGGATTTTATGACTTTATGACATTGATTTCCTTGACACTAGATTGTCCAGCCCTAGGCAAGCATGCCGTAAGACACAATCCTTGCCAAATATTGAATGTTTGTAGTTCGACAATTGTAAATTCATCAAGGAATCAATTGAAACACTCAAACATGCTTCAAAAACAATAAACACGTTATTCATTCAATCAAGGCACGTAGTAAATCAAACAATCAGGGCCAAAAAAAAACTGGCTCTGATACCAATTGTTAGTTTTGCAGCGGAAATCAATTTAGTTTGATTGAAAGATTTACATCGAAACATGCTATTATCTGATTGAAAACTAGAAACATGTTTATAAACATATAATCACAAATCATACTGAACGTATATACAATTAAATACAACGATTTACCGTATGAATTCAAGTAATTGAATTCGAACTCCTTCTTCAATCGTCTCTACCACGGATCTTCTGATCTGTTCCCTTTAACTCGGAATTGACCTTTGTGTGGGCAAAGCTTGTCAAACCCTCAAAAGCTGGAGAAGAATTTGAAGAGAGAAATCTCTACGGAAGAAATCGCAGAGAATGAATTTTTTACGCTAAAAAGGATTGATTTTTTTTTCTCTTCTTCTCCCTTTTTATAATAAGTTAATTATTTTTGGGCCAGACCAGGGATCTGTGGAGGATTGGATTGGGCCACAGTTCATGCTTTCACTAATTAAATTAAAAGTAATTTAATTCAAGCCCAAACTTAAATATTATTATCATCCACTATAGATATAATATTGACTGCCCGTCCAAACCGAAATTACGAGTATTCTGGGACTTCCTCTTTAATTAAATCATTTCCCGTGTTAAAGATATAAATATCCATTAATTAATATCAAGTCTGCTATCTGACTATTATTAATTAATTTCTTTTTCCAAGAGTGGTCTAGTTTAGAAACATTATTTATTATTCATGGAATAAATTCCAACTGGCCAGTTTTCTGAATAATAAAACCTTTTTCTAAGCACCTCTTGAGGATATTATCATACTGGCCTCTCCCAGCACACGATTCATTGCAATAACAATACTAGCACCACTTAGACATTATTGATCATTACCCAATCTATCAGGATTCTTGGGCAACGAAATTCCCTCACCATTTGATAAGTCAAAGTAGTTTTCAATTAATATCATATGCTCAATGTTATGTCAACAATGATTAAGAAACGACAATCACCGAGACCTCGTCTTTCAGTAAATAGCCAAGAAAGACTTATCTCACTGTTTGATCCTTTCAGTGCTATACCACACCGACGTCGTTCATTTCCTTAGGTAAGGAAACTTTCGGACTGACGTCGCAACCTTTCACGATAGGTAGTCAAAGCCTATCTAGGTTGTGAAACAGTTTTTCTTCTGCATGAACTGACAAGTAACCTACTGTGAACGCCGCTCACAACTCGTCTACTATGCAGAAGACTTAGACTCATTTTGCTTAAACTATGTATTTAAATTGAAAACGGATTTCAACATCTCATAAATACATAAGCAATACATAAGCAAAATACATTAAAACAAAATATTATTTCTCACAAAATGGTAACAAATGGATAAAAGAGTTATTACATATACAAGCATTCGAAAGATGCTTTCAGTATACTAAACTCTAACAAGTCTTAGGGCAGAGAAAGACTTGGTCAAATTCTGTTGGTATTTAATCTACTAGATAATTAAATCTTTTATTAATTGGTATCTTCCTTTAGGGAATAATTATTCTAGAATATAATTCTTATTCATGTCTACTATAAGATTTGACTAAAATAAATGAATTATTTAATTCTTAATAAGACATGAAAAATTAAATTCAAATTAATTCCATGTTCAAGATTAGGAAGAGATATTTCATTATTTAATGTATTCATACATATCTATCCTTTTTAGGATCTTAGATATATAAATATTAGGAAACTATTAAATTATTCTTATCCATATCATCTAGGAATCAAAATATTATTATTTATTTCCATAGATATAGAAAATAATAAAAATATTCCTTAAATCTAGATAAATATTAGGAAACTATTAAATTATTCTCATCTATATCATCTATGAATAAAATAATATTATTTATTTCCATAGATATAGATAATAATAAAAATATTCCTAAAATCAAGGTAAATCTTCCAAAAAGATTTTATTTTCATTAAATAATAATATTTTAATGATATCTTTTAATAAAATAATTAAATAATCATTAAAATAATCTTTCATCGTTATCTCATCGTACGAGGTTCGCACGAACGATGAACGACGAAAATCCGACGAGTTCTTCGTCGAACCACGACGCACGAAGCGTCACGGCCACCAGCGCGCAGATGACGCGCCAGCGTCTCGGCCAGCGGCTCGTCGGGTGTCGCCAGCGTCTCGGTCAGGAGCGTGCGCGGAGGCGCGGCTCCTCTCAGCCAGCGGCGAGCACCCGTCACGGCGTCTCGGCTCGTCGGGTGCCGACGCTTCTCGGCCAGGCGCGCACGCAGCGGCGTGCGCCTCTCGGCCAGCGTCTCGGCGCCCGTCTCGGACATCCAAGCCGTCGGGTGGCGCGAGCTCTAGGCGCGCGCACGGTGGCGCGCCCGCTCTCGGCCAGCTCCAACCTTCCGCCTAGGGTTCGGCCTGGCGTCTCGGCACCTCGGCACGTTCTCGGTTGAACTGCCGTGCCACTCCATCAGCCGCGTCGACCTCGACCCGGGTTCCATCTGGTGCGTGTGGTCTCGGCCGGCGGCGCGCACGAGCCCTACTCGTTTGCGTGTTGCCCCGTGATCACGGCTCCCGGCTCCCACTGTCTCGACATCCCTACCTCGATCGCACGTGGTGCGTTCGAGCAATTCAAGTTCTTTGATTCGATAGTTCTTGAGTTCATCATGCATAAAATTAAACAAAAACACCAAGAACATGCTTCGCAATCAAATAACACATGCGTACATGAATTTCACGAAATTTAAATCCAAATAATCAGAGCCAAAGACTGGCTCTGATACCAACTGAAGGGGCGAAAATTACTGCTATATATGTATGTTCATGCTTTTAATTTGTTATGCTATCCTTAGTGTTAGAGACAAAGAAGTTGGAGATCCAAGTGTAAGTTTCTGTAGAGACAAAGAAAATAATATTGAGAGTACCGCGTAATCTTTTTACCTAATCATAATTTTTTGGAAAGTGTTTATTTAAGTTGCATGCTTTCTTTTTTTTAAATTTCAACTCAATCAAGTAAAGTGCACTAATTTCCATTTTTATATTTGCACCAAACAAGTAGTTAGCTTATCCGAATCTTATCGGAATCAAAGTGTAACTTTGCACCAATTGTCAAAGACAAGAAGCGATTTGAGATCGAAGTGTAACTTTGTGTAAATGAATAGGAAATAATATTGATATGCAAACTGATAACTCCTTTGTTCGAAGGCCTTGGCTATTCAAGCTGATTCCTAGGAAATAATATTGATATGCAAACTGATAAATCCTTTGTGTTGGAATTATCAATTTGATAACCACTTAGTTATCAATTTGATAACCAATTAAGTTAGATACTTCTTATGGAGTTATTATGGAATTATCAATTTGATAACCAATTAATTATCAACTTGATTAAGTTAGAAGCATTCTTATGGAGTTATCAATTTGATAACTACCTCTTAAGTAGTAAAATAAAAAATGATCTCTTAAAGTGGAAGCAAAGTTCAAGATGATTACTACTTAATCTTCCCTAAAGTCTATAAATATATGTGGAGGTTGAAAGGAGAATTCATCATAAACACACCAACATCACAAGCTCTCCTTTCACTCTCTAAACTAATTCTCTCATTCACATATAGCCACTTTAGGAGCATCGTCTCCTCAATTCTCGAAACTCCGAAAGTTCGCGGTGCCTAGTGAGTTTGAGGTGCTTCTACTCACTAGGACGAAGTCGTTTTATCTTTGGGACACTACGCCAATCCGTGAGCACTAGCCGGGGCGTAATTTGTCTTGCGGAAATAGGGCTTTCCTCGACTCGACTTATCGTTAGTACGGTTATTTTCTATTTTTGTTGTAATTTCCATTTCACTTGTATCTGTATTGCTCTTCGGTTGTAATAGTTAGAGTACTGCCTGTAAACGGCTCGGGAATTTCCCAATTTCATCCAACAGTCGCAAGACCAATTAGTTGTACTCTAGGTGATGTCGACCGAAGTTACGATGAACGGAAACCATGGAGCTGGAGGAAACGAACGCCAACAAAATGGATCTACTTTTGCTGCTGCCAAAACATCGGTGTTGACACCTGTTTCGACCTCGAGGGTGATGCCTCAGGCCGATAAGCCAGAGAAATTTAAGGGCTCTGAATTTAAACGTTGGCAACAAAAGATGTTGTTCTACCTAACCACGTTAGGTGTTGCCAACTTCCTCACGGAAGATGCACCAGTCGTATCTGAGGAAGAGACGGACTTCCATGTCCGGAACGCCTATGATGTTTGGCATCAAGGCGATTTCTTGTGCAAGAATTACGTCTTGAACTGCTTAGAGGATAGTCTTTATTCTATCTTCGCAGCGACTAAGACCTCAAAATAATTGTGGGGGGCTCTTGACAAAATTTTTGGACTACAAGATGGTGGACTATCGTCCAGTGGTGGCGCAAGCCGAAGAGCTACAAATCATAATCCATGATGTCCACGTTGAAGGAATGGTCTTACCAGATCAGTTCATTGTTGCGGCAATGATTGAGAAACGTCCTCCGTGCTGGACAGATTTTAAAAATTATCTGAAGCACAAACAAAAGGAAATGAAGCCGGAAGACCTGATTGTTCGTCTTCATGTCGAAGAGGACAACAGGCGTTATCATCAGAAGCCGAGAAGCTCAGAAGACTCAAAGGCAAATCTGATAGAGTGAGGAAGATCCTCAAGACGTCCCCGCCCGAATGAAAAAGATAAAGGAAAAGGGAAGGCAGTTGCCCGAAAGTTTGAAGGCAACTGCTATAACTGTGACAAATCGGGTCATATGGCGAAGGACTGCCGAAAACCCAAGAAAAAGAAAGCCAAGAAAGACTTGAACCTGGTCGAGAAGATGAGGATGACTTGGCGGTCGTGGTCTCTGAAGTTAACCATTTAGATAACCCAAAGTCTTGGTTTATCTACACTGGAGCGACTGTACATGTCTGCTCAGATCGAAATCAGTTTTCAACATACAAACAAGTCGAAGGGAACAAGCTTCACATGGGCAACCAAAACTCATCTGAAGCTATCAGCTTGGGAGAAGTGAAGCTCAAGATGACGTCAGGTCATGAGCTGAAACTGAAGGATGTGCTGCATGTCCCAGACATCCGGAAGAACCTGGTTTCGGGTAGCCTACTTGTTAGTCATGGTTTCAAGTTAGTTTTTATGTCTGACAAGTTTATAGCCTACTTGTTAGTCATGGTTTCAAGTTAGTTTTTATGTCTGACAAGTTTGTATTGACTAAGTTTGGAACTTTCCTTGGAAAATGTTATCTTTCCAATGGTCTGTTCAAACTAAATGTAACGGTTGTGCGCCGCACTCCGAAATTATCAAGTAATGAAAATGATGCATCTTCTTACTTGCTTGAGTGCTCCGATTTGTGGCATTGTAGATTGGGACATGTAAATTTAAATGCTATAATAAGATTAGTGAATCTCGATTTACTAAAAGTCAACAAATTCAACTCACTTGAAAGATGTGAGGTGTGTGTTGAAGCTAAAATGACTAAGCTGTCGTTTCACTCGGTAGAACGGAGCACGAAACCTCTAGAGTTGATCCATACAAATGTATGCGATTTGAAAGTTGTGCAAACTAGAGGTGGTAAAAAATATTTTATCACATTTATTGATGATTGCACAAGGTATTGTTACCTTTATCTGTTAAGAGGTAAGGATGGGGCAATTGAAGCGTTTAAAGACTTCAAAAATGAAGTCGAAAATCAACTTAGTTGTCAAATTAAGTGTGTTCAAAGTGATAGAGGTGGCGAATATGTAGCCCCGTTTGCAGAATTATGTCATGCGAGTGGTATAATTCACCAAACTACGGTTCCTTATTCTCCCCTATCGAACGGCATTGCTGGACGGAAAAATCGAACATTGAAAGATATCATGAATGCTCTTTTGATTAATTCAGGGTTACCCCAGAACATGTGGGGGGATGATGTGTTCACAGCGAATTATATCCTGAATAAAATTCCACTTAAAGGTAGGGATGTGACTCCTTACGAGTTGTGGAAAGGAAAGAAACCATCGTATTCATACCTCAAAGTTTGGGGATGTTTAGCGAAGGTGGAAGTGCCTCTTCCAAAACAAGTTGCAATTGGCCCCAAAACAGTCGATTGTATCTTTATTGGATATGCACTCAATAGCTACGCCTATCGTTTCTTGGTCCATAAGTCAGTTGTGCCTGACATAGCTGAAGGAACAACCATGGAATCAAGGAATGCTATATTCTTTGAGAATGTTTATCCTTGTAAAAAGCAAGAGGACCATTATATTTAAACAATGGTGGATGAAGCTACTAGTTCTCATTCTCTGGAAAGGACGAAGCCAAGTATTGAGAATGAAGAACCAAGACGTACAAAAGAGCCAGAGTTCCAAAGACCTTTGGCCCCGACTTTATTACTTTTATGTTGGATGATGAGCCAAAGTCACTAGCAGAAGCTCTGTCTGGCCCAGATGCACCATTCTGGCTAGAAGCGATCAATAGTGAAATTGAATCAATCATGAGAAATAACACATGGGTGTTAGTGGACTTGCCAGAAGGTTGTAAGTCTTTAGGGTGCAAGTGGATCCTGAGAAGGAAATATAAAGCTGATGGTACTATTGATAAGTACAAAGCTCGCTTAGTCGTGAAAGGCTTTAAGCAGAAAGAAGGATATGACTTCTTTGATACCTATTCACGGGTTACGAGAACCACTTCTATTCGGATGCTTCTTGCGATTGCTTCATTGCACAATCTTGAGATTCATCAAATGGATGTGAAAACTGCATTTCTGAATGGTGAATTGGAAGAAGAGATATATATGGAGCAACCTAAAAGATTTGTTGTACTTGGCCAAGAAAGGAAGGTATGCAAACTAGTGAGGTCTCTATATGGATTAAAGCAAGCGCCATTGTGACACACTTGGATTTTACATGGTTTTAGAGGGTGGTTTTGTATGAATTTGATCATATTTCATCTATTATTAGGCGTGTTTACATCTACTTCTGTAATATGTTGGTATATTGACCATTTTGTTAAGAATGTGTAGAAAAAGGTGCAAAATAGGTGGATGTGCAGCAGTGTTGGCTTGAGACAGTTTTACTAGAGATTTTGAAGTCCAATCAACCCCCAATGCACATCATTCTCTTCGTCTTCGAAAGAGCTTCGCGTAGGTACCTCACACGCCCCAATCGGAGTTCGGATGAGAGAGATATGGCCGTTTTACGAACACTGCGCTGTCCAGAAAATCTCACGCGGCCGGGTGTATTATTACCATGTAAATCCACCCGGCCGGGTGTCTCAAATGGAGCAGAATCTGGTCGAAAATCATCACCCGGTCGGGTGAATTTTACCCTTTATAATTCCACCCGGCCGGGTACGTTGTTTTGACGTATTTTTATGCCAAAAACGCGATTTTTGAAGGGGATTAAGAGGAGAAGAAGCCTAGGGTTCATTCCACACCACACCTAACGCCTCGTACACTCACACACCACCCCAAGCACACCTTTGAGAGAGAGAATTGAAGATTGAAGACTTCCAATCGGGAGATTGAAGTCACCTATCCATCGATTGATCTCACAGGAGTCTTACTATCTTTACTTCATGTATTTGTTGAATTCATTTGTTTTGAACATGGTTTTCTCTATAAACATGAGTAGCTAAACATCTCTTGTAGAATTCTTGGTGATGATGCACTGATTTCATAGTTTTTATCCGATTGATTTTGTTCTTGCCTTGCTCTTGTAGTTATTTGATTATTCTTGGGTTTATTCCTTTCAATTGCTTGATCACCACTTGATTGTGTAGGATTAATTAGATTAATGGGGAGATAAAATAATTAATCCAGAAAGAAGAATAATTCACACCTTAATACAATAGAACTCGGGAGAGTTGAGGTTTTGAGTGAGGTCATTGACCTAATCGAGCTTTTGGGAGTTAGGAGTTTAGGATTAGAAGGCGACTTCGATCCTAGCACCTAATCTACAGGTTTCTCACCTCGGGAGGGGGTTTAATCTATAATTGTGGTCGGCTTAGTAACTCTAGAGACACCAAAAGGTAAAGCGAATTGACTGGATAAGAGCTTGGAATTGTGCATCGGATCCTTGAGTTCTGCAATTTTCTCCATATTATCTTTTCACATCCTTTTTACACCGTGTTTCCTTGTTCTTAATTGTTACTTGCTTACTATATGCTTTTATTAGTTGTTAGAACAAGCCAATCTTTTCTTGATTGTCTAGATAGTAGTTGATTTTTGTTCATGGTAGTTAAGTGATACAAAATTGTCTCTGTGGGATACGATACTCTTGCTTACTAATTGCTACACTAGCCCCGTACACTTGCGGGTATCACTTGTGTTAAAATAAGTTGAGTCAAGTTTTTGGCGCCGTTGCCGGGGACAATTGTGTGTCATTATAGCTTAATATCGTGATAATAATTGAGATTACTAATCTAGATTTTACTTGCTTTATTTTTACTTTTTATTTTGAGTTCTCTAATAGATGTGTTTCCTTGTTCAGGTTGTATGCACACACGTTCTAAAGGTCCACCTCTAGAGCTTATCGATCCCGAGATTGAAGCATCCAACAGAAGGAGGAACGCGCAGAGAAGGTTAAACCAAAGGATTCGGGTTTCTTCACCCGCTCACAGGCGTCTACCTTCTCCTATCCAGAGAACTCCATCACCAAGTCCATCTCCACTTCCGTCACCTATACAGTGCGAGCCTCATTCTCCAATTCTAATGGAGAACGGCGGGGAGAACAACAATGAGGATCCTATCATTCGTGAACTCCGTGTGCAGCTGGCTAACATGCAGAGGCAATTGGATGAGCAGAACGTGAGGCCAGTGCCCGTACAAAATCAGTTTGCCTACAGACAGATTACTAATCCACCAGCCAATAATGCGGGGATAGCGGCCAATAGCTTTGAATTGAGACAGAGCAGAAGCAAACGCATTTGGTGGAACAGGCTCAGAAGATGCCAACAAGCACCTCACCAAGTTCATACAAATCAGCAACACAGTGAAGGCGAACGGAGTCACAGATGAGCAAGTCCGCCTCAGATTATTCCCATTCTCTTTGAAAGACGATGCAAGGGACTGGTATGACAGCATGGGTCCTAACTCTGTGCCCACATGGGATGCAATGGTGGAGCTGTTCTTGGAGAAATACTATCCACCTAGCGAGGCACTCAAACGCCAAGCAGAGGTCATTCAATATAAGATGCAACCTCAGGAGAACATTATGGAGGCCTGGAAAAGATTCAAGCAGTTGATGAGAAGATGCCCCAACCACGGGTGTCACGACCGCCCATACAAGGGGTACCACAACGCGGCGATTGTGACCGACATGCATGGATAACAATTTAAAAAGAACAACTTGATTAACTTAAAGGAAGAAAAATAACTTAGTTTAAAGAGTTTAAGGTTATAATTTTTTTTTTTAAAAGACATAAGGTAAAATACTTTTAAAAAGGACAACGGGAAAAATTAGACTTAAGAAATACAATAACTAATAACTAAAGTAGAACAAACACTTAACTTAAATCTTGAAGAATAAAGTTCTCAAAAGACAACGTAAACACTTGTTTAAAACTCATCACCACCATACATGTTCAAACACAAAACATAAAGGAAAGATTAAGTCTTGAGTCGTAGTTCAAATTATAGCAGCGGAAAAGAAAAGGTTTAAAGAGAGTCAAGGATAACGCCTATGTATGAAGACACAACGCATCCTAAGTACTTAAGCCAGCTCAACATCCACCGCAACATCCCGCTCAACCTGCACATAAGAAAAATAATATGCAGGGCTGAGTACTTGTTGTACTCAATGGGCTCATGCCGAAAACATTTAATAAGTTATGTCATCCATACCAGTGATCTCGAGTTTTATGTAGTAAGAAAATATCACGAGAAAACAAAAATATTCAAGTCTGGCCAGACAATTTATCTCCCCACTTTTCACATCAATCCATCAATCACATCACAGTGCGACGAAAGTGTGGCCACACTATTCGCCCACGAGACCGGCCGACTAGCAAGGACGGCTCACGATCCCACCAGTGTACATAGGGTTTGCGGCCCTACTCAGACCCGAATTCGTTTCACAACACAGCCATATAGCCTAACGGAGTAAACTCAAACGAACTAGGCATCAGGCACACAATCTCATAAACAAAAACAATCCATGGCATGACATAACAGTTAAACCACCCTTATATCTCCACATAATATTTTTCGGAAAAGTAAAGAGGTTTAAAAAGAAAGCCCACCTCGTTCTCTTAGCAATTCACAACCCAACTTATAGCAACTCTCGATCCTCGAGTTCACGAATACACAACACCCTTGTCAACGACAACACAAGTCAGTTTTCCACAACAACATTTTACTATGCATGTCCTATCGCTTTCTCTCTCATCGTTTTTCTCAAATTCCCGACCCAACATACGTCACAATGATGAAGGAACACACCGTAACACATTTCAACTTATCACACGTGATCACATCATTTAAACATGTTCCTTGGACATACATGTATCATATAGCACCTTTAAACTTGAAACTAGGTGTCATTTTAACAAGGCAGAAAACTGGCAGAACTGCGCGACCGTTTGGTAAAAATCACTATAAATTCACCCGACCTCAAAAGATGCTAAATTTTGGTCACAATATAGAGGATACATTCAAGTCCATCCATGAAAATTTTCACACCAAAATCACGTCATTTAGTCAGTCATATCACATATTAAACTCTCTGGTCGGAACATACAATTTCTGACAGTATTGCGCAGTTCATTTGAAAAATTAACCATAAATTCATCCAATGCCCAAAAAGGCTGAATATTTAACACGACTCAGAAAACACTTCAAATTTTCATATAGTTCAAGAATCACATCAATCAGAGGTCATTTGATCAGTCAAACAGAAAACGAAACATTCATGGCGAGAACTCACGTTTCTGGCAGATTTGCGCAGTCAACTTCAAAAATTTATTAATAATTCATTTTTCGATAAAACGGGCTGAAATTCACACGAGACACAGAAAACATCTTAAAGTTTACTCAGTAAATATTTCATAGCAAAATTCGTTCGTTTGATGCGTCAATCACAGATCGTAAGTCACTGGTCGTGCACCACAGATTTTAAGGTTCATAGATCGAAAATAGGGTTTTCATCTTCCATCAAACAAACATCGATTTTTCATGCTCGAACACACATAATCATGCTTAAAAGTTTCTCACACACATATTTGCACATGAACTCACATCATTCACCAACTATTCCAATCCAACATCACATGATTTCAATCAAAAACACAATATTATCAAAGTTCTTATGCAATCACACTTTCCCACCGATAAATTTTTCGATCTATTAATCCTACACCCTCTATATGCATGTAGGATTCAAGAATAATGTTTCAATGAAGAGATGAGAAGAAAAACTTAGTTATACCTTTTCGAATCACGAAAACGAACGGTAGGAACAAGGATGGAGGCGATTCGTCGTAACTCTTGAAAAATCCACTCCAATTTATGCAAGAAACAATGAGGGAAGAAGTTTTTGGAGAGGATGGAGAGTGAAGGGGGGAGGCACGAAATTTTGAGGGAGATGGGGGCTAGGGTTTAGTTTAGGTGTTTGTATAGGATTAGGTTAAAGTTTAAAAAATTATTTAATTAATTATGGAGGAATAAAATAATGGCCAAATGAAATAAAAGTCCCATAATTAAAAGAATAAAATAGGCATGTAGGATGGGGAGGAATTCGAAAATTCCATGTAGAGCATAACAAGGAATTTATTTGGTATTTACTTGGAGAGAATATATTCACAACTTAGGAAATAAAAGTGAATATTCCACAAACAAGGGAACAAAATAAATTAAATCTCCAAGTAGGAAAATAATGAGGAAGGGACGAAAATTCCATAAGGAATTGCACAAGGAAGTTATTTAAATCCTCAATTAAATAGAATAAGATTTAAATTTGGTAATTTCTTTATAGGAAAAGACTCCCATAAAATAGGCAACAACTAAATAAATTTGCACAAGGAAATTAACCAAAATGGGGCGTGCGACACAAGGAAATATTCACATCCCCAATTAATTGACTTAGGTATTAATTTGGTATTTCATTGAATGAAAGGGATTCCACAAAATAAGAAACAAATATATTCTCCTCTAAAAAAATAGGGAGACCGAAAATTGGCTTAATTAGCCACAAGGAAATAATTCAACTCTTAATTCAATTGGGGCGAGGGAATAAAATGTGGCAAGATTTAATTGGATTTAATTTGGATGAATATCCCAAAACAATTAATTAAATCCAAGAAAGAATAAATTCTCAATAATTGGAGGGGCCGACAATAGCCATTTTTTTGGCTAGAACAAGATGCATGATTTTATTTAAATTGACTCCCCACATTAAAATCTAATTAGGACTTCATTCCAATTCCCCCGTGATGATTTATTCCACATAACCAAACTCAAACACGTAGCAACAATTTAAATTTCATAAATGAAATTTCCAACCGACATTTATTAAATAAAGGTCATACAAATTTTTGGGATGTTACAACGGGTTAAGCCCGGGGCAACAAATCTTAACCTTCTACAGGGGAGGCACGCTGGAGGCAATGCGCGAATTGAACATGAGCGCCGGAGGATCTCTCTTGAAGTTGGGAGAAGCTGAAGCACTTGAGGTGATTGAGAGAGTGGCTTCAAATGATGATGGATGGAGAAACGATAGAAGCAAATCCTATAGAGTGGCATCCACCTCCGATTTTGATAGGATGGATACAATATCCAAGCAGCTGGAATTCCTATCTGACAAGCTTGCGTATATGGGAACAAGGCAGGTTGGGACTGAGATGCAACAAGGAGTCGAAGATGTAAACTACGTTTACCAAGGTGGCAATAGCAGAAATTTCAACAATTACCGCCCTAACCTAGGAGGAGGCAATTACAACCACTATGGGAACAAGGTGCATCCCAACTTGTCCTACGGGAACCCAAATAATGCCTTGCAACCACCACCCGGATTCCAGGTATCAGATGGCCAAATCACAGAACCGAAGAAGGATGAGCTGAAAGATGTATTAATGGCTTTTATGAAACAAACGGGAGAGTGCATGAAAGACTCCAACAAAAGGCTAGTGCAGGTTGAAGCTAATGTGAATGCTTAGAATATTCACATGAAGAGCATCGATAACCAGATGAGCCAGGTTTCACAGGCTGTGGGTATTCAGCATCAACCAGGCCAATTTCCTTCACAAACGGTTGTAAATCCTAAAGACTGTAAGGATTGCAAAGCCATTAATCTGAGAAGTGGAAAGAGCTATGAAGGCCCAACCATGCCTGCAGAGAAGGAGAAAATCTCTCAAGAGGAGATAGTGGTAGAAGAGGTGGTGGAAGAAGAAGAACCAGTGGAAGAGGTGCCGCCTCCCAAGGCAAGTACCGTGATACCTGCACCCCCTGCTGAGGTTAAGATCCCATTTCCACAGCGCGTGCAGAAGAAGAAACTAGATGATCACTTCTCTAGGTTTCTTGACATATTTAGAAAAGTGAACATCAACATCCCGTTGGTAGAGGCGTTACAGCAAATGCCTACATATGCAAAGTTTCTAAAAGATGTGCTCTCCAAGAAGAAGAAGTGGACTGACTATGAGACGGTGAACATATCTGAAAACTGTAGTGCCATAATTCAGAAAAAGCTACGGCCAAGCTTAAAGATCCTGGGAGTTTCAACATCTCATGCGTCATTGGAAATGACAGACAGACAAAGGCACTTTGTGATCTGGGGGCGAGTATAAATTTGATGCCATTATCGTTTTTCAGAAAGATGAAGATCGGCACTCTCAAGCCGACAACAATCACGCTACAGATGGTAGATAGAACCGTCACCTATCCCAAAGGAATTGTTGAGGACGTTCTTGTGATGGTACACGACTTCATATTCCCCGTCGATTTTGTAGTGTTGGATATGGAAGAAGACGTGAATGTACCGCTTATCCTGGGGCGCTCATTCCTTGCAACGGGAAAAGCATTGATAGATGTAGCAAAGGGAGAGATCACTCTTCATATGGGCAACAAACATCACATCCTATCTATCTACAATGCTATGAAGAGTCGTGAGGAAGAAAATCTTGTTATGAAGAAGGAGTGCAAAGCTGTGCACGTTGTAGAGGTCCAAAAGGCACAAGAAATTGAGTCCACATTTGGGGATTTTTCTTTACCGCAATGGATGTTTGCTTCATGTGGTGGATCAATTTCTAAAGAAGAGACTACATCAAATCCTAAAGTAAAGGTGAAGAAAACAAAAGCTGAAAATTCACCAAAAGTGGAAACCAAAATTTCTGATGGAGCTCTAAAAAATACTTGGTGGAAGAAGAGATTGGCTAGATCATATGCTTCCAATATTGACAGAAAGTCTAACACCACCAGTTATGGCGTGACATGATGCAGCTCATGGAGGACGTCGAGCCAACGACGATAACCAAAGGCACTAAAGGGGAGGTAACCCCTAGTAGTTAACTTTTAATTTTATCGTTTCAGTTTGTTTTTGGTGTGTTTTGTGTTGCTTGCATACCATGTAAGTCTCCCTTCTCCACCAACTTTTCAAACTTATTCTTTGCATAGCTTTGAATAAGTTTGGGGGATGATATGGTGGATATGGACACTAATGAGGTACTTATTTTATTGCTTTATTTTTGCTTTAGATTGATTAGTTGTGATTGATTGAAAATTTTGGGCTTGAATTGAAAAAAAAATTTGGTAGTAATTGGGGTGAAGACTAGTCGTCTATGATAAAAGAACCATCCATTTTGAGCTATCACTTGACCATTGACTTGAGAGTTTGAGTAATAGGGTGCATAAGTAACGAATTGCTTGTTTGCCTTGCTTCATGCTATTTACCCAAGTGAGATTTTTGAGCCTTCAATTCTTTCATGTGTGTTTTATCATCAATTGTGCATGTGTTTCTAGAACTTGCTCCTGGTCTTCTTGAGTCTGCATAGTGACCTTAAATATAGGGGAAGATGTTAGGCCATCGTTGTTAGCCTCATTTTTACCTAAACACTAACCTTAGTATATAACACCCTTGTTAGCCAAGTTTGAGCCTTAAGCCTTTTCTTTTGTCAAGCTAATCAAGTGGATTGAGAATCCTAGACTCTAAATTTGTTGAGATTTGAAAAGAAGAGTTGGGAAAGTATAATTGAAAAAGGTTGGTTGAGTTTGTTCTTAAAAAAAACGTGAACGAAAAAGAAAAAAAAAAGAGAAAAAAAGGAAAAAGAAGAAAGAAAAAAAAATTGTATATAGAGAATAATTTGAGGTCTTTGGAAGTTGGGAAGAAATTAGACAAAGTCTAGTTATTACCGAGAAGTGTTTTGAGAATGGTTGAAGTTAAAAGTTGATTGTTGTGATTTCTTGGGATTTTACGTTTTGGGAATTTCAGTCACTTTAGCCAAATATTTCCTCACCTTACCAAAGAGCATACATTATAACCTAAATAAAAGACCTTTCGGACTCTTGATTTATTGTCACACGAGGTAGAGGAGAGGTTAGACATTGAGCAAGCTTATGGTAAACCATGCATTTTTGCTTGATTTGAGTGACTACTTGATATCTTATACACTTTTTAGTGAGGTGAATATACACACACATATACATCCCGAGTGAAGCATGAAACCAAGGTGATATACGAGTTAGTAGTAAAAGTGCATTCGACAGCTTAACTTGATAGAATTTGTATTGTGATATGCTCCTTTATTCCATATTCTTTGAGACGATGATGATGTCTAAAACCCCCTTAAATCCAAGTCTTCTTTTAGTTCTTTTTCTTCATTGCTCGAGGACTAGCAATTATGTAAGTTTGGGGGAGTTGACACACTTGGATTTCACATGGTTTTAGAGGGTGGTTTTGTATGAATTTGATCATATTTCATCTATTATTAGGCGTGTTTACATCTACTTCTGTATTATGTTGGTATATTGACCATTTTGTTAAGAATGTGTAGAAAAAGGTGCAAAATAGGTGGATGTGCAGCAGTCTTGGCTTGAGACACTTTTACTGGAGATTTTGAAGTCCAATCAACCCCCAATGCACATCATTCTCTTCGTCTTCGAAAGAGCTTCGCGTAGGTACCTCACACGCCCCAATCGGAGTTCGGATGAGAGAGATATGGCCGTTTTACAAACACTGCGCTGTCCAGAAAATCTCACGCGGCCGGGTGAATTATTACCATGTAAATCCACCCGGCCGGGTGTCTCAAATGGAGCAGAATCTGGTCGAAAATCATGACCCGGTCGGGTGAATTTTACCCTTTATAATTCCACCCGGCCGGGTACGTTGTTTTGACGTATTTTTATGCCAAAAACGCAATTTTTGAAGGGGATTAAGAGGAGAAGAAACCTAGGGTTCATTCCACACCACACCTAACGCCTCCTACACTCACACACCACCCCAAGCACACCTTTGAGAGAGAGAATTGAAGATTGAAGACTTCCAATCGGGAGATTGAAGTCACCTATCCATCGATTGATCTCACGGGAGTCTTACTATCTTTACTTCATGTATTTGTTGAATTCATTTGTTTTGAACATGGTTTTCTCTATAAACATGAGTAGCTAAACATCTCTTGTAGAATTCTGGGTGATGATGCACTTATTTCATAGTTTTTATCCGATTGATTTTGTTCTTGCCTTGCTCTTGTAGTTATTTGATTATTCTTGAGTTTATTCCTTTCAATTGCTTGATCACCACTTGATTGTGTAGGATTAATTAGATTAATGGGGAGATGAAATAATTAATCCGGAAAGAAGAATAATTCACACCTTAATACAATAGAACTCGGGAGAGTTGAGGTTTTGAGTGAGGTCATTGACCTAATCGAGCTTTTGGGAGTTAGGAGTTTAGGATTAGAAGGGGACTTCGATCCTAGCACCTAATCTACAGGTTTCTCACCTCGGGAGGGGGTTTAATCTATAATTGTGGTCGGCTTAGTAACTCTAGAGACACCAAAAGGTAAAGCGAATTGACTGGATAAGAGCTTGGAATTGTGCATCGGATCCTTGAGTTCTGCAATTTTCTCCATATTATCTTTTCACATCCTTTTTACACCGTGTTTCCTTGTTCTTAATTGTTACTTGCTTACTATATGCTTTTATTAGTTGTTAGAACAAGCCAATCTTTTCTTGATTGTCTAGATAGTAGTTGATTTTTGTTCGTGGTAGTTAAGTGATACAAAATTGTCTCTGTGGGATATTCAGGGTGACGCACTTTGGGTTCACCTCTTGTTTTTTCACGTTTTCGATTGGGTTGTAACACCGTCCTTCTGTGGGGCGAAGAAACAATTTAATTTCCGCTTTCGTACTTTGCTGATTTCGCCGAGGTTCGCTGTTCGAAGCTCGGACCTCTGGTTGTTTTTACCATTTATTCCGTATTTTATGCGAGTTTTATTTTCAGTGATGTCGATGATGTTGATTTCTGGTTTTGCTGCTATGATCTTCTGGAATTTGAGTTAGTTTACTTGTTTTGGATGCATTTCGCAATTGTTTTCTGAATTTATGCAGGTTGTGGTTGGATCTGGGTGATCGGAGTCTGTTTGTTGATGAATCGGAGAGTTGAGTTCGCTGATGTTGTGGAGATGTTTGTGATTGTTTGAATTCGGAGTTGATCAGAACAGATCTGTGAAAACCAGAGTTATAGAGTCGATTTTGTCTGTTGTTGGGTTCGGATCGCTTGGATCCAGAGTGGATTAAGCATCCGACGTGAATCTGAGCAAGATTGATTAAATTTCATGCCTCGTTTACGTGTTTTCATTTCATTTCGTCTAGTTTACGCAGATCTGATGTATTTCCGGTTCATGGTAAGTTTCCAGCATCCAAATCTTTATATTCTGTTCGAATCCAGATATATGCTCCTCTTTCTCCATTTGCGTGCTTGAATCGGTTAGGAAATTTCATGTCGTTGTTAGTTGGAGTATAAGTTTGTTATTTGCAGCTTTGGTCGTACTTACTATATTTGGAGTCATGGTCCCCGCCGTTTTATTCTCTCTGTCTAGTCTTAATTAGTTAGGCGTTTACTCAATCTAGGAAGTAAAATGTGTCTCTCAGAATTGAAGTCTGATTCTATTTTCCTTTCCGTGTCCTAGGTCTAGCATTTACATTTCGTGCCTAGGTCTAGAGGTAGTTAAAATTCTCAACCCTTTTGCGTGGCAGCAGCCGCTTGTTTCCAGAGTCTCTAAGCACTACTTCACGAATCCATCTTCGTGGGATCGACCCCGCTTCTCTATACTAATTTATAGTATTCGGGTTGAGGGATTTATTTTTGAAGGGGAGTCGAGTGTGTCCAACGACAAAAACACTATTGTTCTCTTCAGTTCCTGGACCTGGTGATCCGGTGGATTTAAGGAGCGTGGTGTCTTGACCGAGCACTTGCTTTAGTTTTCTCTGTGCACACTTGACTTACTTACTATCACTGCTTACAGAGTAACCACCCTTTCAAATGGCGCCGTTGCCGGGGATGGATGGCGTGCTTTGTGTTAGTGTTCTGAGCCTGTGGTGTAAATAGTTTTGATTTATTTTCTCTCTCTTTTATTTGTAGTTTATGAGCAGAGGCTCAAGATCTACCTACTGGAGCAACTCATCTGGGTGGAAGCACGGCCAGTTTAACTGGCGGGTTAAGGATACAGTCTCTACTGTGACCACCAGATCAGGGTTCACCACGGGAGATCCGTTTCTGAGTGAATTTACTAGCGACGAATCTTGGACGTCGTCAGGACGCGAAGATCCAGAGTCACCACCCGAATCAGAAACAGAGTCAGAAACAGGGGAAGCAGAGGAAGTAGTCATGGCGCAAGTAGTAGATCCAGATCCAGAGATCGGTTCGCTCACTGCCCATTTAGATGGAGAACCAGCTCAAGCAATAGTAATGAATCCACGCCAGAGGACTATTGAGATCAAGACAAACGTACTCGGCTTCTTGCCAACGTTCTCTGGGCATAGGAATGAGTGTCCGTATGAGTTCCTAAATGAATTCAGTAAGTTGTGTGGTATTCAGAAGAGGCCGAATGATGCAACAGAGGAGGATTATCGCCTACGTGCAATTCCATTTACCTTGAAGGGGGAAGCTAATACGTGGTTATTGAGGTTGCCCCCAGATTCTATCCGCACATGGAGGGACTTCAAGTTGGAATTCTTAGATTATTTCTTTCCATCCAACAAGACGAATGCACTGAAAAAAGTAATACTAGAGTGTAAGCAGGATTACGATGAATCGCTGAGTCAGTATTGGTCGAGATTCAAGGGGTTGTTGGATGCATGCCCGAACCACCGAATGATAGAGGCAGAGACCTACTCTCTGTTTTACGAAGGGGCAACTCCTGAGTCAAAGGACTTAATGAATTCCTCGAGTGAAGGGAATTTCACAAGAAAAAGAGGAAGTGAGGCAAGAGAAATCCTGGGGAAGTTGATCGACGCTAAAAAAGCATACTATAACCCTAGGAATGCAGTGAGGAGAGGATCGGTGCATGCTGTAAGAGAGCAAGAAGATGACAAAGTAGAAGCAAGAATTGATAGGCTCGAGAAAGCTCTTTTGAACGCGATTGAAAAGACGATTCCACTGGCTTCACAAGGGAAGGAGAAATCTCCTGGTCTAGGAGATAATCAAATTCAGCAATATTACGGGACCCAGGAGGAGATTATCAGGCCCAGGTCAATGCAATGGGAAGTTGGAATCCCGATGGGAGCTGGAATCCAGGGAGACAGAGAGATGCGCCCTGGAGAAACCATCCAAATTTCAGATGGACTGACAATGAGCAGAATCAGCCGGCACCACAACAAAGTCAGCAATTTGCACCTCAGCCTGAAAGACAAGGTAACTGGTCAGGAAGTAATCAAGAGGGGCAGGGCAGCTGGATCAATCGGAACCAAGGAGACCACTTGAGCTGGGGAAACAGAAATCAGAACAGTCAAGGGAACTCTTATTTACCACCGCACCAAAGGAATTTTCAGAACAATTACCAGGGTCAAGGAAATCAATACAACAACTCTTCAGGAGGTCAAGGAAACGCTCGTCAGGGTCAAGTGAGTGGACCGACTCTGAGCATAGGGCCAGGGCCCAGTCAGCCATCGAAATCACCAAAGAGTATCAATGATATGGTGCACGATCTCGTCAGTTCTCAGCAGCATATGCAAAACAACCTGCAATTGAACAATGACGTAGTGCACAAGCTTCAAGATGCTCAACAGGAGCAAAAGGCAGCAATGGATATGCTGGCCAAGCAGTTATCCCAGATAGCCACTTCTTTGAGTGATATGAGGGGAAATGAAGGGAAGATTCCCACCTCCGTAAGGCCACCGGATAGAGCGAATATAAGTCAGATTACCTTGAGATCCGGGAAAGGATATGATTGGCCAGAGGTAAGAACGAAAGAAGCGACAAGCCCCAGGGAAGGCAAGGAGGAGGATACAATTCCTAGGCCTAGGAACTTGGAGGGAGGAACTTCCTGGGTCAAGGATGACCTTATGACAGGGGATTTGGAGAAACCCTTGCCTAGGTCAGCTGAGCCTTTTTTCCTCGATCCAAAGCCGGAGGTGGAGAACGAGGCAGTAAGGGAGGAAACTGGAGAATTCTTAGCTGAAAGCTCTACAGGAGCAGGGAAGCGACTGAAGCCTTTCCCAAGCCGGGGGGAAGCCAAGAAGAAGAAGGAAGAACCGGTGGACTTCATGGATATTTTCGGGAAATTGGAGATTAATCTACCATTTTTACAGGCCTTGAAATTGCCGGTGTTTAGCAAGTTCATCAAGGAATTTATAGCTTGGAAGGCTAGACCCAGTGGGAAAATTTTGATAGGCGAAAACGTCTCTGCAGTGATTCAAAAGCGGAGGATGCCTTCGAAATGCAATGATCTAGGTATGTTTACCTTACCCATCTCTATTGGTGATGTAAAAATCGAGCATGCTATGTGCGATTTAGGTGCATCCATAAATGTGTTACCACTGTCTATATACAAGAAGTTAGTAAGGGTAGGCATGGTGGACACGATAGTTGTGATCCAATTGGCAGACAGGTCATGCATTTGTCCTGAAGGAGTGCTTGAAAATGTAAGTAAAGGTACATGACTTCTTGTACTCAGCTGATTTCCATGTGATTAGAATGAGTGATAATGAATCTGCAGAGTCTGGCGGAGTACTTTTAGGGAGACCCTTCCTGCGTACCGCCAAGACTATCATTGATGTTTTTGATGGTACCATCTGCCTTGATTATAATGGGGAGAAATATACATTCAGAATAGATGAGGCAATGAAAAAACCTCTTGACGTCGAAAATTTGCATGCTATAGATGTTATTAACCCCTTGGTCCAGGAATACCTTGAGACAGAATAAATGCGGGAACAGATCGAGAATTCCGAGATGGGTCCTGCCATTGATAGAGAAGTAGCTAGTTGGTGTCAAGCAATTAACACGAGTGAGTTATCAGATGATGAGCTAGCTGAAGCGATTCTGGAATTCTGTGCGAACCCGAAGCTAGCTAGATCAAGGAAGGCACCTTATGTGGCAAGCATGGACAGTTCTACTGAGTCTAAGAAGGGAATCGCAACAGAGTCGTCAGAGAAAAATCCCTTGCCCCAGGAAAAAGATGTCCCCAAGAAAGAATTGAAAACGCTTCCACCTGGGCTCAAGTATGCGTATCTGGAGGAGAATGAAAATTTCCCAGTAATTATTAACAGCAGCTTGACCGAGGGACAAGAAGAGAAATTGTTGAATGTGATCTGGAGACACAAGAAGGCTATTGGGTGGACACTCTCTGACTTGGTTGGAATCAGTCCAGATATGTGCATGCATCACATTCGTCTAGAAGAAGGAGCAAAAGCCTGCAGGGACCCGCAACGCAAGTTGAATCCGAACATGAGGGAAGAAGTGCTGAAGGAAGTATTGAAGCTGCTATCCCTAGGAATCATATATTCCATACCAGACAGTGAATGGGTTAGTCCAGTACATATGGTACCAAAGAAGTCAGGAATACAGGTGGTTAAGAATGATAAAAATGAGTTGGTCCCCACTCGACTTGTTACTGGGTGGAGGATGTGAATTGACTACCGGAAGCTGAACGAGGCTACTAAGAAGGATCACTTCCCGTTACCTTTCATTGACCAGATGTTGGAGAGGTTGGCGGGCAAGCAATATTTCTGCTTCCTGGATGGATATAGTGGGTATTTTCAAATCTATGTGGATCCCGAGGACCAGGAGAAGACAACTTTCACGTGTCCCTTTGGAACGTATGCTTATAGACGGATGCCGTTTGGTCTGTGCAATGCGCCAGGCACCTTTCAGCGGTGTATGATGAGTATCTTCTCGGATCTCCTGGAGGATTGCATCGAAATTTTTATGGATGACTTCACTGTGTACGGGAATTCATTTGACTCGTGTTTGGCAAGTTAGGATGTAGTGCTGAGGAGGTGTCAGGAGAAGCACTTGGTTCTGAATTTCGAGAAATGCCACTTTATGGTCCCCGAGGGAATTGTCCTAGGGCATGTGGTATCGGAAAGAGGCATACAGGTAGATCAAGCAAAAATCGATGTTATCTCAAAACTGCCTTACCCTATGAATCAGAAAGAGGTGAGAGGATTCCTAGGGCATGCAGGATTTTATAGGAGGTTTATAAAGGATTTTGCGAGAATTGTTCAACCACTCACTCACTTATTGCATAATGATGTGGAGTTTGTTTTCGATGAGGAGTGCAAAAATGTTTTTCAGTTGTTGAAGGATAGGTTCGTTTCTGCTCCCATTATTAGAGCGCCCGACTAGAATCTACCCTTTGAGATCATGTGCGACGCAAGCGACTACGCCGTGGGAACGGTGCTATGTCAAAGAGTTGATGGGAAAAGCTACGTGATTTTTTATGCATCCAAGACACTGAATCAAGCTCAGAAGAATTATGACACCACTGAAAAGGAGATGTCGGCTGTTGTATACTCATTCGAGAAGTTTCGCCCGTACTTGCTGGGGTCGAAGGTGATCGTTTTCACAGACCACGCGGCTATTAAGTACCTGCTGGCGAAGAAGGAGTCCAAACCAAGATTAATCCGTTGGGTGTTACTTTTACAAGAATTTGATTGGGAGGTCAAGGATAAGAAAGGAACTGAGAACAAGGTGGCTGACCACTTGAGTCGTATTTTTCAAGGGGAGACCGAGGAAGCAATTCCAGATGCATTCCCCGAGGAACATTTGTACTATTTAGGAGAACTTCCTAGACCCGTCAATTGGGAAAAGATCATGTCATTAACAGATCCAGGAGATTCTGAGAGAGGAAAATGTCGTCTAACCGATGAGCCATGGTTCGCAGACTTGGCAAACTACTTGGTCACTGGAGAGGTGCCCAGTTCGCCGGAAATTTCCCAGGCCCAGAGGATGAAGCTCAAAAGCAAGGCCAAGTATTATTTCTGGGACGACCCGTATTTGTGGAAAATGGGAGCTGACCAAGTGATTAGAAGATGTATACCAGAATGGGAACAAAGGGATGTGCTGAACCATTGCCATGCCCTAGCTTGTGGCGGTCACTTTGGACCTAGGAAGACTGCAAGGAAGGTGTTAGATAGTGGTTTTTACTGGCCTACATTGCATAAGGATGCTTTCGAGTTTTGTCAGAACTGTGAGAGGTGTCAACAAACAGGGGGAATCTCCAGGAGGGACGAAATGCCACAAGTTCCAGTGATTGTGTGTGAGATCTTCGATGTCTGGGGAATGGATTTCATGGGTCCATTTCCGTCTTCATACAGGAACGCATACATACTTGTGGCAGTTGATTATGTTTCAAAGTGGATAGAGGCCAAGGCGACCACATCGTGTGAAGCCAAAGAGGTAGCGAAATTTCTTAGAGCTAACATCTTTAATAGGTACGGAGTGCCCAGAGCTATAATATCTGATAATGGGACGCATTTCCGTAATCGGACTATTGAAGCTCTAATGAGAAAGTACGGAGTTCATCATCGCCTTTCCACACCATATCATCCTCAATCAAATGGGCAAGCTGAAATATCAAACAGAGAAATCAAAGCGATTCTGGAAAAGACGGTTAATCCGTCAAGGAAGGACTGGAGTAAGAGACTTGATGACGCACTATGGGCATACAGAACAGCATATAAAACGCCCATTGGAATGTCTCCTTACAGGTTAGTATTCGGCAAGATGTGTCACTTGCAGGTGGGAATTGAGCATAGGGCGTACTGGGCAGTCAAGGAGATTAATATGAATCCTCAAGCCTGTGAGGGAGAGAGGAAACTACAGCTCCAGGAGTTGGAAGAATTGAGGCTTGAGTCTTACGAATCAGCGATGTGGTACAAAGAAAAGACCAAGCTTTGGCATGATAAGAATCTCCGGACCAAGGAACTGCAAGTTGGGCAGAAAGTTCTCCTGTTCCAATCCCGGCTCAAGTTAATGCCTGGTAAGCTGAAGTCCAAATGGACTGGACCATACACTATTGTGAGTCTTCGTGCAAATGGAGCAGTAGAGATCCAGGGAAGTGCTTCAAACTCAACTCCTTTTCTTGTCAACGGTCATCGTGTGAAGGTATTTAGGGATAACTCGGAGTTGTGTGTAGTGGACGAAATGTCACTACGCGCACTCCCTGATATCGCCTGATCGGTCTAGGAAGTGAGTGTTCTTGAGGATTTCCTAGGTCCAGTATCCAAGAAGTTTTACCATGACCTGACCTAGGAATCGTGAGAACACTTGAACACAATTTGTAAATATTTAATTGTTTTCCTTAAATCAAGAAAACCCAAACAAATTAGAAAAAAATAATCTTCTAAAAATATTTTCGAAATACCAGACTTCTTGGGAATGTTTTTGATATTGTCATATCCTAGATCTGGGGGGTCTGGCGTTTCATTTTTCTAGCTTGATTCTTTTTTTTTATGTGTAGTTCTGCAGAGAGTTTCTACTGGGGCAGGGAGTTGAGGAGCAAAACATTGGAGGAAATTGGCACCGGTTCAGATTTCAAAAAACTAAAGGGGCACCTTTATGAGGAGACGTACGGTCGCTAGCATCATGCCTGCAAAACCGTCCTCGTCCATACCCATCAGCTAATAACCGTGTGCTGCTTTTTATTTTTCATTACTCACTCTCTCTCTACATTCGAAAATCCCCAAAATTTCTCTTTAGGTTTTCTTTCTCTAACCCTAATCGAGAAAATTCCGTCCGAGTTTCTGTGAAAATTTTGCAGCATTCTTCATGGACAACAAACAGGGTGCCGGAAGTACTTCAGGACCCGCCGATTCTAATACGGTGGCGTTCATGGCTGACCTCCTACAAAAATTTAGGGGGCCAGAAAAGGCGATGGAGGCATTTGCTATGTTCGCGGCTGTGATGGGGAAATCTGTACCGGCCGTTTCAACATCTGCCGTACCACCCCCACTGGAAACTTCAGAGGTTTCAACATCTGTCGTACCACCCCCAACTGGAAGCCGTCGCAGAACCTGACACTGCCGTCCCGGAGACAGCCGCCGCAGAAAAGCACGAAGAAGAAGCAGATCTGGCGGTAGGGCTGGGATTATTGGCTGTAAGTGAACCCAGGTTAGATTCTGTCGCTGAGAGGGAATCCCCTGTTTTAAATGATGAAGTAGTTGAAGTTCCTGAGGGGGTGAACCCTGTGTTTGCCGCCGTGGATTTTGTGGAGAAAGAAACCCTACCAGAATCTGTGGGTGTGGATCTTTCTGTTGTTGCTGATAGTCGTACAGAGGTGGAATCCCCTGTTTTGGAAAAGTTTGGAGGGGGAGAAACCCCAGTTGTTGGTAGTGATGTTCCAGAGGGCGACGAAGCCCTAAATTCTGATAGAAAATTAGCGGGGGAAACCCCAGAAGTGGTTGAGGGCTCCGAAGCCCTAACTGTTGAGGAAGATGTCAAAGAGGGGGAAACCCCTGAGAAGTCCGTGGGTATTGAAGCCCACGTTGAACAAGAGTTGGTTAGGGTAGAGTCCCCTGTTTATCTCAAGGGGGCGACTCCTTTTATGTCTGACAAGGGAGAAGCCCTCGTTGCTGATGCTGAACAAGAACCCAGCGGCGACGGGATGGCTTTGATGGTAGATCTGACTGATGTCCCCGTTGGGACCGATTCACCAGTTAACGCACGGGAAGCAAGGAGGCAAGCTCGTCGAGGTTAACGTGATGAAATAGAGGAACACGTCCCGCGGACAGAAGCAGGGTCGCTGGATCTAGAGCCTGCAGCTCCTGACCAGGTAAACTCTCCTAGACCTACTGATGGGGAGAGCGACAAGGAGGAGCGCCGACACGCGGTCGAGAGGAAGAGGAAAGGAAAATAGATTGCTCCTTCCTCGACCAAGAAAACAAAAGGGAAGTCCGTTGAACCCTCTCTCCCTCCACCTGCTAAGGTACTATACGCTGCTGAGTCCGGAAGCCCTGATGGGTCCAGTGACTCCGAAGAAGAACAAGAGGTGGAGCTCAACTTTGAGCCGAAAGAAATCTGGATTACTAAAGAGCTGCTGAACAAGATGAGGAAGTTCGCGGACCTAAAACGCACAGCAATATACACGGAGAAGAGTGGTTTAGGAAAGGTTGCTAAGTCCGGGAAGATGTATGACTCAGCGGAACTAAAGGAGATCTCGAGCAACGATGAATTTCGGGGGTATATAGAGGCAATCGGCTTTGACTGGTTGCTAAAGCATAGCACCCTTGAGGTTCCGATAGACTTGACCCGGGAATTTTTCTCGACTTTTCGGTTTAAATCTACCACCGACTTGGATGCCGATTCCATTAACTTCCGGCTCTTCACCGAAGAACATGTGATGAGCATCCGTGAGTGGACCTTACGGATGGGTCTGCTGACGCGTACAGAAGATGACGAAGGATTATGGAATGAGAGAATGGTCGGCCCACCAAAGTTCACGCCAGGTTTCAAAGCGCAGAGCGCATGGGAGTTCTTGACCCACCCGAGGGTGGGTCAATTTAAAACTAGTTTTTTGAAGGCCCACCATATCGAGAACAGGATCCTGAGGTTCGCCCAAACCTTCATTAGTTATAATCTGATGGGCACAGCTAACAACGCAATGACGACTCCCGACTTATACTTTACCTGGTGCATGGCCACGGGTGTACGTGTCCACTTTGGCTACTGGTTAGCCCAAGCCTGCCACCAAGTAACTGCCAACCCTTCCCGGCATCTATACACATGCCATCTTCTCGGGGCTTATCTACAGCGGAATGTGATCATGAAGATCCACAAGTCCTGCCGAGAAGTGAAGATGTGCCTACCCCCAGAGGTTTTCAAAATGGATTTCTTCTTCAACAAGGGGCTGCTAATCACGCACGGGAGGGATGTCTGTTTTTATGAAGTTGGTAAGTCGGAAGCCCAGATCAAACAGGAGCAAGAGGTGGCGGGGGTGACAGAAATTGTTGATGTGGATGCAGCCAGAGAGTCAGTCGTGGAAGTGGAAGTGATGAGGAAGGAAGTCGGATGGATGAGATCCGAAATTCAAAAGGTGAGGGAAGAGATCGTGGCCCTACGAGGTAAAGGGAAGGACAGTGTTGGGGCTGAGGGAGTCCGGAAAGAAGTTGTCGGAGTAAGAACGGAGATCGACGAAATGAAAACGGAAGTCAGGAAGGTTAGGGAGGAAATGGTGGCCCTCAAGGGGCGCATTTCTGATCTGGTGGAGACATCATCCAGATGTACTGAGAGGATGACGGAAGGTGTCGCATTAATAATGACGATGATGAAGTGGTTGCGCGAGAAATTTCCGGACGCACCAAAGTCACTTCCTGGATCCAGTGGCGGAACCACGGCGCCAAGTCCAGGAAGTTCATCTATCCAGAAGCCGCCACAAGTCACCAAGCCTCTGACCATCCTGTCTTCTGCTAGACCCGTGACTTTAAAAAAGACCGTACCCAGACAGACAGAAGAGAGGACAGAGAAGCCGGAATCGCCGGCAAGAAAGAAGGCAAAAGTGACCCAACAGGCCGTGCCGCCCAATTCTGGCTCCCAAGGGGGCCAGACCCCGAATTAATTCCCCCCAACCCAAGTAACTTTTACTTTTCATCTTTTATTGCTTTCTGTTTTTGTTTTTCTGTGCCAGTATGCTTGTTCTGTACTTATGTGTTGCAATTTCCCACACTTAGCCCATTCTTTGGTCTAAGTGTGAGAAGGGGTTGTGCCGTTTTTGCATGTTTAGTTTTAGTTGTTGAACTTTCTCCCACTTAGCCCGGTGTACGGTCTAAGTGTGAGAAGTTTGTTTTATTTTTAGCATGTTGTTTGTTCGTTTTGTGGTCTGTTTTGTGTTGTTCATACTTCTCTGTTTCCCCCCTTCACTAGGATAGCTTGGGGACAAGCTTGAGTGAAGTGGGAGGGGGAGGGAATAGGTGCAGTATGTAAATAAGAGTCTTAGAGTCTTCAGTTTTTTTTATTTTATTTTTGCGTGTTGCATGAGCTAGTGGATACAATAAGGCAAAAATTCCCTTAGTAAGAGCAATTGAAGAAAGGATACACGTCAACTTTGATGCCCTTTTCCTTAATAAACCAAAAGCGGTTTGGATGAAGTGAGGACGATAGAGGATGCTTTAGATAACCTAGCTGTGCAGCCCTACTATAAAAGTGAGTTATGAGCCTAAACACTTTGAGCTAACATGTAAAAAATGGGCAGCCACTTGAGGCTTAGGGAGAAGAGTCTGACGGAAAAAAAAAAGGGTTTCTGGAGGTATAAGCTGGACGAAGTCCAGGAAAAGGAGGTATAAGCTGGACGAAGTCCAGGAAAAGGAGGTATAAGCTGGACGAAGTCCAGGGGAGGAGAAAATTGAAAAAAATAGGTAGGTATAAGCTGGACGAAGTCCAGGAAAAAAAGGGGGAAAAAAGAATAAAAATTACCTGACCTAGAAAAAAAAAGAGATGATAGAAAGGAGAAACTCTCGTAACCCAACGCATCAGTGGTGTAACTTTAACTTTGGAGCGTTTTGGTCCTAATATCCCTGGTGAGGAATGAGCGATCGAGCGAACCTAACCTCTAGGAAATCTATAGGCTTCTTGACAAACTGACGGACCGTTTAGGTCGACGAAGGAAGAGGGAGGATTTGAAGACTGTAGACAATCAGAGAGAACTTAAGCTTGTGGGGACCGTTGCCTAAAAGTTGAAACTAGTGCATGCTTATTTGTTGTGTTTTGTGTTCTTTGTGTGTTATTTTTCTTTTCTGAATCTGTAGTTGTCTAGGTCTAGGAGTCTGTTTTTGTGTTAGTGTCTTGTTTATAGAGTCATTCTTGGGAACCGTGCATTAAAATTCGCCTTATTTCTTTTTTCTTGTCTTTCATACTTGAGGACAAGCATGGTTTAAGTGTGAGCAGTTTGATAAGGCTAATTTCATGCATAGGTCTAGGGGGAAAATTCGTGAATTTACAGGGTCTAACACTTGTTTTAAGCCAGGTGTGTAGAAGGAATCCGCCAGGTCCAGGAAGGGAAGGCGGTAATCACACGCCTGAGGAAACTGGCGGATAAGTGAACAATGTGTGAAAAATTGCTTGACGGAGGAAACCTCGGAGTTGAAGGGTAGAATAGAGATTTCTACGAAGACTCTAGAAGGTTATGTCCGCATCTATGAAAGGGAGAAGCATGCACGCTGGAGGGATCTTCTCGGTTGGAGGCCTCGCTAACAACCTGTAGCTTAGTTCACTTTTCACACACTTGTGTTCTTTTCGTGGGGAGATTCAGGGTGACGCACTTTGGGTTCACCTCTAGCTTTTTCACGTTTTCGATTGGGTTGTAACACTGTCCTTCTGTGGGGTGAAGAAACAATTTAATTTCCGCTTTCGTACTTTGCTGATTTCGCCGAGCTTCGCTGTTCGAAGCTCGGACCTCTGGTTGTTTTTACCATTTATTCCGTATTTTATGCGAGTTTTATTTTCAGTGATGTCGATGATGTTGATTTCTGGTTTTGCTGCTATGATCTTCTGGAATTTGAGTTAGTTTACTTGTTTTGGATGCATTTCGCAATTGTTTTCTGAATTTATGCAGGTTGTGGTTGGATCTGGGTGATCGGAGTCTGTTTGTTGATGAATCGGAGAGTTGAGTTCGCTGATGTTGTGGAGATGTTTGTGATTGTTTGAATTCGGAGTTGATCGGAACAGATCTGTGAAAACCAGAGTTATAGAGTCGATTTTGTCTTTTGTTGGGTTCGGATCGCTTGGATCCGGAGTGGATTAAGCATCCGACGTGAATCGGAGTGGATCGCTTGTCTGTTGTCCCCGCCGTTTTATTCTCTTTGTCTAGTCTTAATTAGTTAGGCGTTTACTCAATCTAGGAAGTAAAATGTGTCTCTTAGTATTGAAGTCTGATTCTATTTTCCTTTCCGTGTCCTAGGTCTAGCATTTACATTTCGTGCCTAGGTCTAGAGGTAGTTAAAATTCTCAACCCTTTTGCGTGGCAGCAGCCGCTTGTTTCCAGAGTCTCTAAGCACTACTTCACGAATCCATCTTCATGGGATCGAGCCCGCTTCTCTATACTAATTTATAGTATTCGGGTTGAGGGATTTATTTTTGAAGGGGAGTTGAGTGTCTCCAACGACAAAAACACTGTTGTTCTCTTGAGTTCCTGGACCTGGTGATCCGGTGGATTTAAGGAGCGTGGTGTCTTGACCGAGCACTTGCTTTAGTTTTCTCTGTGCACACTTGACTTACTTACTATCACTGCTTACAGAGTAACCACCCTTTCAAGGGTGGTGCTGTTTCGTGGAAGTCAACGAAACAAACCTGTATAGCTCGATCCACCATGGAATCTGAATTTATCGCTTTAGATAAAGCAGGGGAAGAAGCCGAGTGGCTTAGAAACTTCCTAGAAGACATCCCATGTTGGAAGAAGCCAGTGCCCACAGTAGTGATACACTGTGATAGCCAAGCGGCTATAGGGAGAGCACATAATAGTTTGTATAACGAAAAGTCTCGACATATACGTCGAAGGCACAATACCGTGAGGCAATTGGTCACGAGTGGTGTTATCTCAGTCGATTATGTAAAATCAAAAGATAACTTAGAGGATCCATTAACCAAAGGGTTATGTCGTGATCAAATGCTTAAGCTGTTAGAAGGAATGGGGTTGAAAACCACATCTAAAAGATGATTATAGTGGTAACCTAACCATACGATTGGAGATCCCATGGGCTTGGTTCAATGGGAAAACGAAGCTATATGAATCTAGTCGTAACACTCAGAAGATCTTAGTCTTCGTCCATTCCTTAGAAAGCATTGAGTGTTGTAACATGCACGTGGTAAGAGGTTAAGTCTTTGACTTTTAATGATTCTTGGAAACCTCTAGGAGGTAGAGTATAGCAGGATACTCGAGAAAGAATCACATATGTAAGTGAGAAGTGAGGGCCGCTTCAAAATATGTAAGATCACTTATGAATCCAAAGTGGTGTTCCTTGGCCAGAAAAGGACACAAACGTGAGAACTGACGAGTTTGTAAACAATATTGTGTCAATACTATTGTCTCGGTATACACCAAGGAGGAATGGTTCAAGGCATCACGTCCACCAGGCCGCCGGTATGCCCGTTCATATTGACTATGGAAGGTTCAAAGCCTCAAGCTACCATTTCAAATGCAATATTATTTCTTGAGAATTAAGGCTAGCGTCTGCATACATGCATATGCATTCCTTCGACGGAGGTGTGACTAAGATATTGGTTTGAGCTTGTGAAGCTCTAACCAATGTGGGGGATTGTTGGAATTATCAATTTGATAACCACTTAGTTATCAATTTAATTAAGTTAGAAGCTTCTTATGGAGTTATCAATTTGATAACCACTTAGTTATCAACTTGATTAAGTTAGAAGCTTCTTATGGAGTTATCAATTTGATAACTACCTCTTAAGTAGTAAAATAAAAAATGATCTCTTAAAGTGGAAGCAAAGTTCAAGATGATTACTACTTAATCTTCCCTAAAGTCTATAAATATGTGTGGAGGTTGAAAGGAGAATTCATCATAAACACACCAACATCACAAGCTCTCTTTTCACTCTCTAAACTAATTCTCTCATTCACATATATCCACTTTAGGAGCATCGTCTCCTCAATTCTCGAAACTCCGAAAGTTCGCCGGTGCCTAGTGAGTTTGAGGTGCTTCTACTCACTAGGACGAAGTCATTTTATCTTTGGGGACACTACGTCAATCCGTGTGCACTAGCCGGGGCGTAATTTGTCTTGCGGAAAGAGGGCTTTCTTCGACTCGACTTATCATTAGTACGGTTATTTTCTATTTTTGTTGTAATTTCCATTTCACTTGTATCTGTATTGCTCTTCGGTTGTAATAGTTAGAGTACTGCCTGTAAACGGCTCGGGAATTTTCCCAATTTTAGCCAACACTTTGTTCGAAGGCCTTGGCTATTCAAGCTGATTCCCCAGTGTTCCTTTTCTAACCACCAATGACTATTTATATATATTAATACAATGGTAATTCAGTCTGCTTAAATCCCACTACCTCCAAATGATAATTATTCTAATAACTCCCACTACCTCCACTACTCCCAAGTGACAATAATTACGGCTAATAACTTCCACTTCTCTCACTCCTCATAGGGCTGTCAAAGTTGCGTTTTGTTCTCAAAAGCTCGATTTCGTGATAGTGTAACTTGGTCCACTTTTTTAATATTTTATTATTAATTATCTCACTTTCAATTTTATGACTAATTTAATTCCAGACAAATTCCATTGTGGCTTAGACCATCTTTAACCATACTCCAAAAATGAGTTTTGGAGTAGAAATCTTCTCTAACAATACACCAAACTCAAACCCATTTTTTATGTTTTTTGTGAAACAACACTAAATATGATGTTACTGCAAAATATTTGTGAGACAAAAACTCAAAAATGACGTAAATTTTGAATTCGGTATAAATGATTGGAGTAAAACTACTTTTTGATGTGACGTATACTCAAAAATGAATTTGAGTTTGGTGTAAATGGTTGGAGATGGTCTTATCCAGTAGGCTATGTTTGGTTGACGGAAAAGTAAAGTTGACAAGAAAAATAATTCCTGAAAATGAATCCCGATAATATGATTTCTATTAACTTTACTTTCCTGCATTTGGAAAATATCAAGATTTTAAATTTATATTTAATTTTAGCACCAAACTAAAAATATACTTATTATTTTTTATTTATAAAAAAATATTAATGTAAAAATTTTAATAAATTACTAACTATAAATAAGAATAATTATATTATTATATTTATTATTACTATGGATAGTTAAATATGGACTATCCAATCATAATAGATAATAATATAATTATAGATATAGTTACATGGACTATTATACTCATTTATTACAATCATAAATATAATAATTATTATTATAATTGTGATTTTTATGGATATTATAACTGAATAAATTTTATAATTTAAAATTTCACTATGACTTTATTGATTAATTATTAATTTATAAAATATATATATTTATTATACTATTTATATTATATAATTATATTTTAATTATTTAATAAATTATTAATTACTATGATGAATTATTATAAAATATAGTTATAATTATGATAATATTAATCATAATTATTTATTATACTGAAATTAAGTACTCTCTCCATCCCAACGGAGTTGGTACAAAACTTTTGGGCACGCAGATTGAGAAATTGTGTTGGATAGATTAAATGAAAGTAAAATAAAATAGGAGAGGGAAGAAAGCAGGAGATAAGAGATAGTAAAGTGAAATTGTGTTGAATAGATTAAATGAAAGTACAATAAAATAGGAGAGATAAGAGAGAGTTACAAAACTTTTGGACACGCAGATTAAGAAATTGTGTTGAATAGATTAAATTAAAATAAAATAAAATAGAAATTGTGTTGAATAGAATAAATGACAGTAAAATAAAATAAAAGAGGGAAAAAAGCAGGAGAGATAGGAGAGAGTAAAGTGAAATTGTGTTCAATAGATTAAATGAAAGTAAAATAAAATGGGAGAGGGGAAAAACTAGGAGAAATAAGAGTGAAGTAGGTGATGAAATATAGTAATAGTGATTGGATTTTTTTTGTAAAAAAAACGAAATGACTCAACTTTGTTGGCACGTCCCAAAAAGGAATATGACTCAACATAGTTTGGACGGAGGGAGTATGATTTATAATTTTAATTTATTTTAAAAACATTATAATTAATAATAATAATAATAATAATAAAACTATACTATATTGCATTAAATATGTAAGAATCCTAAAACTGGAAAAAAGAATACCTAAGAAAAGTTAGGATTCAGAATCCTGGAAAAGTTGTACTTATTTTCCTTGTGTCAGGATTCTGATTACTTTTCCAGTTTCATTAAAAACCGAAACAAACCCAGGAATTTAAAATTTAAGGAATCAGATTACTTTTCCAGACAGAATCCTGGCAACCAAAAATGGTCATATTGTATCCTACTACTACTTCTGACTCTCATTATATGTCTCGGTTTTTCAGTTTTGTTCGTCTCGTGATATTGTAACTTGGTCTGCTTCTAATATATTCTATCTCACTTTTAGCTTTATGACTAAATTATTTCTAGACAAATTCATGTGGCTTGTATTTTACTACTCCATCTGTCCCTCATTATGTGTCTCAGTTTTTCTAATTTGGTTCGTCTCATGATATTGTAACTTGGTCCGCTTCTATAATACCTTAGATTGTATCTTATTATTAACTATCTCACTTTCAGCTTTATAACTAATTTAATCTAGACTAATTCCATTGTGGCTTATCTCATATTGTGTCTTACTACTTTCTCTATCCATCATTCTGTGTCTCAGTTTTCCAATTTGTTTCGTCCCTTATTAATTGTTCCATTTCATTTTTACTATATTTGGCAGTAGACCACATATTCCACTAAAAATTCTTTTTACTCACATTTTACAACAACTAGTTTCACACTTATGTGATGCACAACATTGATTTAGATTGTATATTAATAGAATAAAATTAGAAATAATATCATTATATAAAAAGTATATAAAAAAATGTAGATACTAAGTATGAATTATACGACTAAAACATCCTTTCCCCGTCCTACTCTAAGTGGAATATTTTTATTCCGGCACAGAATTTTATGTAGTATTATTTTGTGAGTTAAGTGGAGAAAATAAAGAAGAGAGAGAGAAAAGTAGAGAGTGAAGTTTCTATTTTTAGAAATGTGTCATGTAGACGAGAACATCTCAAAAACGAAAATAATCCACTTAGAGTGGGATAGAGGGAGTATTAAATTCAAAATAATTAATAACAAATTGTAGAAATTTGGAGCGCTCTGATTCACAGTCAGTGGCAGATCCAGAACTTTTAATCTGGGGGGTACGAATTGTACGAAAAAACATTTTATCACATTATAAAAATAGTAGCATAATAAAACTAATAGTTTGTATTCATAAAAATTGACAACTATAACCACAATATATATGTGTACAATATATGCCCATTTTCTATAAGTTTGTTATTTTGTGACGGACTTTTTGTATTAATGTATTGATTATAGATCTAATTGTTCATTTTATTTTATACCTAATTATGTATAGTTTGTATTGTAGTAAGTTGAGTTATTTTTTCACTCATAATATAAGTCACAATATGATATGAAATATTTATCCAATTGTATATGAACTTTAGTAATTTTTTTCCCACAAAATTTTTATTTATAGTATAACAAAATTTCAACATGAAACTAATACTATATAAAAATAGGGCTCACTTCTACTAACATTTTCCATTCACTTTCTACTGTATATTTCTTAAAATCTGTACCCGGTCAAAATAGGACTTTTATTGATGGACGTAGAGAGTGATATTTGTCTGCCAATTCTTGAGTGTTTGATTGTTCCTACATTTGTAATATTACTACAGTTTCGACAGATTTTATGTTATTTTTGGAACTCTTATGAGATGTTTAATTTGTTTTGTAATGCATGAAGAAATAGTATTATTATAATATATCAACAAACATTTCAATATGAGTAAATAAGTGTTTGACTATTCTTACATTTTGTTTGTTAAAAATATATAAATAGATATTTAGTTTATTTTGTAATATATAGAGAAATATTATAAAAATATATAAATAGGGTTTTCTAATAAATAATTTTTCTATTTAATAATAATTTATACTATATATATAAATAAATATTCTAATAAAGATTTAATTATTATCGTGACGTTTTGTTGTTTAATGGCACAATATAGTTTTTCTATGTTTATTTGTTCATGAATTAATTGAAAGAAATCTTTTTTGTTAGTATTGATTTTTATAACTAAAATTTTTGTTTACTTTTAAGTTAATCATTATGTATAATTTAACTATTATATTTTATTTTTTTATTTTATTTTGAACAAGTATATACAATAACGGAGATTTGATAAAAAAACAAATAAAAAGAGGAAAGAGTACGTCAAAATGGTGTAGTTTTATATTTAAACACTACCAGCAACCTTTTCAAATATTACATTGACTAAATAAAAGTGCATTTATTTAGTAACCAATATTGTAAAAATTGGACCTACGTCCTATTAACTTTTCCAACTCACTTTTTATTATATATCTTAAAACTCGTATCAAATCGTAGTGGACACATATTGGGGGCGGAGGAACTATTATCTTGTCTAAAGAAACCGAATATTACCAGATAGTAACGGTTGCCCCCATAATCTCACGTCCATGTCATCCTCCAAACGATTATCCTCTTACACGACGTGTGAAGACATAGCGAGTTATCAACGATTCTTTGAACAATCAAAATGTAAAGTCTAAATCCTTAAATTTCATGTCATAGGATTTAATTTCCTTTACGTTAATTAAATGCGTTTTTCATGTTGAAAGCACGATTTGAATTAATCCTCATACTAAATAGATTCTCATTTACAAATTTAATTACTTTTGTTATCATACGCTGAAAACCCCAACAGTTACTACATTGCATGTTTTCTTGTTATAGATATTAGCAGCTTTGCAAACTAGCATAATAGTAAAAAATATCCATTAATTTCGAACCTGCAATTTGTTTTAGAAGGAAGTTGTGATAGAAAGCAAGTAGGGAACATGCATTTTAGTAATTGGGCCAGTCCACAGTCCCAATAAGATATCAATTGAGACTAAGACCAAACCTCAAGCTTATGGGCCATTTCGAATACGTCATATTCAAAAGAATAACTAATAAACTTAACTACAAAACTAGTACAAAAAAATGAGATTTGAATCTTTTTAACACCCAATTTATAAAATCATATTTCTAATTAAAAAGTTTTACAAATCTCAAATTCAGTCCTGAATTTTACTATTCTATTCTAATCTTTTTAGCACCCAATTTATAAAATCATACTCCCTCCGTCCCAAATTACATGAGTCGTATTCATTTTTGGGTTGCCCCAAGTTACTTGAGTCATTTCTCTTTTTGGCTAAAAACAAAACATCTAATTACACTTACTTTATTTTTTCTTTTACTTTACTTTCTCTCATCTCTCTTACTTTATTCCATCTTCTACTTTATTTTACTTTATTTAAATCATTAAACACAACTTTCTTAAATCTCGTGCCGAAAAGAAACGACTCAAGTAACATGGGACAAGGGGAATATATCTAATTAAAAAGTTTCACAAATCTCAAATTCAATCCTGAATTTTACTATTCTATTCTTCAGTCCTTTAGAGGTGTATTTGCCCATTTAGCTTGATTTAGGAGTGAATTAGTGCATCAAACTTGTGATTTTTGAATATTTCTATTGTAATATCCCAACTTTTAGAAGATTAGAATTAGAAATTAGAATTTGAATTAGTGGTTTTATATAGATGCTTTTGTTAGTAAATTAGAAATTAGAATTCGAATTAGTGGTTTTATATAGATGCTTTTGTTAGTAAGATTAGAAACAAAATAAAATAGAAAGTTAGAAAATAGGAAAGAAAATTAAAATAAAGAAAAGGAGAAAGGAAAAAGAATAGAAGTTGGCGAGTAAGGTTGGATAAAAAAAGTGTCATGTGGAGAAGTGAGGAAAAAAAAGAAAAGAGAAAAAGGAAAAATAGAAAATAGGAAAGGTTGGCAAAAGAAATGAATTACTCCCTCAGTCTTTAATAATTTGTCACCATTTGACTTGGCATGGGTTTTAAAAAATATAATAGAAAGTGAGTTGTAAAAGTTAATGACATGTGAGTCCTACTTCTATATATTACTTTTACAATAAAAGGTGAGTGGGAATGATTTAGTGGAATGTGGGGTCCACTACCAAAAATGATAAAAGTGAAAGGTGACAAATTTTTAGAGACGGACGAAAATGGAAATAAGTGACAAATTTTCAAGGACGAATGGAGTTGAATCCACCTCTCTCTTTCTCCCTCTACGTCACTTTCCGTACTCCTCCACCACGCCTGCTCCCTCTCTGTTCAGCTGTGCACCGTAGTCGGAAGTCACCGGCGAAGTCGCCGTGGTTCCGGCAGCCCACACCGTCAACCCCAAGTCCTAGTTTTCATTAGTTCTTCCCAGTTTCGGAAATTGATTCAAACCCACTTGCAAAATAGTTGAAATTACTGGTTAGATTCTTCCATAACCTCCTTAATCTTGTTTTTTAGTATGGTAGTGATGTTAATTGATGTGCATTCATGCCCTTAGTTAGTTGAATAAGAAGGAGAACCAATTTTGCTTTTGTAATATCCCACTCAAATTAATGTCATTAAACGTTTATAGAGTAAATGAATGTATTAAAGCAAGTAGTATTTTAAACTCCTATGTTTCGTTGTATTAAAATCCTTGATGAGTTTTAATTGATAGTTAAGCGCCAATGTGAAACTAATTTTAATCAAGAACTTTGATGTGCAAGAAGATACATGAAGCAATAAAATAATTGTCCATGTACATTTATAAATCAGATGGATATTAAATGTCCATTTACAAAATATAGTCATTTCTCTTCAAATGAGAAATGTACTAATTGTATTTAATTTATGATGTTACAAAAATGAGCTAAGGCTTCTTCGCAAAGCTAGTATTTTATCTTCAGGAAACCCCAACTTCCTACAATGATGGGACAAGTCAGAAACGACAATGCAATAATAATACAGTAACAAAAACAACTCTTACCATCTTTAACCATAGTCAACATATGAATAGTGTGGCACTATTCACTGAAAACGACCCGAAGTCATCACATATGCATATCTACCTAATGGGCAAAAGAATAGGAAGTGGAGAAGGCAGGAATAGTACCAAGACTTTGTTTTTTTTACCAAATCCTACACCATCCTGGGAGCTCCGCTCCGCCAACAAACACTCCCCTTAATTCTACCTCTGGAAAAATGTGATAAGATCAAAAAAAAGAATGATGTGTTGGGATATTAACTGAGAAAAATGCGTAGCCATAACTTGTGTAGGAAGTTAGTGTATAAAAGAAAGTATCAACTTCCATTATCAACGCCTATCCAAAATATCTTTCACCTCCAAATTTTATTTTCAAGCAAGTAGACGGAAAACTTTCCAACCTTCCAATACCAAGTTTTCAAGTTTTCGTTAAGAATGAGAATTTCAAATTGGAGTACTCATCATAGAAATCTCTTATCATTCTTTTGAGGTAATGATTCTCAAACCACAAGTTAAATCTTTTCAAGCATGATTTTATTAAGCATGTCATGTTAGCATAGAACATAGAATCACAACTAAGCATGCTTCATAAACACTCTTTCAACTCTTTCTTTTCAAATTCAAGCATGATTTTATTCTATGTTGAGCCTAATTTACATACAACATATATGCAAAGTTTTAGAATCAATAAAATGATTAGAAAGTAGGAAAAACTCTTTAGATGTTTTCTCTTTGGAAGATAAGCACCTTTGGAAATTTATAACAGAAAATCTAACCGTTCAAATGTAATTTGCTTCAGTCAAAGTGAGGTTAGAAGAGTTATTTACCTTCCGTCAAAAATTCAGAACGATCGGACAACGTTTGAACCCCCGATCGTGTAGAAAATAGACACTACTACTGTAGGAAACGGCAGCCACTTCCGAAATTAATTTTAGAAGATCTAACCGTTAAAATTCGATTTCCTTCGGTAAAAATGATGATTCATGAGTCATCTACCTTCGGTTAAAATTTCGGGACGATCGGATATTATTTAGACCTCCGGTTGTGAAGAAAACCGAGACTATCTCTTGTTTGGAGAAAATGAAAAGAAAGAGCAAAGAGAGAGAAACCGTGAAGTAGAGAGAGAAATAGAGAGAGTTTCAGAGAGGAGAGAGAGAAGGAGACACGGTGAGGGAAATAGAGAGGAATGGGATGTGTTGACTTAGATATGTAACGGCCACGGCCTAACTACTGAAATTTTTATGAAATAGTTAAAGGGACGTGAAGCGAGAATGTCTCTTCCGAAATACTTAATCGTAGTAGTGATACAATTCCTATGTGCGAATATACGATTAATAAACAACATAAATTCTGGAAATTATTTATAAAGAATCGAGCGAAGATCGAATAGAATGGAACCATGTTCGTTTATTTCTTAGGTAAATATGATACAACGCATTACATTTCGAAGCCATGTCTTAGCTTACGAAATATGACAATGAAAATAAAGAAAAGAATACATAAGAATGCCAAAAAGGAAAACACTAGAATCTATTCCTTTAAAGCACGAACCACACCGAGGCCCGTTAGTCCAGCCGTTAGCGGTGGGCTGTCAGTCCGTGACTGGAAGAGTAACCACTCCACTCTCAGCCCAATGTCTCGGTCAGCCCATTAATCTGATGCAGTCAGCCGGCTGTGTACTCCTCAATACCTGCAATAATCAAACAAATGGTTTAAATGCAAGAGTACATACTCCACAAACTACCAAAAATAGCTCACAAGGAGCCAAGGAATTTCAGATTTGGATCTCTGTCAAAATCCCAACAAATAATTCCATTTATTAACTAAGTACTAGGTACCCACATGGAGCCAAAGAGTAGTTAAAGTTGCTGCAGGATTTTAGTACACACTCCTTCCTATAAGATCCCCTTCATACCGCCTATGAACAGTCTCCTATACACCCTAAGAAATATCCAGCGACGTAGCAAGGTTTTGAGGAGAAAGCTTGATTATCATAGGGTGTTACAGCAGAGGCAGCCTCTTCTCCACCACCACAGGTAACCCCACACAACCCCTTTGTCATTCCTTATCATCCATGAAGAACACCACTGCATTATCATGCTTAAGCACAACTTCTCCACTTAGCAATATTTACACCACAACAGTAACAACCAAGTTAGGGGATCCCTTCCGCTTTTCATTTTATACGGGATAAGTTTGGAACAAGAAACAACAGGCTACTGCCTTTACACTCAAATCAGTAACACACTCACAAAAGTATCGCCAAAAAGTTTAAAACAACTACGTAATCCCAAAATGCTCACCCTCAAATACATTAAATTACAATAGAGAGTCAGGGAAAGAACTCATCTTGATCCGACAAAGGAGTGGGCTGTATCAGCCAGGCCGCGAGGGCTGCTCGACACTTGCGGAGGAGAACCAACAGTGGGAATCCCTCGCCGCCGGTGGAAGACCAGCAACGGCAGCTGACCGCGCCGTCCCAGCCTGACCGCCCGCGAACCAGTGGCGGTGGTGCTGACCGATGGTAGATGCAGCACGGGACAGAGGTGGCGGCGACGAGCCGCGGCGCCTCAGCCAAACAGCTAGCGAGCGGCGGCTAGCCACGGAGCGGTGGTGGTGACGCCAGAAGGAGCGTCGGCACTGGACGGAGGAAATTAACGTGCCTCGCGGTAGCGGCTGACCTCGGAGAAGCCGGAAATGAAGTCCAGCGGAAGTGAACTCCAGCGGCGCAGAGGCAACGCCGACCGGAGCAATGGCCGACAGGCGGCAAAGGGCGGAGCGCAGTCGAGTCCATCTCGGCCTAGGGTCCTCCTCTCCAATTTGGGGAAAAGTCGAAATCTGAAATGAGAAAGGGGAATCTGATACATGATATATAGAATTTAAATAAAGCTGACGTGTACATGCCAGCATGCACACGAGTGTGTTGTTAAGAGTTGAAATGAGAGTTAGTTAGAGCTGAAACGAAAGTTAGTTAGAAGCGGTTAGAGTTGTTAACCGTTGTTAGTTACACACTCAGCTATATAAGCTGATCTCTCCCTCATTTGTATTCATTCATTCACAAATTAATGCAAAGCTCTTCTTCTCTCGACCTTTCTTCTCCCTCGCATAGTTCTATCTGTGTAGGTGCGATTCCGGTTGCCGTTCTTAGCTCCGGCAGCCCCAATTCTGCACCAAGTGGTATCAGCTTTCTCGATCCTGCTCCTGCAATGGTGGAGACCCGCTCCGGCGACATGCGTCTCCTGGAAGAGATGCTCGCGACCACTATGGCTGATCTCTCTACTCGTGTTGCCGAATCTGATCGGAAACGAGAAGAGCTTGAGAAACTCAGAGATACATCCGACGGATCTCGTGATTTGGCAATGAAGGAACTCCGCGACGGCCTCCTTGCTCTGCAACTCCAACAGAACGAGATCCTGACTCGTTTTGCTCCGCCAACTAATGGCGTGCACCCTGGGCAATTCGCCGGTGGTGCTCCGGTTGGCCAATTCGTTGGTGGTGTTCCACAATGCCAGCAATACTTTGTTACGCGTCAACTGAAAGTTGGTTTTCAGATCTTCTCCGGCGAGGACTTAGCCGGTTGGATCCTACGTTGCGATTACTTCTTCACGGTGGATCTGACACCGAAATACTCTAAAGTACGTTTGGTTGTGATCAATTTCGAAGGTCGTGCTCTTCAATGGTTTCAAAACTGGTCCAAGTACCAGGATCGTGCTATGTCTACCTCGTGGCCGTTGTTTTTGCAAGCTCTTGAAGCTCGATTTGGCGATCAACTACAGGGGGATCCGATGACCGAGCTTCTTGTACTCAAACAAACAGGCTCATTTGCTGAATATCATGATCGTTTTGAATTATTGTTAAGTCGTGTATCTCTCTCTGAATCGTATGCGATTAGCCATTTCATTAATGGTTTAAAACCGTTTGTTCAAAAGGCTGTGCGTATGTTTATGCCTCAAACTTTGGTTCATGCTTATGCTTTGGCTCGATTACAAGACATGTCTGTACCAGCAAATGATACTAATCCTCACAATAACCGTCGTTTTATCACTAATGATGCTAGACCTGTGAACACCTCTGCTCCACTACTTCCCACACCTATCACTCCTGCCTTTAAATCTAGACGTCTATTAACTGAGGAAGAGATGGCTGATAAGCGAGCTAAGGGTATTTGTTATGGCTGTGATGAGAAATTTGAAAGAGGACATTGTTGTGCTAGGAAGCAACTCTACTCACTAGAGATAGATGATGGTTTATTGCCAGTAGATATGGCCTCTGATCAAGTGAGTGAGGAGGGTGCGGATGAGGACAATCCTCTGATATCAATTCATGCTATTAGTGGCTCTTCTTCTAGGAGCTTTAGAACGATGAGAGTCACTGGCAGACTTGGGAAGAAGGCTCTCCATATCCTGATTGACTCTAGCAGTACTCACAACTTTCTAGATCTACAAGTTGCTAAGAAATTTGACCTTTTCCTCACTAGTGTACCTCCAGTTTATGTTGATATGGCTGATGGGAATAAATTGGAGTGTAATTCTATGTGTAAAGGCTTGAAATGGTCTTTAAGAGGCACCACATTCACCACTGATGTGCTTCTTCTACCTCTTGGAAATTGTGATATGGTACTTGGAATTCAATGGCTGGAGACCTTAGGTGATATCCAATGGAACTTTAAGAACTTAACCATGGATTTCACCTTGAATGGGAAGAGGCATTTGTTGAGAGGGGCCTATAATGATCAGGTTGTCCAGGCTGTGTCAGAAAAATAGATGAATAAGCTTCTTGCTCTTAATGAGGGAATTCAACTATGTTGTATTCAAGTGAATGCTGAGGGCCATTCTGAGCTCCTTACTATACAAGACTCTATTGTGACAGACCAGTCTATTCCCTCTCATATTCAAGTATTTCTGTAGGAGCATAGTTCTGTTTTTGCTGAACCTACAGCCCTTCCTCCCATGCGATCTCATAACCATAAAATTTCTCTTGTTTCTGATGCCACCCCAGTGAACTCGAGGCCTTATAGGCATTCAGCTCTACAAAAGAATATTATAGAGAAACAGGTTTATGATCTCCTACAACAAGGGTGTATTGAACCCAGTTCTAGTCCTTTTTCGTCCCCGGTTGTGCTTGTTAAGAAAAAGGATGGAACATGGCGCATGTGTGTTGATTATAGACGGTTGAATAAGATTACTATCAAGGATAAATACCCAATTCCCCTCATTGATGAACTATTGGAAGAGCTTAGGGGAGCCACGGTTTTTTCTAAGATAGACTTAAGGTCTGGCTATCATCAGATCAGAATCGAGGTGCAAGACATCCCAAAAACCGCTTTTAAAACTCATGATGGCCACTATGAGTTTGTGGTGATGCTCTTTGGCCTCACCAATGCACCTGCTACATTCCAAGGCTTGATGAATGATGTGTTTCGGCCCTACTTAAGGAAATTCATGCTGGTTTTCTTTGATGACATTCTGGTTTATAGCAAGAATATGGAGGTTCATCTTGATCATCTCAAATCGGTTTTTCAGAAACTACAAGAGCACTCCTTATTTGCCAAAGCTAGCAAGTGTGAATTTGCTAGACACCAAATTGAGTATCTTGGCCATATCATCTCGGCCAAGGGTGTCTCCACTGATCCAAAAAAGGTGCAAGCGATGCAAGATTGGCCTACTCCATCTGATGTCTCCAAGTTAAGAGGATTTCTTGGCCTCACCAGCTATTACAGAAAATTCATCAAAAACTATGGCATCATATGTAAGCCTCTCACTGATCTTTTGAAGAAGGATGCTTTTCATTGGGATGTTGAATCTGATAAGGCTTTCTTAGCCCTGAAACAAGCTATGATTTCCCCTCCGGTGTTGGCCCTGCCTGACTTCACTATTCCTTTTGTGGTGGAAACGGATGCTTGTAGCTATGGCATTGGAGCTGTTCTAATGCAGCATAATCACCCCATTGCTTTTATAAGCAAGGCTCTATCTCCAAAAAATAAAGGGCTTTCTGTTTATGACAAAGAATTGTTGGCAATTGTCTTTGTTGTCACTTATTGGAGCCATTACTTGAGTGCTATGCCTTTTGAAGTTCGCGCTGATCACAAAACCCTCAGCCATTTGATGAAACAAAAGTTAACTACACCAGGGCAACTTAATTGGCTCTCTAAACTGATGGCATTTGATTTTGTTATCACATATAAACAAGGTGTTGAGAATGTAGTTGTTGATGCACTATCTCGAGTGCACTCCTCTGCGGTGTTCTGTATGGCCATTACCACTGTGGCTACGGATCTTTACCCCTCCATTCAGGCTACATGGGATTCTGATCCATCTCTTAAGCTACTGATTGCTGAATTAAAGCAGCATCCTACTGCAACCTCCAAATTTTCATGGCTGGGTGAGCATTTGAGAAGGAAAGGGCAGTTGGTTGTTGGGAATGATGAAGCCTTGCGTCTAAAAATCATCCATCTTTTCCACAACTCTAGTTCTGGGGGACACTCGGGTTTTTTGGCCACATATAAGAGGTTATCTTCGCTTTTTTATTGGGCGAACATGGAAAAACAGATCAGACAATTCATTCGGGAGTGTGATACTTGTCAACGATTTAAGTATGACAATAGTGCTTCTCCGGGCTTGCTTCAACCCTTAACTATTTCTGAGGCTGCTTGGTCTCAAGTTAGTCTTGATTTCTTTGAAGGACTTCCCCTATCTCATGGGAAATCTACCATTCTAGTGGTGGTTGATCAATTAACAAAGTATGCTCATTTGATGTGTCTCACTCATCCCTACTCAGCTTTATCAGTTGCTCAGGCCTTCCTTGATCATGTCTTTAAGCTTCATGGGCTTTCTACTATCCTCATTAGTGACTGGGACAAGGTATTCCTCAGCCAATTCTGGTCAGACTTCTTCAAGTTATAGGGGGTCGAACTACACATGTCCACTGCCTATCAGTCCGACGGCCAAACTGAGGTTGTAAATCGATGTTTGGAGACTTATCTTCGTTGTATGTGTGGAGATCAACCAGCTAACTGGAGTAAATGGCTGAGTCTCGCGGACCACCCCATTCGAGGCTTTACACGGATACCCCATCCTATCCATATTCCTTATTTCTGAGGTGATTCTACGGCGCATGACGTTAATGAGAGTCTCTTGGCCCGGGAGGCTATGTTGGACGTGCTTAAGTTCCATCTTGGTCGTGCTCAGCGCCGCATGAAGCAACAGCACGACAAGCATCGCTCTGATCGACAATTTTCTATTGGCGATTGGGTCTACTTGAAGCTGCAACCTTATCGTCAAAATACACTTCGTGATTTCCAATTCCATAAGCTCAGTCCTAGGTACTTTGGACCCTTCAAAGTGCTCGATAAATATGGGGAAGTCGCGTATAAACTGGCTCTCCCGGCCGATGCAAATATCCATCCGGTTTTCATGTGTCCCAATTGAAGAAGAAGCTTGGTCCTCTCTCTCAACTTCAAGGTACTCTGCCTGTTGTCGGGAACTCCACCTTCTTGGAACCGGTTCAGATTTTGGATAGGAAATTGGTGAAGCGAGGCAATCAACCCGCGACTAAGGTCTTGATTCATTGGGCGAACTCTTTTTCAGAGGACGCGCCGTGGGAATTTCTCCATGATATTAAGGAAAGGTTCCCTCATTTTCAACCTTGAGGGCAAGGTTACTTGAGGGGGGGACGTTTGATGCATGATATATAGAATTTAAATAAAGCTGACGTGTACATGCCAGCATGCACACGAGTGTGTTGTTAAGAGTTGAAATGAGAGTTAGTTAGAGCTGAAACGAAAGTTAGTTAGAAGCGGTTAGAGTTGTTAACCGTTGTTAGTTACACACTCAGCTATATAAGCTGATCTCTCCCTCATTTGTATTCATTCATTCACAAATTAATGCAAAGCTCTTCTTCTCTCAACCTTTCTTCTCCTCGCATAGTTCTATCTGTGTAGGTGCGATTCCGGTTGCTGTTCTTAGCTGCGGCAGCCCCAATTCTGCACCAGAATCATCCGACGGGTATAGGGACTTCCTTCTTGAGAATCCAATTATGAATTTGGGATTTGAAACGGAAATGGGTTTAGGATTTAGAAGAAGGAGAGATAGTTGAGGGAAATGGAGGTGCCGCTCCCTTCTTTTTGCAAATTGGGGGTTTTTTTTTAATTTTGGAGAAGAAGAGAGAGGTTAGGGTGTTGGCCGATGGAGAAGGGAGTATAATTGATCTTGGGCCATTTCTTTTAAAATTGAATTGGGCCATTTCATGTTAACTAAAGTGGATCACTACTTTTAGTTAATTTGGGCCATTTTTTTATTTAAATTGGGCCACTACATTTAATTGATTTAGGGCCATGACATTAAATTCTGTGGACTAGATCTAAACTAATTTGGACCATGAAATTTAATTCCTTCGGGCCATGAAAAATGTTAGTCATTTTAATACTTTGACCTGCAAATAATTAAATCGGACTTTTGCCATTTTGATCCAATTAAGTATTTAAAACCAAAAGATTTTAAATGCGAAATAGGGCTAATGATAAATTAAATCATAGAATGGGCTACTAATTAAGTGCTAGTATGACAAAACATCGAACTAAATTATGGGCTCTCCTAATGATCCGCCAAATTAAATGATGAGTAGCCGCTATTTAAATTTGCGGTATTTAAAGATAAGAATTTCTGGAATTTAACTAATACTCGAAAAGTTCGGCGAATTCCCAAATAAAGTAAATCACTTGATGTGATTAATACTTAAGGATCTCAAGGGTTTAGGAAGAAGAAAAAAAATAAACACACGCCTAGGAGTGCATGCACGCTAAATAAATAATTACTCAAGTCTAAATTAAGTATACTTGTTGTTTATAAAAGGGCGTTGTCGCACGACAAGTGAGATCAAGTCGAGGAATGCTCATTTGAGAGTTTAAGCAAACGAGGTGGGCTTTTCTTTCAAAATGCGATTTTATTTTGAGATGAGTTGTCATGCCTTGTTTTATTTATGATTACCTATCTGTTGGCTATGCCAAGCAAGTTAAATCGAATTCGGGTCCCAGTAGGGCCGAAAACCCTACTCGGACTAGTGTACACATAGGGACCGTGTGCTAGCGCTAGAGTTGGCCGGTCCAGCATCCGTATGGAATGTAGCCACATTCTCGGTTCACACAGATCAGATATGGTATATTGTTGGAATAAGGAAATTAATTAATTTGAGAACAAGAAGGCAAGTGATGAAGATATGGCAAGAATAAAGAAGGAAATCAATGAAGATTATGGAAAATCAAATAAAAAGGATATTAGTATAATTAGAATATTTTTCCATGTTTAGCTAGAATTAGAGTCTATATATAGTTGTGTAACCATGGAGAGAATAGAATTCAAGTCATTCACAATGTAGTCTTTAAAGTTCTTCCCGTCTTTTACTTTCCGCAATAATCTTTTATTTTCCGCATTATATTTTCTAACATGGTATCAGAGCAGGTTCGATCATAGGGATCATTCGCTGTCTCTATAAAAAACAAAAAAAAAAGCCTAGCCATATGCTGATGTGAAGTATGGGAAGCGTGTCCACATACTTCCCATTGATGACACAGTCAAAAACCGAAGAGGTGGCACCCTTGAGAGGCTGAGAACTCATGTTATAATGGATGAAGCGTTTTGGCCGAGGGGGAGATATCAGCCACTGTCAAACGATTCAATCTCCGAATCAATGAGATAATTGCCAAGGACGAAGACGGCGCCAACGTCTGCGCAACGAGGGGGAGAGAGCTAATGTCGCCGCCACACAATGGCTGCGAAGCGTCGACTGTTGAACAATCAAAAACCGGATTGAAGGAGTAACGGGAGAATTCTCACCGTCGGGAGAGATCAGAGTTTGGATGGATGACCAAAAGTATTGTCAGAGAAGTATTCTCACCACCGAGTTCGGCAATAACTCGGTGGAGGTGGCATGGTTTGAGAGTATGTCACCGGGGGAAAAAACCCATGAAGAAACATAAAGGAGACTGATGGTTTCACGTCTTCTTTTTTAGAGAAGTAAATTTGGGCCATGTGGTTATTAGGCTCAAGAAAGAAAAAATAACTCCTAGATACGAGTAAAAACTGTCTAGATTAGCTCCTCGACATGAGTCAAAACTGTCAGAACTAGCTCCTCGACAAGAGCCAAAACTGTCAGAATTAGCTCCTCGACAAGAGTCAAAACTGTTAGAATTAGCTCCTAGATACGAGCTAAAACTGACTGATGGCTCCTTGATATGAGTTAAAACTGTCTAAGATGGCTCCTAGATACGAGCTAAAACTATCTAAGTTGACTCCTTGATATGAGTTAAAACTATCTAAGATGGCTCCTAGATACGAGCAAAAACTATCTAAGATAGCTCCTAAATATGAGTAAAAACTGTTTAGACAAGCTCCTTGACACGAGTTAAAACCGTCAACGAAAAATTGAAGAACTCCTTGAAACGAGTTTAAACTATCAATGATGAATTGAAGAAGCTCTATGATACAGGCATAAACTATCAATGGAAATTGAAGAACTCTTAAATACAAGTATAAATTATTTATCAAACTAAAGATCGTGCAAGTTAAGTGTCGAAAAACTCGATACTTAACTTGAGGGGGAGTGTTGGAATAAGGAAATTAATTAATTTGAGAACAAGAAGGCAAGTGATGAAGATATGGCAAGAATAAAGAAGGAAATCAATGAAGATTATGGAAAATCAAATAAAAAGGATATTAGTATAATTAGAATATTTTTCCATGTTTAGCTAGAATTAGAGTCTATATATAGTTGTGTAACCATGGAGAGAATAGAATTCAAGTCATTCACAATGTAGTCTTTAAAGTTCTTCCCATCTTTTACTTTCCGCAATAATCTTTTATTTTCCGCATTATATTTTCTAACATATATCACGAGATGTTATGTGACTTCGCAGTCAACCTTTTGAAAAGAGAAAAGTTTTAGTGACCAAGAATCATTTTAAGAAAAACCCCGAGCTCACTCAAGTTTGGCTGACAACTAAATGGGAAATGTTTTCGGCAATGTGCCCACTGAGTATATCAAATACTCAGCCCTGCATGTTGTTTTCTTAATGTGCAGGTTGATCGTGGTCAGAGCGAGGAGGTGTTGGGGAAGGTCTTATAATAAGAGGCTAGGTAGCTGATTTAATATGTCTCCACACATATTACTTCGTCTTGGAACCTTCCGCTGCATTGTTGAGAATTAATCTAGCAAGACAACACGTTTGATTAAGTACTCTGATTCCGATGTGGTTGTATCCCTTTTCACTCTAAGACATTGCCCCTTTGAATTAAATACTTCTTTGTGACGAATTTGTGACCAATGAGTCTAATTTAGTTGCGAAATAGCTACACTCACTATCACTAGGGAGTTGTGGTCATGACAGAGTGGTATCAGAGTACCGTTCTTTCGCTCTGGACCCAAGAACCTTCCTTCAAGGACTTAGTCTAGAATAACAGTACTAAGCTAGGAAGTGAATAAGATATTAAGTTACAAGGATCCCAACACCTCGGCTCGACACGTTCAACTGCAGCAAAAAGGGGTCGACGCCCACCTTTCAAGCAAGATTTTAAGGAAAATAATTTTTCCCTTATGAGAAGGAAAATGAATTTTTTGAGGTTTCATGACAAAGAGAAAATGTGTTTTACGGATCTCTATGAGGATAAGAATGTGTTTTTATATAGTTTTTACGAAAAAAATGACCAGTTACTTATGAAATGACTTGATTGATGTAAAAGTGATCTTGTTATGAAAATATTTTGAAAGATCCAAGGTTTTCAAGGGAAATGAATGTAAACTTCATTTCCCCAACGACTTGTGAAATTTCAAGTTTAATATGTTAAGCATAAAGGATGTCTTGGTGACAAATGCTAAAGAACTATACATTTTGCATGTTCGATTATGTGAAGTATGACGATGAATTAAGGAAGTTGTTGGAAAGATATGGAATGACTAATGCATGCAAACATAGAGTGCCTAAGAAGTACGTTAGGCTAAACACTCTTGAACAGTTCACGACCCCCTTACCGCTCTTCTAAGCGATAAAAAGAACGAGAACATGCAAGTTAGGGCAAACCCCTAATTTTGCTTTAAATACAAGGAGATGTTGATAAATGGGTCTGTAAGCGGACCACACCTTCACCCTCTACCTTATGTCTTGTCGAAATCACGATTTATGATGTGGTATTTTGGAACAATACCAAATGTATAATAATGAGCCTTTTGAACGAACCCATCTATTCTTAGATGGTAACGATCACACGAGAACCAAGAAGCTATCTACGACGTATGGGCGTCTCTTGAACGTTTTAATAATGAGGACAATGTGAAGTTTCCAATGGCTTTATGAGAACCAGGTCATAACCGAAAGAGTGTACCCTCAATCCTGTTAGGGGATGTATCTCTACACGAAAAGATGTCGTACCAGCGATCTAATTAAGTGATCTGGCTCTGCGTAACATGTCAAAAGTGGCTACGTGACCCAGAAACAATCCTTATAGCACGCTGTGAAGCACGATGGAGAATGCAATATTTTACGAGAATGACCGTCATCGAGAACGATAAGAGAATATGACCCTCAACTGAAATTATTAGTTTTAACGGCACGAGAGATCCCATCTTGAAATGTATGGTTTCCTAGAACGCATTTATCATGTACGAGCTCCACAAGAACAAACGAAAAAGTGTCACATAACTAGAACCAATGATTATGATCAATAGTACTTACTTGGATTCCCATGAAATTCCTTCTAAGAGTCCTCCCAAAGGACAATACCCCCGTCTATTTCAGACTTTAGTTTGACTTGCAAGTAACACATCAGTATTCCTTTTTCTATGCAAGTTCTGACTCACTTCCAGTTTATGGAGTGCAGTCCTTTGACTCATCGTTCATAAAGAGTAATGATTTGACTTGTAAGCTCCGGACATAAACCCTCAATTCTAAAGTTGCTTACATTTATGACCTTAAGGATAATTCCATCCTTCGCACATTTACTGAACCTCCTTAACAATGGTGTCATGCCGTCTATTAAAACTTTTGATTGACTCACGTTTTTGCAAGTATTACGCCACTTCCATTTTTATTTCTATTTTCTTTGACGAAAGTGGTAACTCAGTTTCAGTTCCCACAATTGGAATACTCCTATGTTACAAGCATCGTTATTTGTTGTTGTCTCCTTTGAATCACAATATATATAAGATCTATATCCCGATTTCTTGGACTCATGCAATAAAATTTCATTCTTATGATGCTTACATTATGACCTCCAAATTAATCACTCCATTTAAACATTTTCCTCAGAAAATTTCATATTGTGTTGGAACTTTGTTCACCTCTTTTTGTAACCATGTTGTGGTGATCTTTCTTACAAAGGTGAATTTTTTTTTATCACGGTTCCACTACATGCATTATTTTAGTCTCATAATTTTTCTTTCTGCAACTCGAAGTCAAGGCAAATATATTGCACTTTTCCTTAACAAGTTTGATCCAACTTAATTTATTCAGTGTAGTGCCATCGATGAACCTATGAAATCATTGATGCGATTTTGTTATTTTATATCAAAATGTCTTTGGAACATGATCAATGTTCCTTCATTGCAATCACCTATATTTCTAAATTTTTCGTGGCTTATCATGTTAGGCGGTGATATGTTTGAACCCCAATCCTTGATGCTCATATCCTTCCAATTTAATCGGACAACTGTACAGTCCTATTTGGCAGCCTACTATGGAAATTTACAGTTAATTCATTTCCATCTAGTTTTCATGACGTATCTCATATTATTTCGAGTTCCCATCAGGAGTGAGCCTCAAATTCTATGGGTTTATCTGAAACCAGTTGAGCTACGTGATTCTTTGAATGAACTCAGTACTTGCCTTCAAAGTCAATTGTCACACTTTGATGATAAAAATTCATATGAGTTGAACAAGAGATATTATTCTTGTCCCATTGAGTATTGTAATAGCCGCGAGCTAATTTCTTGAAATTATGAAATAAATACTAGAAATTTAAAGAATGAGAACGAAAGAGTATTCGTTGATTTCTTAAGTAAACAGAGTACACAAGTTTCAAGCTAAGTCTAAGTTTACAAATGCTTGACAATGAAAATAAAAGAAAAGGAATACATTAGCTATAAGAGACATTACATACATATCGAGAAGGAAAAGAGGAAAATACTACTCTATTACAGATTAGAAAATCTAAGCTCGACCCCTTCTCCTTAGCCTCGTTTCACGGCACGATTGTCGACGGCAGTTGGGCCGAGGCAACATGTTGTTAACCATAGAGGATCAACCCTTTACCCTGCCGAATACTAGCAGATTAAAGCAAGAAAAATGTATAAGTTGTTAAGGCATTTAGTAAACAAGGATAAGAGGCACCTTACTTTAATGGATGAAGACCAAAACTTACACCTCAGTTCAACAGCCCCGTTCCCGATTATACCTGCAAGAATCACACAACAATGCAGTGAGTGCAGCAAGAGATAGAGGGGCTGAGGTACACTGCCAAGGGCAAAAAAAAAGGGGGTACAGCTGCAACAACTTTGCAGTTTCGCAGAGAACAGCTCCTGTCCATTCTTGTGCACCTGCCACAACAAAAACAAGAGCCATGAATGAATCAAGGTACAAGGCAGCACAAGGTGCCAAATACGGTAAAGGAGCTGCATATGTATCAGTAATTCAACAGCTAGATTAGACCCCATGAGTACATTCCCCTCTATAAAAGAACCCCTCCATGCTCACCTAATTTCCCCCACATATCAGTGAAGCTTCAGCAACATAGCAAACCAGGAAGCGTGGAAGCTCGGCCAGATTGTCCACAACCCCTCACAGCCTCGTTTTTCAATAGGTAACCAACATCCTCCCAATGTGATAGATCATATTACACATATTCATGGAAGAGAACTTAAGCACAGCATACTAGGTCTCTAGACAACACATAGCATGCTCAAGATGTAGGAAAATGTAACTATCCACATCTCAGCACATGGTCACATGATATCACAACAAGAGGAAACAAGTAAACACATTAGAGCCCCAAAACTCCACCAAACAGATGACTAGTAGCTCAAGAACTTAAAACCCACGTCAAGAGTAAAATACAGGCGACACAAGTTGTGAAACTTATCTCAGGGGCATAGGTCCGTTGAGGACAGCTTCTCGGCGGCTCCGACTAGAGGAAGCAGCCCCGCTCCTCATAGAGTACTGTTAGCACAAACGAAGCGTCCTAAAATTTACAGAACAATAACCCCTTCAACTTAAGACTCAAGCTTTAAAAAAATAAGTAGCAATTTAGATAGGGGGCTTAGCTTGGTCTAGGGGGGGGCGTCCGACGGAGGAACTCCCTAGCACAGAGAGCCGGCGACGGCGGCACCCCGAGGATAGCTGCACGAGGCGACGGAGGTTGGAGCGGCTGAAGGGGGCTGTCTGGCCGAGCAGAGAACAGCGTCGGTTGACCACTAAAAGGGTCACTCCGAGCGTGAAGTCACCAGAGAAAAACGAGGGAGGCGTGTTCTGCCCAGAAAAGAGAGAGAGATATACGGAGGCCGAGATTTCTGGTACGAGCCGTCGGCGACTCCGTGATGCTGAGGAGCTGGAGCCGGTGACGCTCCGATGTCCAGATGGAGCGGCGTTTTCGTCAAAGAAGAAGGAGGAAGAAGGGGCAAGCTTCGATGGCGTGGAGGGGGCGCCGACCGGAGTAGTGATATGCCGAGAAGGAGACGCCGAGAGGTTCCGTCGGCGACCGGCGAGTCGAGAGGAGCGGCGGATTTCCAATTAGGGATTTGATAATCTCAAGTCAGGAAGTGCCCGTTTGAAAGAGTTTAAGCAAACGAGGTGGGCTTTTCTTTCAAAATGTGATTTTATGTGAAAACGTGAATATTTTGAGATGAGTTGTCATGCCTTGTTTTATTTATGATTACCTATCTGTTGGCTATGCCAAGCAAGTTAAATCGAATTCGGGTCCCAGTAGGGCCGAAAATCCTACTCGGACTAGTGTACACATAGGGACCGTGTGCTAGCGCCAGGTTGGCTGGTCCAGTGACCGTTGAAATGTGGCCACATTCCCGGTTCACATAGATCAGATAAGGTATTTCATGAGATGTTATCTGACTGCGCAGTCAACCTTTTGAAAAGAGAAAAGTTTTAGTGACCGGGAATTATTTTCAGAAAAACCCCGCGTTCACTCAGCTTGGCTGACAACTAAAAGAATAATGTTTTCGGCATGAGCCCACTGAGTGCATCAAGTACTCAGTCCTGCATATTGTTTTCCTTAATGTGCAGGTTGATCGTTGTCAAAGCCGAGGAGGTGTTGGGACAGAAGATTGAATAAGTAGGAAGATAGCTGATGTAGTATGTCTTCATACATATTACATTCGTCTTGGTACTCTTCCGTTGCGCAAATTTAGAACTTGTTTTTAGCAAAGACAATTGTCCCACAACTACTCTGATTCAGTATGATTTATACCATCAACACATTTCAGACAATGTTTCCCTTGATTTAAGCATCTTATGATGAGTTAAGACAGTTTCAGTAATATTTAGTCGCGATATAGCTACACTTTCTTTGACTAGGAAGATGTGCTCGTAACAGGTATTCCGGAGCCCTTCAAATTTTCAGTTATACTTCTTCTGTGTGATATCAATTCCTATCCAGGTTAAGACTGTTATATTAATCATCGAGGTATTAATACAAGACTGTCAGGAGAGGCATAGTCTCAATTTCGTTCAGATACGCATGATGAATAAGTCTTTATTAACACACGTGCAGAAAATGATACACCGACTAGAAGCGTCATATAACCGACAACACAAAAACGTTAAATAATTCACATCTACGTACCACTTGTAATGAGCTGATAGAAGATCGAATATTATGTTATGTAGAAAGGTAACTAGCCTTGAGAAGAGAAATGGTGAGGAATGTACATAGACCAAATGACTTATGATGATGCACGAGACCTTTATATATACATAAACAATTGGTCGATCGAAATTCTTATTACGAGTAAGATAAGTGAGCCGCAAGAAATGAGGACTCAATCATGGTTATGTAATGACAATCGTGGAGGGAATCCGAGCACATTCGTAGTTTATGTTTGACGAAACAAATTCCATCAACCAAAGGAACTTGTCTGAGAGGTGGCCAGGAAGAGCCACAGGTTGGAGAGACATTCGAGAAAAAGAACGCGTGATAGCACCACTACCCTCACCATTCCTACTACGAATGAGAGAAATTAAATTTTTTTTTTCCTTTGAAGAGTTATCGCGAGGAAACGGATATGGAGTCCTACGACATGGAGCAAGGGCAAAACGTTAGCAACACAGTGCGAAGAAGTATTTTATGATATGTTAAGCCTCACTCCCAATTAAGCGACCCAGAAAGGAAATGTCGATAGAGTTTTGTGTTAACCTAGACATGAGATCTAGCTCACTTTGGAAAGTCATGCTAGATTATTGTACCACGAATCACTCAGTCGAACAAAAGAAACATGGAGTCAGCAATGTTTGGAGAAAGAAGCCAACACCTCTGCTGCACGATTCTAGTATTCAAAGATAAGCACGAGTAGGACAAAGTCTATGCTAAATCCTGACAAAAGGATCGCGGTAAGCACAAAAGTATCTTGAAAACTATGAAAGTAGACTACCCCAGCTAAGCGGGAGTGATAAGGCTCATTTCATGCATCGGTTTAAGGGTAAATGTACGCTGCTTGATCGGTTTATCGCGCAAAACAAGTGTTAAATGTGCAGGAATGCCGCTTGACTAAGGCAGCAAGGCCGAACTGATCAAGCAAGTACAAAAGGCAATAAAAGGCCAAGAATCGGGGGAGTTGATCAAGGGGGGGTGATCAAGCAGTTAGGCCGGAACCGCTGGCTTCTAGAAGAAGAACATGTGAGGAAATGAGCTGGATGTGGAGCACCATTCTGTTATTAAGGACGACGTTCTAGAAGGGGACACGTGCTAGCTTATGAGACGCAAGGACGGGGCTGAGTCATGAATCTGTTACTCAAAAGCGTCGTCATTCTAGAAGAAGGGCACGTAGCAATCAATGAGTCGCTCATTCTCAACATGAGTGAATATTCCCTGTCAAGATCGTTATCCAGCTGGAGGCCGAATCGAGCTTATAAATAGAGGGTGTGCCATCACAAGAAAGAATCCGATCTTTTACTTTCCGTCTAGTTTAGCTTAGTTTAGTTCTCTAGCTTAGTCCAGTTCTCTAGAATAGCCTAGCTTAGATAAAGTAATGCGTAGTTAGAACGGGGAATTAAAGAAGCGCTGCAGAATACTTGTTATCTGTCGGCGTATTCCTAAATTACCCGCCGAGATTCTTCTCGGTTTTACTTGCTTTCTTATTTTCCGAAGTATTAGCTTAGTTTCAATTTCACGTTGTACTGCTCTCAGTTTAGTTTAATCAAAGTTATTACGTTTTCATCCTCGCATTTACTGTTATGTTTTCACCTGCAATTCACTTGACCCAGTAGTTAAATTTACCTTGATCAAGTTAGCAAATTTAATTCTACCTAGAGTAAAACAGTAGTTAAAAACTCCCAAGTTAAAGCGTGGCAGCAGCCAACCCCCTGTTCATTACACACACACACTCTCGACACACCAACTTCTCTGTGGGATCGATCCCAAACTTTCTGCTTTACTGTTAAAGTAGTGCAAAATTGGGAGTTTACAAATTACATTGGTAGGAAACGAGCGAGAGCGAGTTTGAATCGATCAAGTGGCAACGACATTTGCTAACTGATCCAATCGGTTCAGTTATTTTCAATATAACTTGGTCTGAATTTGTGCCCCTCTCGAGGCCTTCCAGGGAGGTCCCAAGGTCAATCCGCTAGCTCAATGGCTATAATTACGATAGATGCAAGCTTTAGGGCTCTATATCTGACGATGAAATCTAAGATGAGGAATGACTTCATCAGTCGGACGAAGTAAATCATTCAATGAATGACTTGAACCAGTCATATCATCTCAGTCACCAACGACTCCAAATGAAATTCGGAGTTTCCTAGGACTGGCCGGGCACTACCGGAGATTGATTGAAGGATTCTCCAAAATAGCAAGGCCAATGACTCAACAACTCGAGAAAGGAGTTAAGGTCGATTGGACGCCAGAGTGTGAAGCAAGCTTCCAACTGTTGAAGGAAAAGCTGACCACATCACCAGTTCTAGCCGTGCCAGAACCAGGAACAAGTTACGTAGTGTATACGGATGCATCAAGTGTCGGACACGGATGCGAGCTGATGCAGAATGGTAAGGTGATTGCGTGCGCATCACGCCAACTCAGGCCGCACGAGTTAGACTACCCAACGCACGACCTAGAATTAGCGGCGGTGGTACATGCTTTGAAGATTTGGAGACATCACCTCTACAGAGTGTTCGATGTGAGATTTTCACGGACCACGAGAGCCTCAAGTACTCCTTTGAGCAGAGAGAACCTGAACATGCGGCAACGCAGATGGCTAGAATTAGTCAATGATTATGACTGTGGTATAAATTACCATCCAGGCAAGGCGAACGTAGTAGCAGACGCCTTGAGCAGAAAGACTACGCCCCGACTGGCCACCTTTCTCAGACAAAATGAAGAGCTCATCCGCGAGTTCGCCAAGATGAGACTGGAAATAGTAAGAGCACCGGAGACGGTGGACAGTAGAATTGCCACCTTGGTGCTAGATTTCTCTTGAATTAAGTTAAGTAAGTGACTTTGTATGTTTTTTTCAAGAAAATCCTCAAATTTATTAAATTAATTTATCTCTCGATTAATTAATGCCAATAATTAAATCTTCGGATTTAATTAAAGTGAATGGGTTTATGAAAGAGAGAAGAAAATAGGATGCATATCCTAGGAGTATATCATCCACTTTTATTTATTTCCCGACAATAAATAGACTATTATCTTTTATTGGACAAGGTCCATCACACGGAATTAAACTCCAATAGAGTATATTGTTATACGAAGTCGAAAGCGTATGAGGTGAACTTTTCTATCCTACATACAAATGTGGATAAAAATATTAAGTATATTTGAGATGATATTTATTTATCCAAATGATGTTGTCTTGCCATAAAGGATGTTATTTTATGTAATGATGCCTATCTGTTTGGTTATACTGAATGTGCTATGCCAACTAAAGTAAGAAATCGAATTCTAGTCCCAGCAAGGGGAGAGTACCTACTCGGACTAGTGTACACGTGGACTGTGTGTCATCGGTAAGGGTGGCCAGTCCGGTGCCCGTGGAAAGTGACCACTTTCCTGGTACATGAATGTTAAGGTGACCGTAGGAGAACACCATCTCTACGGCACAAGATGTTCAGATATGACAAAGAATAGAACTTAGACTGTGCAGTCGAAAAATGATTTTTAGTAAGCTTAGGTCTTTTTAATAAAACCCCTGAGTGTTACTGTGATAATGGCTTGACAATATTTTCAAATGTATTATTGTATTTTTCGGCAAATGTTCACTGAGTACCTTTGTACTCAGCCCTGCATGTATTTCTAAATATGCAGGTTGAGCTGTGATGGAGTGGAGGGTGCTAATTAAACTAGACCTACTTATATTTCCATTCAATACTCTCGGAGGTTTGTGTCTTCATACATAGAACCGCGTTCAGTTCCTTCCATTGTGCATTGAAGCAAGTGAAATCCTTTATGTCTGTAAAGACTCTAATAACTAGCCAGTATATTGTATGGTCCCTAACTCGAGGCATTGTGATCGAGCCATTCTATTAATGTATTCACCGTCTACACTCTACAGACAGAAAGTTCAACCATTAAATCCTTCTTTCCGTACTCAACCCACATTTTTAATATCCACCTCAGTCATGGTATATCGAACCTTGCTATAATTAGCAAAGTTGGGTCGTGACAGTTTTTTGGCTCTAGCTTTGCATTTATGATTTTTTATTAAAAGAATTGATGAAATAGGACTTTATTATTTCCTCGTATGGTTTAAAGTATGAAAACAGGTTTCATTGGGAATTATGTTGGAACTGAAAATTAGGGTTCATGCAATTAGGGATTTTGTAGTTTTGATGATTTTGTGTAAATTGGCTATGAAAATGTGCAATCGGAAGTATGTTATGATATAGTATGTATGAAAATGATAGAAAAATTTGATGTTGAGGATAATATGTGACCTTAAGCTCTTGACCTCGATTTTAAAAGATATTTATTGATGATTTTGATACTACATGATGTTGGAGCTGCCTTATGGTAAAGTTTGAAGTTGTTTGTTGTTTCATGTACAAGCTGAAATTTGTTGAAAGGATACATTGGAAGGGATTTAGTTGTTTGCTAATATTAAAAGGATTTGGGTTAAAGTTTTAGCTTTAAAATGCCAATAGATTGAGTTTAATCTTGAAGTTAAGTGGTTGTCCCATATTTGAAAAGCTAAATAGGTTTTTTTATAAAGAAAAATGGAACTTTGAGATATATATTTTTCGGACTGTCGGGTAACTTTCTCTTCCCGAAGTTTTTGATTTGTATTGTCAGAGTATTATGTAATGTTTGTATTATAATTGCGACATGTATTATTTTGGTTAACAGGTGGCATACCGTTGATGAAAGTAATTTTGTGTGATATATTAGTTGTTTGATTTGAAAGAATTTCAGTTTTTGGATGGTTTATCAACAAGAATCAAGGGGTCTTATTGGGGTAAACTTGGGATGTTATTTTTCTGAAATTTCTTGGTTGAAAATTAGTTTTAAGAGAATGAAAAGCTTTAATTGTGCGAGTAAGTAAAAAAAAAAGAAATGAGACAACCTATAATTGGTCTAAAGTTTATCTTGAAGTTGAATTTTGAGTTCTATCTTTTCCCAATTGACTTGAGAATGACTTTCTTTATATGAAATGTTTTTCAATTATACAGAAAGAGTACTAAGTGAGGTTTAATGTTTTGGGACAGCTGTGAGATAATTACATATATCTAGAGTTTTGATTATCTATATTGAAGTACTTTTCTTTCTTATTGACATGAGAATATTTGGAAATGCTTTAACTTAGAACATGGAATGTAATGGCATTATTTTAGAGAGAAATGAAATAGCATAAAAGGTAAATACATAATGAAAGCTCAAAATCAAAGTTTAAAAAGACATAGGAGAGTTGATAGTCAAGATTGATTTGTGCTTTGAGTGTTAAAATATTTGTAGCTGATAGGGCTCGTTACAAGCATGGTTTTGTAGGGTTTATTACACTAACATAGCTGATAATGTGTGAAAAGAGCGGTGAATTTGAGTGTGCAGGGGCTATAAAGTGTAGAAGCGGCAAGTGCAGGAACAACTTGATCAACTCGGGAAAAGAGTGAAAAATGGCCAGAAATGAAGCTAAGTTGATCAGTTGCGTACAAACAGTGAAGCCTGCCTAGCCGACAAGTTGATCAAGTAGAGCTCACCACATGAAGTGATGAGTCAGAGGAGAGAGAAGAAAAGATGTCATCTCAAGGGCATAAATGTCAAGACAGGATGGGCTTACCCTAGGGATTTGGACCCTACATCATCCTATAAATATGGAGAGAGTGCACACAAGAAGAGAGTTCGACACCATCATCACCTTCAGTTACCTCATTTTCACCTTATTTTCATAGTATGGAGTAAGAAGTTAGCAGTCTGAGTCGCCGTTTCTACCTCTACTTGCATCTATTCTTCCTCGTCAAGAAAGGAGGGACCTGGATCTGCCTAGGAGTCTTCGTAATTTGAGCTTTTCTTACACCCCGAGGGGTCAAAACAATTTCTATTCTGCTTTCAGTTAATCATTTCCGTAGCTTAGTAGTTTTAATGTTTTTCTTGTAGTTGCTATTCAAGTTACCTTTCCATCGTTGATCGATCTTTAAATCCTTGTTCGGAATTTTGTTTTAGTTGCGTTTATTGAAGATCTTTATGAAATGGAGTTTTTAATGCAAGTCGTGTTGGACCTGATGTTCTCTGTTTTGATTGCTTTCGTTAGTTTTAGTGTTGCCTTGTTTATGTTTTCTCATAGGTAGATTTACATTTTAGTCGTCAACTTGCATGAGAATAGGTTAGATACTTTAGATTTGTTTTCTTTACGCCAATTTTATATGAATCTGTGTTCGATTTGTCTGATTTCTGATTTTATGTTTGTTGCTCTGTTTAGATCTGCTTTCGTTGTTCTTATTTAGCTGTTTAGCGAAGAAGAAGGTAGCAGTTCGTTAGAATGGGAGTGTCTTTCACCTTTTCGTTGTTTACTACTTTTTAGGTAGTGCGTTTATTTTGTGTCAGTGGTCCCAAGTTACTTTTACCTTTCCGTTCTTAGTTTAGTTGATCAAGTCATCTGTTCCTTAAGTTTAATGTCTGTCTAGTCTAGCTTGATTAGTTTAGTTTAGTCAGTTGATCAGTTCCCTTTTCCTTAGTTTAAACTTAACCCACTAAAAAGTATGGCCGCAGCCAAACCTCCCAAATGTCGCGAACACAACTAAACTCGCCTCTATCTCTGTGGGATTCGACCCTTACTTCTCTTTACTAGTATAATAGTATTGTAGGTTAAGGTCTTGAAGGTCCTGAGTCTCTCTGTTTGCATACCAACGACCGGATAGTAGCTAGCTTGATCCATTTCCTGTCTAGCTTGATCAAGTGCGTGAACTCTATGTGCTTTAATATGTATTGTGAACTGTGAGTACTTATATGTGCTTGTGCTTGTGTTTGAGACACTTCAAATAGCGCCGTTGTCGGGGATGGATGGTGTTATATGTGCTTGTGTTTGAGATACTTGGTGTACATATTTTTAACCCTTTTATTTTCTTTTTTAGTTTATGAACAGAGGCCTGAACTTTAGGCATTGGAATAATACGACCAATTGGAGAGATACGGAGTCCAACTGGAGGATCCAAGAAGCAGCCAACCCGATCATCACTAGATCTGGATTGAACACGGGGGAAGGGGGCATCTAATACAAGCTCAGAAGGGGAGGAAGATCAGAACCCGTTTGCTGAGTTGAAGGAGAAAACTGTTATAGGAGAAGCACCGGTCAGGATGGTTGCACTAGTTGATAATGACCCCGAGATTGGGTCTCTCAACACTCACTTGCCTAGAGAACTAGCTTAGGCGATAGTGGTGACTCCAGGGCACACGAATATAGATGTGAATAACAACATACTGGTCGTCCTGCCTCAATATTATGGGAGACCAATCGAGAGCCCATATGAATTCTTACATGATTTTTGCAAGATTTCTGGGATTAAAAAACGTCCAGCAGGATCAAACGAGGACGACTACAGGCTCGGGGTGATCCCGTTCGCTTTAAAAGCAGAAGTCGATACTTGTTTCATGAGGCTACCGCCTAACTCTATCAGGACGTGGGCCGATTTTAGATCTCAGTTCTTGGATTATTTCTTCCCTTCCATAAAGACAAATGCGCTGAAGAAGGAGATCCAAGGAGCCCACCAAGATTGTGATGAGCCTCTGAGTCAATATTGGAATAGGTTCAAAGGAATGTTGGATGCCTGCCCAAACAACCACATGATGAAGGCGAAAATCTTTAACAATTTCTATGAAGGGATGACACTCGAGAGCAAGGATCTGATGAATTCTTAAGTGGTGACGATTTCTCAAAACTAAGGGTAAGTGAAGCAAAGAGGGTGCTGGATAGGCTGATAAATGCTAAGAAAGCGTATGATTCCCCCAGAGACCTGATAATGAGACGGGTGGCAGCGAACACAACTGTGGAAACAAACGAAGATAGGATGGAAGCACGGATGGATCTGTTGGAGAAAGCTATACTATTCGCCATGGAGAAGAATACACAATCTGCTCTTGTGGAGAGGGTGAAGGTTGCATCAAGTCAAGATGAGGTGTATCCTGGTTATGGGCATTCAACAGAACAAGATTTCTAAGCGCAGGCGAATGCAACTTGGAATTGGAATCAGAACACTAATTGGAATCCGTGGAAGATCAAGGATGCCCCATGGAGGGATCACCCCAATTATAGGTGGTCAAATCCAAGTACAGCTCAACAATCACCACTGGTGATTACCTATCAAGAACCTCCAGCAGTGAGTTATTAACAAGGGACAAGGGAACCAATCTAATTGGCCGGACCGGAATCAAAACAATCAAATGGTTTCCTATTTTCCACCACATAAGAGAAGATACCAGAACAACAACCAAAACACTCAGTCGCAGCAGCATGGCATTCAAGGGCCACATGGGAACTTCCAACAAGGACATGGGTCTTCGTCGAATCAACCGTTGGGAGTAAATTCAAGCTAGCCGAATTCTGAAATGCCTAGGCACATTGATGATGTAGTGGGGGATTTGCTGAATTCCCAGCAACACATTTAAGGAAACATGCAAGCCAATAATGACTTGGTGCATAAGATACATGATGCCCAGCAAGAGCAGAAAGCGACTATGGATATGCTGACTAAACAACTATCCCAGATGGCCACAACGTTAAATGAAATGCGTGGACATGATGGTCGGATTCCTGCTACTGTCAAGATGCTAGGGCTGACAAATCGTGTGGATTTGGTCGTTATCGAGTCAATCTGATAACAACTCAACCCAATAAGGCCTAACCCGAACCCGACCTGTTAAGGAAACTGTAAATCCGTACACGAACCTGACCCGCTACCTTCAAATCCGAACACGACTCACACCCGACACGAACCCGTTATCAACACGATATAATATGGGTTGACACGACATGATAACGACCCGAACCTGATATTACATTATTAAAACCTGATATTACATGATTAAACATTAATTTTTAACCTAATTTACACAATTAAAATTCATTTTATACTATTTAAACCTAATTTATAAGAAATTAAAAAATTAAGGTAATATATATTTTTAATATAATAATAAAAATATTAATATTATATCTTAATGGGTTACCCATATCCGACCCGCATCCGAAACGAACCCAACCTGAAATTATCGGGTTCTTAATGGGTCAACCCGATAAGGACACAGATCCAATAAGACTTGACCCCGACCCAATAATTTCGTGCGGATTCGTGTCGAATTATCGTGTCGTGTCGAAAATTGCTAGCCCTACAAGATGTCGGACAAAGCTAACACTAGCAAAATCACTCTAAGGTCGAGTAAGGATTATGACAAACCTTTGGATAGAACAGAGGAGGGAGATGGAAACGATAACAGTGGAGATACCCTCTTGAAAGAGGCAAGATAGCCATTTCTTTAGTCTGTCGAACCACAACCTCTTGATCCAGAACTAGAGGAGTTGATTGAGGAAGTTAAGAAATATGAGAGGGATGACCCGGATGAAGGAACGAGCAATGCAGTCAAGCGTCTGAAACCTTACCCATACAGGGGAGAGGCCAAAAGGCAGAAGGAGGACCCAACCGATTTCATGGAGATTTTTGGCAAGCTTGAGATCAACCTACCATTTCTACAAGCATTGAAACTGCCCCCGTTCAGTAGATTTATCAATGACTTCATAGTTGGAAAAGCTAAGGCCGATGGGAAGATTGTGATTGGAGAAAGTGTGTCTGCTGTAATCCAGAAGAAGAGACTTCCCTCTAAAAAGGACTGATCATAGGATGTTTACTCTACCCATCATTATCGGGGATGTTAAGATTGAACATGCTATGTGTGATTTGGGAGCGTCTATTAATGTGTTGTCTTTCTCAGTTTACAAGAGATTGACTGGAGTCAGCTTAGTAGATACAAAGGTGGTTATCCAACTTGCGGATAGATCATGCATTAGTCTTGAAGGAGTACTGGATAATGTGATTGTGAGGGTGCATGATATCCTATACCCTGCAGATTTTCACGTGATCCATATGAATGAGTCTGAAGCTGGTGAATCCAGTGGATTATTGTTGGGGAGACCATTCTTATGAACGGCCAAAACTATAATTGATGTGAGTGACGGAACGATCTGCTTGGACTATCATAGGAAAAATTCACTTTCAATATTGATGAAACAATGAAAAAACCCTTGTATACTGAAAATCTACATTCTCAGGATGTGATCTACCCATTAGTCCAAGAATTTCTCGAGACTGAACTGATACAGGAGCAGCTTGCAGCTGCGGAAATGAATGACTCAATTGAAAAAGAGGTTTCCGGATGGTGTGAAACACTTTTGATACAGAACATGACCGATGAAGAGATTAATGATGCAATCATGGGATTCTGCCAGAAGCTGACTTCAACTGGATCAGCTGGTTCTGCTCAACTGAGCAGTTTGGAAAAGGTGCCCAATTTTGGGGAGCTAGCAGCAAAGAATATGGTGAAAAACCCACTACCCCAAGAGGTGGTCACACCTAAGAAAGAGTTGAAGACATTACCCCCAGGACTAAAGTATGCCTATCTCGGAGATGAGGAAACCTTTCCAGTCATCATCAACAGCCAGTTGACAAAGAAGCAAGAGGAAGAGTTATTGGAAGTACTGAGAAGAAATCAGAAGGCCATCGGATGGACCTTGTCGGACTTGGTCAGATCAGTCCTAACCTCTGCATGCATCTTATACGCCTTGAAGATGGTGCGAAGGCCCACCGAGAGCAACAAAGAAAGCTGAACCCCAACATGAGAGAAGAGGTTTTGAAAGAAGTGCTGAAGTTATTAGCATTGGGAATTATTTACTCTATTCCTGACACCAAATGGGTCAGTCCAGTTCATATGGTACCAAAGAAGTCTGGAATTCAGGTGGTTAAAAACGACAAGAATGAGCTGGTGCCTACGAGATTGGTTATAGGGTGGAAGATGTGTACTGATTATCGGAAATTAAATGGTGCTACGAGGATAGATCATTTTCCACTATCTTTCATTGACCAAATGCTCGAGAGATTAGCCGGTAAGTAGTATTTTTGCTTTTTAGATGGCTACAATGGGTATTTTCATATTTATTTGGACCCCGACGATCAGGAAAAAGACAACTTTCACATGACATTTTGGGACGTATGCGTATAGCAGGATGCCATTTGGTCTCTGCAATGCACCAGGTACATTCCAAAGATGCATGATGAGTATTTTCTCCGACTTGCTCGAAGATGTGTTGAGATCATCACGGATGATTTAACCGTCTATGGGAATTCTTTTTAGTCATGCCATGGTAATCTGGATCAGGTATTAAGAAGATGCTAGGAGAAGAATTTGATGTTAAATTTTGAGAAGTGCTATTTCATGGTCCTTGAAGGAATTGTTCTGGGCCATATTGTGTCAGAGAAAGGGATTCAGGTTGACAAGGCTAAGGTGGAAGTGATTAACAAATTTTCGTTCCCTACCAACTAGAAAGAGATACGGGCATTTCTGGGACATGCTGGGTTTTATAGGAGGTTAATCAGAGACTTTGCAAAAATCGCTCATCCATTAACCCACCTTCTCAAAAATGATGTGGAGTTTGATTTTGATGAACCGTGTCGAAAGGCGTTCCAGCTCTTGAAGGATCGACTTGTCTCAGCCCCAATCATCAGAGCTCCTGATTGGAATCACCCCTTTAAGGTGATGTGTGATGCCAGCGACTTTGCAGTGGGAGCAGTCCTTGGACAGAAGATTGATGGGAAAAGTTATGTCATCTTCTATGCTTCTAAAACTCTCAACCAGGCTCAGAAGAATTATGATACAACGGAGTAGGAGATGCTGGCTATAGTATATTCTTTTGAAAAATTTTGCCCCTATTTACTTGGGTCCAAGGTTATTGTTTATACTGACCATGCAGCAATCAATTACCTTTTGGTGAAAAAAGAGTTCAAACCTAGACTGATCTGTTAAGTGTTACTACTGCAAGAATTCCATTGGGAGGCAAAGGATAAAGCCGGGACAGAGAATAGAGTGGCTGACCACTTAAGTAGAATAAATCAAGGAGAGTATAAAGAAGATGTCCCCGACGCTTTTCCAGAGGAGCATCTGTATTTTGCCCAAGGATCGAATGTCTTGATCAGCTGGAAAGATGTGCTCGACGCGGCTGATCCAGTGGCCTTTTTAAATGAAGTAAGCATAAGGCAAGATGAGCCTTGGTTCACTAATATAGCGAATTATTTGGTAACTGGAGAACTGCCTTCTACACTAGAGGTGACTAGAGCCCAGAGATTAAAGATTAAGAGTGAAGCAAAGTACTACTTCTGGGATGACCCTTACCTATAGAAAATAGGAGTTGATCAAGTCATCAGAAGGTGCATCCCTGAGTGGGATCAAGAAGATATATTGGTTCATTGTCACTCTCTCGCCTGTGGTGGTCACTTCGGTCCCAAGAAGACAGCCAAAAAGGTCTTGGACAGTGATTTTTATTGGACGAATTTACACAAGGATGCTTATGAATTTTGTAGAAGGTGTAGTCAGTATCAGCTGACAGGGGGAATTTCTGTTGGGGAAGAGATGCCTCAGATACCCATTGTAGTTTGTGAGATTTTTGATGTTTGGGATTTCTGTTGGGGAAGAGATGCCTCAGATACCCATTGTAGTTTGTGAGATTTTTGATGTTTGGGAAATGGATTTCATGGGCCTCTTTCTACCGTCATATGGGAAAGGAAGTCGCCAAAGATTGGAGCAACTGACTCAACGATGCTTTATGGGCGTATCAAACTGCGTTCAAAACTCCCATTGGAATGTCGCCCTACAGGCTTATATTTGGCAAGATGTGTCATCTCCCTGTCGACATTGAACATAAGGCTTATTGGACGGTAAATGAGATGAATATGAAGCCCCAAGCATGTAAGGAGGAAAGGAAGTTTCAGTTGCAAGAATTAGAGGAACTTAGACTGGAGTCGTATGATGCTGTCATGTGGTACAAGGAGAAAACCAAAATGTGGTATGACAAAAACCTCCGGGTCAAGGAATTGCAGGTGGGACAGAAAGTTCTGTTGTTTCAATCAAGACTCAAGCTGATGCTGGGAAAGTTAAAATCTAAGTGGACGGGACCCTACACCATCGTTGTCGTTCGAGCAAATAGAGTAGTGGAACTTCAAGGGAGTGATCCTAACTCTACTCCTTTTATGGTTAATGGTCACCATGTTAAACCCTTTGGGGACAACTCGGAAGTGCGTACAGTGGAAGAAATTTCACCGTGCACAATCGATGTTCTCGCCTAAGACGATCAACTTGCAAATGCTCTAGGTGATCCACTTGATCAGTTGGACGAAGCATGTTGAATCATGAATGGATCAAGTGAATCTCTGGAACAGTTGCAAGGCTTGTACATAGTTGTGAATAGTGTCTTTTTCAGTTTTAAAATGAAAATCCAAACAAAAAAAAAGCTTCAAAAATAAAAAAAATATTTTCGGGGATTCAGATCATGTGGATCAAGCTGTACTCGTTGAAAAGTTTAAAATCTTACTTGATCCAACTGGTCCGAATTCCCAAGTTTTAGATAAAATTTTCTATTTTTTTTACTAAGTGTCAAAAGGATGGAGTGACCGATACGTGTAGGGAATAAAGGGGGGGAAACAGAGATTTTAGGAGGGAAACCGAAGAGTCGCGAATAGAATAGTCATATTTGAAACCTCTGTATTCCACTCCCCCAACTACTCCCCAAATTTCTCACCACGATTTCTCTCTGCAGATTCCGGCGAAAACAAACCCTAGCTCTTAAATCTACCACAATCCCCTTAAGAAAATGGAAGGAAAGTCACAGAACGCTTCAGGAAGTGCCTCCGCTCCCAAATCCACCGGAAGTTCGAAGCCCGCGCAGCACGGAGTTGAGAGGTTGGGTGTGATTCTGACCAACACAACACCCCAAATCGCCGAGAGTACCAGTCAAACCATAATCACAGTCTCTCTGGAGTCGTTAAAGAAGTTTCTCCAGACGCTGAAACCCGAGGCCGATGCTACGCTATTGCTAGCTCAAATGGGAGCTATACCTACCCCACCACCAACCGGTGATACACAAATCCCAGAAACTTGCAGTGAGAGAATAATAGATGGTGACTAATACGAAAGAGTGGAGAGGATGAAAATGGGTGAAGCAGGGAGAAGAGGTTGAACAACAGTTGCCCATGGCAGAGAAAAGCGCAGAAGAGCCCACCGTCCAGCAAGATGAAGTTTTGGAGATTGTCAGACAAATAGACATGGAGGTGGAGCCAAGCTCAATAGTTGAAGTACCGGAGAAGATTCAGGTAGAGTCAATCCCCATGGAAATTGCAACAGTAAATGAGCCAATGGAGGAAGCTGAGCAACCCCTACTCACACCTAAAGAAGTCGCGGCGAACATGGCGGCAAGGAATTCTGAGGCTGCTAAGATAGATATGGATGTGGATGAGAACAGAACTGTGGGAAGGGACCCTATTGAGAGGTTAGAGAAAGCGACTGATGAAACACCGGAGACAAGAGAAGAGGAGCACCTACTGAGAGGGTGGAAACAAGCCCTGCTGAGGGCGTTACAACAAGCACAACTGAACCGAAAAATAGAGAAGTGGTGATCGTGATAGAGGAAGAGGAGATGATTGAGCAGGCGCCTCCCAGAGATGAGGCTGCTGGAGCAGGAGCTGTTGCCGTCCGTACTTACCAGCGGAGGCCAGCTAGAGAAGAGACCTCGGGGATGAGGTCTGTAGAGGAGCAACCAAGAGGAACCCCTGGGGAGAGAGCAGGGGAAGATGTAAACAGTGAAGTAGGACCTCCACGTCGCAAAAGGAGACTCCTGATTGATGACCCTGAGGAGGAAGACGGTGCCTTCTTCACTCCGATAGTGAAGGGGTTGGCAGCGGAAGCGTGCATAAATTACCGATCACATAAATTTGATCTATTTAGCAGATTATTTAGACAAATTCTATTCAAGTAATTATCATATGTATCATGCTCATAACTTGAATTAAAATCATGCTTTAGAATATAAAATCCCTAAAACAAGCATACTACTGAGTTAGCCAAATTACCTCGTTGATTCGATCAAGAATCGAAGATAGCTTGCGTCTTCTCCACGTGAAGATCTTCAGTACTCGACTTGGACCTTCTGACTGATGTCCCGGACTATACGCTGATATTTGTGTGGGTAAATCTCACCAACGTACTAGGACTTGAATAACGAAGACAGAAACTGCTCACGGAGGAAGCACAAATTTCGAACTCTCTCTCTCTAGAGGGGGACGAAAATTTTGATAGAAAAAAGTGTATTTTCTGTCTCCTTTATTCTCCTATTTATATAAGTCACATATTGGGCCCAGTCAGGGATCTAAGGAAGAATTTGGATTATGCCTTACCCAATTAGCTTTTTACTAATGAAATTGAACCCACAATTTAATATAAGCTTATATTGGAATATTACAAGCAGCCACAACAGAAGTAATATTGCAATGCCTTCCAAATCTGAAATTACAAGTATTCCGGGTTTCCTTTAATTGCATTTAATTTATTTCCCGCGCTTAAGATAGAAACATACATTAATTAATTATTGTCTGCTATGGACTTAATTAATTAACATATTTTAATCTCCAAGAGTGGACTTAGCAAGAAACTCTTATCTATTATTCATAGAGTAATTAAACTCTAACTAGTTAGGTTCCGAATAATAAAACCTTGTTTAGAGCTCCTCTTGTGGATGTTATCAAACGAGACTCTCCTCGCGCACGATTCAACGTAATAGCAATCCTAGCACCGCTAGATAATGATCACCACTATACCTGGATATACCTGGATCGTTGGGTGACGAAAAACCCGCACCTTTGGTAAGTCAAAGTAGTAGATACTCAATATCGTATGCTCAATGCTAACGTACATTGATTAAGAAATTAATTATCAAGACCTCGTCTTTCAGTAGATAGCATAAAGACTCGTCTTGCTGTTAGATCCATTCAGTTCTATACCACACCAACGTCATCTTATTTAAATAAGGCTTAGAAATAATCGGACTGACATTGCAACCTTTCACGATAGGTAGTCTAGGGCTATCTAGGTTGTGAAATTCTTATTTTTCTTTGTTTAGAACTGACCGTGTTACCTTAAATTGGACGACGGCCACAACCGGTCTACTAAAACAAAGACTTAGACTTTGTTACGTTTGCTTATACATTTAAATATGCAATAAACAACCATTAAATGTAAAACATAACAACATTATGACAAAAAATAATCTGTTGCATTTATTGGAAAATAACAATTAGAGTTTTACAATATTCAATCACTCAAAAAGTGATTTCTAGTATACAAAACCCTAACAATCTCCCACTTATACTCAAAACAGCTTTCGAGTATACAAAATGGTAGTACACACGTCTAAATTTCTCCCACTTATACTGAAAGCGAGTTGAGGTCTTGAATGAGTCGAACTCCCATCCCTTTAACGTGGCACTCGAACGGTTTCACCGCCAAAGCCTTTGTAAAAGGATCTGCCAGGTTGTTCTCTGACGCAATCTTGACCACTTGTATGTCTCATCTCTGCACTATATCCCTGATGATATGATACTTCCGCTCTATGTGTTTGCTCGCTTTGTGAGCTCTTGGTTCTTTCGAGTTTACCACAACACCAGAATTGTCACAATAAATGGTGATGCTCTTGGGCAGATTCAAAACCACACCTAAATCCATAAGGAAGTTCTTGAACCATACATCCTCTTTTGCAGCCTCCGAAGCGGCCACATACTCGGCTTCCATGGTCGAGTCCGCGATGCATTTCTGCTTCACACTCTTCCAAATTACGGCTCCACCTCCTAAGGTGAACACATATCCTGAAATAGATTTTCTCGAGTCCTGATCAGCTTGAAAGTCTGAGTCAGTATATCCCAAAGGACAGAGCTCGGCTGCATTGTAAACTAGAGCATAGTCCTTAGTCCGTTTAAGGTACTTGAGTATGTTCTTTACGGCAGTCCAATGTCCTTGGTCCGGATTCGACTGATATCTTGCCATCATGCCAACAGCAAAGCAAATATCAGGTCTAGTACAAAGCATAGCATACATGAGACTTCCAACTGCCGAAGCATATGGAATCATTCTCATTGCTTGTATCTCAGACGGCGTTTTAGGGCACATCTCTTGAGATAAATGGATGCCATGTCTAAAAGGTAAGAAACCTTTCTTGGCGTCCTGCATGCTAAAACGACTAAGTACTGTGTTGATGTAAGGTTCTTGAGATAAGCACAACATCTTCTTTTCTCAATTCCGAAGAACCTTGATCCCGAGGATGTGTCCCACGTCTCCCATATCCTTCATCTCGAACTGGTTCGACAACCATGTTCGTACTGATGACAACATCTTTTTATTGTTTCCAATTAGAAGAATGTCATCTACATATAATACTAAGAACATTACATTCCCCTTATCAACTTTCTTATACACGCAGCTTTCACTTGGGCCCTTTTCAAATCCAAACTTGCGAACAGTTTGATCGAAACATTGGTTCCACGATCTAGATGCTTGCTTGAGGCCATAAATGGTCTTCTTAAGCTTCCAAACCATGCGTTCTTTGCCCTTTATGGCATATCCTTCGGGTTGTTCCATGTAGATGGTCTCCTCAAGACCGCCGTTTAGAAACGCAGTCTTAACGTCCATCTGCCATACATCCCAATCCATATAAGCTGCAATAGACAATAGTATCCGAATCTATTTGAGCATGGCCACTGTGGAGAAGGTCTAGTCATAATCGACGCCTTCCTTTTGGGTATACCCCTTGGCCACTAGTCTTGCCTTAAAGACTTTAACTCGTCCATCGGGTCCACGTTTACGTTTATACATCCACTTGCTCCCAATGGCAGTACAACCTTCGGGTAGGACGGACAAATCGTAGACGTCTTTGTCTATCATAGATTGTAGTTCCGAATCCATTGCTTTCACCCATTCGCAATGATCGACATCTGCCAGCGTCTCCGCAAAGTTCCAGGGATCTAATACATTGCTGTCCAGGGAGTGATCCATAGATTCTCCCAAACCAATGTATCTATCGGGCTCATGCGAGACCCTCCCACTGCGGCGCGGCACTACAATATTTTGAGTAGAAGTTGAAGTTTCGGGAATTGTTTGTACGCTTGGTACTTGTTCTTGGTTAATGGAACTTGTGACAGAAGTTAGCTCATCAAGAGCCACTTCACTGCTGGGTTTATGATTCATTACATAGTCTTCCTCTAAGAATGTCGCGTGAGTACTCACAATGACTTTCTTGTCTCGGAGACTAAAGAATTCATAACATTTCGTCCCTTTGGGGTATCCTATAAACAAACATACCACCGTCCTTGATCCTAGCTTAGTTTGATCCTTTTCCAATACATGAGTCGGGCAACCCCAAATCTTGAGATGTGCTAGATTGGGCTTGCGCCTAGTCCACAACTCATAAGGAGTAGTAGGTACGGATTTTGATGGTAAATTGTCTAAAATATGGCTTGCAGAAAGCAAGACATGTCCCCAAAACGAAATAGGCAGACGTGCATAACTCATCATCGATCGAACCATATTTAACAAGGTCTTGTTCCTTCTTTCAGCCACGCCGTTCTGCTGGGGCGTGCCCAGCGCAGTCAGTTGGGATTCAATTCCCGACTCCGATAAGTAGTCCGAAAATTCGGCACTGAGGTATTCGCCTCCACGATCAGATCATAGGCATTTGATATTCTTTCCATGATACTTCTCCACAAGAGTCTTAAAGTCTTTAAACTTGTCAAAAGACTCTGACTTGTGACGCATCAAATAGACATATCCAATTTTTGAGAAGTCATCAATAAATGTGATGAAGTATCGAAACCCGCCTCTTGCCTCCGTAGACATTGGTCCACATACATCGGAATGAACGAGCTCAAGTACTTCCTTGGCCCTATTGCCCTTAGCCTTAAAAGGCCTCTTGGTCATCTTGCCTTCTAAGCATGACTCACACTCATGAAAAGGTTCCTCCTCTAGACCTTTGATAAGATCTTGTTGAACAAGAGAATGGATCCTCCTTTCATTTGCATGACCAAGTTTAAGGTGCCATAAGTACGTTTCGTTCATTGAACTTGAAGGTTCCTTTCGTTTCTTTGAAATTTTCGATGTTGTATTGAGTTCTGATTTGCGATTATTAAATTGTGTAGAAGTGATTGTGTACATATTGTTTTCCATGATACCACGACAGATATAAGAACCATCTTTCTTAATAACGCAGTTGTCATTAAAAGAAATCGAATATCCATCAAAAACCAGTTTAGAAACTGAAATTAAATTTCTTCTAAAAGAAGGTATCAACAAAACATTCTTCAAAATAAAAAATCTATCACTACTAAAACGCAAATAAATGTCTCCCACTGCAACGGCCGCCACTTTGGTATCGTCGCCCAGCTGGACTTCGATCTCACGATCATGTAGCCGTCTTGTCACCTGCATTAAGTCAGGATCAAAACAAATATGATCAGTAGCTCTTGTGTCAATAACCCAAGTGCAAGTAGATGTCGAAGCCAAACATGACTCGACTACTAGAGCTTGGTGCATACCTGTAGCCTTGTCCCTTTTAGGACAGTCTGGCTTCCAATGCCCCTTCTTACCACACTTGAAACACTTCCCCGAGGGCTTCTTATTTGCCATTTTCTTCTTCTTTCCCTTAGCCACTTTGTCCGATTCTTAGTTCGGTGCCTGCATTTTTCCTTTGCTAGGCTTGAAACCAGAGGAACGAGGCGCCGAAGTCATCATGGCAGCCTTAGCCTGAGTCATGAGGTCCTCTGCCAACTGAAGTTCAGTCAATAGCTCTGCCAAGGTGTAATTCCTTTTGTTCATCTCAAAGTTGAGCTTGAACTGCTGGAAGCTAGGGGGAAGACTTTGAAGGATGATTGTCACTTGGGACTCGGGATCGATCGACCCTCCCAAGACCTCAATCTGGTTTAGGTGGCCCATCATCTAGAGGACATGGTCCCTCACAGACGAGCCCTCCTTCATTGTCTTCGACATGATACTCCGAAAGGCTTGAGACTTAGCCGTTCGATTCTAAGTACCAAAAACATTCTTGAGATTCTGCATAATCTCAGTGGCAGTTTCCATGGCAGAATGCTGATGCTTGAGTACTGAAGACATAGATGCCAACATGTAGCACTTAGCCATCTCATTCGCCTTATGCCACTTTCTATGTGCATCTCTGAGTCCTACCGCAGCGTTAGCCGCCGGTACTGGAGGTCGCGGGGTTGTGAGCACAAAGTTGTACTCTTCAGCTGTAAGAACGATGTCCAAATTTTGTTTCCATTCTATGTAATTTTGGCCCTCGAATTTATTTTCTTTGAGAATTGCAGAAAGAGGATTGAACGACATTGTGACGATTTAAATTACACTGCAAAACAGAGTATTTTACTATTTGTCATAAACTTATGTAAGAAATTTAATTAAATTAACCATAAAACTTTTCAAAATCTTACAACTGTAAAATTAAAATTTTATACCCTCCAGAGGAAGTCAATACGCATTAAAATCTTACAGTTTTACTGGTCACAACACCGACGAATAGTCCAGAGACCACAGAGTGGCATGGCCGCCTAATGTTGCCTAAGCAACACCACCGAATTTAGCATTACAGAATCTCATTTCTACAACACACTCCCATAACAATGCTTATGTGTTGCTAACAAGATCAAGCTATCTCATAAATCCTGTGTGGACTTCTGAATCTCGTAGTTTCTTAGGATTATTGTCCCCACAGAGCAGGTGGCGATAATATTGGAAACCACATTCTAGTTCATACCATTTATATTTGAGAAGTCCGCCATATGAACTTGCTATTTCTTAGGATTATTGTCCCCACAGAGCAGGTGGCGATAATATTAGAAAAAAACTTCATAAATTGCAGACCAATTGGTGGAGACCATATACAAACATTGAGTTCGTAATTATAGCTTAGATATTTTGGGTTATGGTTTTTCTTTAATTATCTTTAGCCTTGAGGCAGTTTAAGGCTTAATTAAATTATGTTGGTATTTAATTTGCTGGATAATTAAATCTTTTATTAATTGGTATCTTCCTTTAGGAAATTATTGTTCTAGAATATAATTCTTATTCATGTCTACTATAAGATATGTCTAAAATAAATAAATTATTTAATTCTTAATAAGACATGAAAAATTAAATTCAAATTAATTCCATGTTCAAGATTAGGAAGAGATATTTCATTATTTAATGTATTCATATATATCTATCCTTTTTAGGATCTTAGATATATAAATATTAGGAAACTATAAATTATTCTCATCTATATCATCTAGGAATCAAAATAATATTATTTATTTCCATAGATATAGAAAATAATAAAAATATTCCTAAAGTCTAGATAAATATTAGGAAACTATTAAATTATTCTCATCTATATCATCTAGGAATAAAATAATATTATTTATTTCCATAGATATAGATAATAATAAAAATATTCCTAAAATCTAGACAAATCTTCCAAAAAGATTTTATTTCCATTAAATAATAATATTTTAATGATATCTTTTAATAAAATAATTAAATAAACATTAAAATAATCTTTCATAGTTATCTCATCGTACGAGGTTCGCACGAACGATGAACGACGAAGATCCGACGAGTTCGTCGTCGGAACACGACGCACGCAGCGTCTCGGCCCGTCGAGCCATCGGGTGTCGCCGCGTCTCGGCCAGCGGCGAGCGCCCGTCTCGGTCGTCTCGACCGTCGGGTGCCGACGCGTCTCGGCCAGCGTTCTGTCGGGCGGCACGAGCTCTCGGCCAGCAGAGCTCACGGTGGCGCACTTGCTCTGGGCCAGCTCGGACCCAGTCTCGGCCAATCCGATGCTCTGGGTGGCGCGCGCTCCCGGCCAGCAGTTCGCGCGACAGCGCGGCTACTCTCGGCCAGTGCCGCCATCCCTCTCGACCCTTCCGCCTAGGGTTCTCGGCTTGGTAGCTAGGCACCTCGGCATGTTCTCGGTCGAACTGCCGTGCCACACATTCTGTCGTTTCGATCTCGACTCGGGTTCCGGCTTGGTTTGCGGTCTCGGCTGGCGGCGTGCACGAGCCCACACTCGTCTGTGCGTCGCCTCGTGACCGTGATCCCTCGGCTCCCACTCAATCGACAACCCTCTCCCGATCGTGCGTGGCGAGATCCGCCTCGGCGCGAGCGCCGACGGATTGTACGTCTCGTACGATCGAGTAATTCAAGTTCTTTAATTCGATAGTTCTTGAGTTTAACATGCATAATAAATAAATAAAAACACCAAGAACATGCTTCATAATCAAATAACACATGCATACATTAATTTCATGAAATTTAAATCCATATAATCAGAGCCAAAGACTGGCTCTGATACCAATTGAAGGGGTTGGGAGCGGAAGCGTGCATAAATTACCGATCACATAAATTTGATCTATTTAGCAGATTATTTAGACAAATTCTATTCGCGTAATTATCACATGTATCATGCTCATAACTTGAATTAAAATCATGCTTTAAAATATAAAATTCCTAAAACATGCATACTACGGAGTTAGCCAAATTACCTCGTTGATTCGATCAAGAATCGAAGATAGCTTGCGTCTTCTCCACGTGAAGATCTTCAGTACTCGACCTCGGACCTTCTGACTGGTGTCCCGGACTATACGCTGATATTTGTGTGGGCAAATCTAACCAACGTACTAGGACTTGAATAACGAAGACAGAAACTGCTCACGGAGGAAGCACAAATTTCAAACTCTCTCTCTAGAGGGGGACGAAAATTTTGATAGAAAAAATTGTATTTTCTGTCTCCTTTATTCTCCTATTTATATAAGTCACATATTGGGCCCAATCAAGGATCTAAGGAAGAATTTGGATTATGCCTCACCCAATTAGCTTTTTACTAATTAAATTGAACCCACAATTTAATACTCCCTCCGTCCCGTGTTACTTGCACTTATTTCCTTTCTGGGCGTCCCCTAGTTATTTGCACTCTTTCCATTTTTAGTAAAAATCATCACCTACAGCCGTAATATTTGACTTTGTCTATCACTCATTCCTTAATCTCCGTGCCGAAAAGAAAACGTTCAAGTAACGCGCGACGGAGGGAGTATAAGCCTATATTGGAATATTACAAGCAGCCACTACAGAAATAATATTGCACTGCCTTCCAAATCCGAAATTACAAGTGTTCCGGGTTTCCTTTAATTCATTTAATTTATTTCTCGCGCTTAAGATAGAAACATCCATTAATTAATTAATGTCTGCTATGGACTTAATTAATTAACATATTTTAATCTCCAAGAGTGGACTTAGCAAGAAACTCTTATTTATTATTCATAGAGTAATTAAACTCTAACTAGGTAGGTTCCGAATAATAAAACCTAGGTTCGAGCTCCTCTTGTGGATGTTATCAAATGAGACTCTCCTCGCGCACGATTCAACGTAATAGCAATCCTAGCACCGCTAGATAATGATCACCACTACCCAATATACCTGGATCGTTGGGTGACGAAAAACCCGCACCTTTGGTAAGTCAAAGTAGTAGATACTCAATATCGTATGCTCAATGCTAACGTACATTGATTAAGAAATTAATTATCAAGACCTCGTCTTTCAGTAGATAGCATAAAGACTCGTCTTGTTGTTAGATCCATTCAGTGCTATACCACACCAACGTCATCTTATTTCAATAAGGCTTAGAAATAATCGGACTGACATTGCAACCTTTCGCGATAGGTTGTCTAGGGCTATCTAGGTTGTGAAATTCTTATTTTTCTTTGTTTAGAACTGACCGTGTTACCTTAAATTGGACGACGCCCACAACCGGTCTACTAAAACAAAGACTTAGACTTTGTTACGTTTGGTTATACATTTAAATATGCAATAAACAACCATTAAATGTAAAACATAACAACATTATGACAAAAAATAATTTGTTGCATTTATTGGAAAATAACAATTAGAGTTTTACAGTATCCAATCACTCGAAAGGTGATTTCTAATATACAAAACCCTAACAGATAGAAGCACAGCCCAGCTCTGGGAAGCCTGATCCACCTACTGTGGTGGAAGACAGTGAAAGGAACATGAGAGAGTGGAAAAGGAAAGGGAAAGCATTAAATTATTCTCTCTACTTTATTAACTCTTTCACTTTTCACTTTTCACTTTTCACTTTTCACTTTTATAACAAAACCCCATTTTCTTAAATCTCGTGCCGAAAAGTTTTGGCTCACTTATCTTGGGACGGAGGGAGTATGTAATAGTGTGTCTTTTGTTATGCTTCAAAAAAAAACTACAGGGTGGGAAAGCAGATCTTAATTAGAAAGATTGAACGTATCAAAATGTGACACCAATTATTCGGTTTAATAAATTGAATAAGGGGTATTACATCTATACTTTAATTGTAATTTTTTAAGGATAAAAAATGTGTGTTATTATTAAATCTTTGTATATTATTTCAAAAAAAAATTCAAATCTTGTAGTGTTATCTAAAAATAAATTATTTAAATCTTTGTAGTATTATTTAAATTATTGTGTTACAATCGGGAAATTAATATGTATTTGTAGTATTTTAAAAAATATCGAATGGTTTATTTTTAAAGCATTCATTTTTAGTTTATTGCTTGATTGCAACAATAATTTAAATAAATTTAATTTAAGTCAAAATAAATTACAACTTGATTCATGTAGAAATCAGTATCTAATAAATTATAAATTATTCTTGCAGCATTAAATTAAAAATGAGTGCTTTAAAATAAACCATTCAATATTTTGTAAATAATACGCTTTTCGTTCCATGTTAATAGATGTGTTTCATTTTCTGCATTTGTTTTGTAAAAATAATAATAAATAGTTAAAGTGGAAAAAAGTAAATAGAAATTCTTTTCCTTTTGTACCATTTTAAAAAATAGAAATTTTTTATTTTAGGAAACTTTTTCTTTATAGGGTAGGACTCATTTTTCACTAACACATTTTTTCTCTAGCTCTCTTACATTACCAATTTTATACTCCACGGCATTTCAAAAGTTCCAATTTTAATGAAATGAATAGAGTATTTTACATTGCATTGACTATACAAATGATATCTACATGAAAGTATGGAAATCATATTCCATGCTGAGAAGCATAAGGGATCACCCGCTACAATTCATACTAAATTTCCTAATACACATGGTCATCCCTTCCTAATACACATGGTCATCCCAAGTGATAGGAAGGAGTGGCTAAAGCCCTCATTGAAATTATTTTTAAATTTTTTTGATTAATTTTTTTAAAAAATTATTCCAAAGAAAAAAGGCTTTAAAGGCTCAAAGTGGTTGGTTGGGAAAAATATTTTGAATAATGTCATTATTTGGATATATAAAGCGGCTAAAAAGGATGCCCTAGCGGTCTCTTTTATCATTTAAACACTATGTAGACTTAGACATACTAGAAGCAAGTTCTGGAAACAAGTAATTCATTAATTGTGTACATTTTCAAAAAACTCTCAAATCAATGCATCAAGTCAACTCACATATAAAAATTTGTTTCTAGTGAGTTGATTTGAAAATTTTAGTTTATATTTTTAGTTTAGTGTTTAAATAAAAATTTAAAATCTAGATGTTTTACAAAACATAAGAAAGTAAAGTTGTTAGGAATTATATTTCCATGATTCATTTTTTTAGAAAGCATTTTTCACTGACAATTTTACTTTTCCATCAAATAAACATGGCCTTAGAATAGTTTTTTTGAGATTTATTAAGTATATGATGTACTTTTTATTAGCACTAAAATAAACTGTAAGTGAACAATATTATTTCTGTATAGTTAAAAGTTTGTACGAGTATCCACTAAGACTAATATTTAATATCAAACTACCACTCCCTCCGTTCCAAGTAGTGTAGTAATTTTGCCATTTTGGTACGTTCCATAATAGTAGAGTCATTTTCGTTTTTAGTAAAAGTCAACACATTTCTTCTCACTTACTTTTCCCTCTTTCTTACTTTATTTTGTCTACTTTTTCATCTCTCCTACTTTATTATCTTTTTATTCAATACATTACACACATTTTTCTTAATCTCCGTGCCGGAAAGAAATGTCTCCACTGCTATGGAACGGAGGGAGTAAAATGTAAATACCTTGTACTATCTAGATGACAGAAGTTTGATGATTTATAACTATTACACAACAATAATTAAAAAAATCTAAGTACTACAACGTAAATGTATTGTAATATTTGGATGGCATAAATTTGATAATTTTAACTAGTAAACAACAATAACTAAAAAATAGAAAAAAGGAAATTAGGGATGCGAACAATCAAATAAGGTCATTCTAATGTATTGATTTCATTGAATCTTCAATTATTTTATCATACATTAAACTTTTAATTATGACTAAAGTTATATTAGGACGATCACAATCATAATAAAAATTCTCATGTTGAAAGTATTTGAATAGTTTTTTTTCATTAAGAAATGAGACTATATTAGGGCATAGCACAAATATCTTAAGAAAAGTACAATGTTTAGTTTACACCATTGTAAGAAGCAGCCACCTTAATAATAGATTATATCAATCTCTTTGGTCTTACATCCGGCCTAGTCCATCGGCCAATTCATTTGACGTCCACCAAGAAGATGGATGGGTAGATGATAGACCAATTGACATCCAATAGAGCATCCATCGTTCGTGCCCTATGCTTCCTCCGCGGACGATAGAGCTTCGACCAGATATCGTCCGCGGTATCGTCCGCCCTACTGCGGGCAAGGCGGACGATACCGCGGACGATGCAACGCATTTTCTTTTTTTTTTTAAATTCTTCAAAATGTATATATATACACCACAACTTCCTTTCACACTTCCTTCTTCCATTTACTCTTCCATTCTCTATTTACACTATAAAATAAATCCCGGTGATTACCTAAGTCAGAATAGTCCGATGTTCAGTGGTGGTGCACGGTGGCCTGGTACAGTCTCTGATGAATACCGGCCATTTGACTCCAACACCTAGTACGATCCCGATTTCAGTACGGATTCGTACGGGCTGTCAGACATGGAGCCTTCTCCCACCCGCGCCCCCGCCCCACCCCTCCGCGCCTCTGGCTCCGCCGCTGCCGCCGCCTGGGGCTTCGCCACCAAGAAGAAACGGAACAGGCAAAGGGCCCAGAAGTTGCCGCTTCCGGAGAAGAATGAAGAGTTCGCCCCAGGGAGGACGAACTACAACCCGGATGAAACCATCGTCTTGATGAGGTGTTGGATTGATATTTCAAAGGACCTGATGTTTGCCAACAACCAAAAGCAAATAGCGTATTGGGAGCGCATCGCTGATCGCTACAACGAGGCCAAGCCGTCGGCCGCCTACAAGCGTCATAGGGAGCAGCTCCGCAAGCACTGGATCAGGTGAAGAAGCAGGTCAATTTGTTCTCGTCGGAGTATGAGAAGTGCTTGAGGGAGCAGGGCAGCGGCGAGAGTTTGACTGATGTGCGCGATAGAGCGCTTGCGTCGTACATTTCATTGTACGACGATTTCAATCATTACAACTCCTGGCTCCTCTTGAAGGACATGCATAAGTTCCAGGGAGGGATTCTGCCCCTATCTGCTGCGGCGAAGAGGACGAAGAACACCGCCGCCGGTGATTATACTAGCAGCGACAACGGCGCACCTCCGATGGACCTCAACCAGCCGATGTACGAGGATGAGAGTTCCGGCACACCGATGTCCTCCCGACGTCCCATTGGCAGTAAGGCTGCCAAGAACAAGGGCAAGGCGAATGCGACATCCTCACAGGCCGCGGTCGCGGCCTTGACCCGACCCCGACCTCGGCTGTGGGACATGCCTATCAGATGACGTTGTTGGACACGCACCACGCCCTCATGGAGTGCGAGGACCCGAGCAAAGCCGAATACCTCAAGTGGATGATCGATGATCTACGCCGCAAGCTGGGAATGATGTAGAGTATGCTCTTCCTATTATCTGTAGTGAACTTGTTATTTATTTCTAACTCTTGTAACTTTTTTTAAATTAAGTAATGTAGGATTTGCCTTTAAATCGTGGTGTTTTTTTTTATTATTTTGCATGACATATTTGAAAATATAAAATTAATTAACAAAACAATAGTAAAAATTATAGTGCGGACTTTAGGGCGTCCCACTGCAGGTGGAAGGGTATAGGAGGATAAAATGATGACGTGGCGGAGCATAGGGCTGAAGCCATCACAATTCTGAAGCCATCCTCAAGGCCTTCTTGTGTTTGCCACAAACTTTGTTATGTATAGAAGACAAGTCAATAATCTCATAATACATAGTCAATATTCCAAACAGTCCCTTAGTTTAGGGATGATGAGGATGTAAGGGCACCCGCAACGCGTGCCGCCGGCGTTCCGCGTGCCGTTCCGCCGGAACGGTTTCGCCGCGGAACGCGTTGCGGCGCACCGTTCCGCTCCCATTCCGTTCCGCGTGCCGACGGCACGGAACGCGGCACGGCTTGTGCCGCCACGCGCTCGGGCGACGTGGTGCTCCCCGCTTCGTGCGTGCTTCCCACTCGCCGGCCCGCGAGTGGGACACGTCAGCGATGACGCAATAATTAATTAATTTTTTTAAAAATATATTTTTATTAAATTTTTTTTTTAAAACGGTCATATTACCGTTTTTAACTTTTTTTTTAATTTTTTTATTTTTATTTTATTTTCTTATTCTATAAATACACCTAATTATTACATTTCACACACAACTACACATCTACTCTTCCTAAACCAACATCAATTCCTCTCCAATTTTCTATTTCAATCTCCTTCACAAAATGTCCAGCGACGGGAATTACGGCGGTGGCGGCTCCAGTGGGTGGGATCTCAACGCGTTCGGCGATTGGGAGACCATGTACAACACACTAGGTGGTTCCGGGTCGTCGACGCCGGGCACCCAGGGGTCGGCGACGCCGGGTGGGTACCAACCACCCACTTTCGATGTGGATGCCTACGCTCGACCACCCGGCTCGCGGCTTTCTCAGGGTTTGTCCCAGATTCGGGAGGATATCCCCGTAGAACCCACCCAGGGAGGAAGCCGAGGCGGTGGAAGCTCTAGGGCTGCGTCTGAGGCACCCGAGGAGGAGGAGGAGGAGGAGGATCTGGGCCGGCATCCGTACAACAACGAAGAAACTAAGGCGGTGTACACCGCCTGGCTCACCGTCTCGTACGATCCCATCGTCGGGAACCAACAAGCCGCCAAGTGCTTCTGGGAAAAGGTCCGTGATGTCTACCACCAGACTAAGCCGAAAGGGGCCCGAAAGCGCAAATATACAATGCTCCGTGCTCACTTTGGCCGAGTCGACGCACAGGTCAAAAAATTTTGCGGCATCTACTCGGCCGAAGCGGCGAACTACCAAAGCGGAGCTTCGGGCGCAGACATTCTGAGGGCGGCTTTGCGCGTCTTCTACCAGGACACCGGTCTACAGTTCAAATATGTTGATATTTGGCAGCTCGTCAAGGACGAAGAAAGGTGGGCCGGCGGTGTCCGCTCGAGCTCGGGCTCAACCTCAAAGCGCACGAAGCACACGGCGAGCGGCCACTACTCGTCTGGTGACACCGGTGAGGCCAGCGAGGGTACACCGCAGGTGTTTGGGGGTACAGGGGATCCAACGCCCGACGAATACGGGGGATCCAGCCGTGGGCGCCGTCGGCCGCAAGGGACGAAGGCGGCGAAGACGACTAGAGCGAGGAAGGGCCGAGGCGAATCAAGCCAGTCGGCCTCGGGATCGGGCTCGCGGGGAGGCTCGGACACACTTACGGTGGCGTACAAGACCGCCACAATGGCGGACACTTCCCGCTTCTCGTACGCCCAATTCACGGCCTGGTGGAACGGAATTGTGTATATGGCAGCACAACTTGGCCTTCCGACTCCCCCTCAACCTCGACCGCCTCCGGAGGATGATTTGCCGGCGGAGTAGTTTTTTTATTTTCCCACGTTTAATTGTGTGTTTTTTATTTTGTGTTTTTTATGTTTTTAGGATTTTAATTGTGTGCTTTTTTTATTTTTTTTAAGTTTAAGTTGAATTTTTTTTTAATGTTGTGTGTTTTTTAATAAAGTGTGTTTGTTTTTTATTAAAGTGTGTTTATTTAAATTGAATTGGGTTGGAAATAAAAAAAATGAAATTGAATGAATAGTAATTTAAGGAACGGTTAAGGAACGAAGGGTTGCAGGTTCCGTTCCTTAGTTAAGGAATGGAGTAAAAAAGTACAGTGAGGCCCTCAAATAGTGGTTTAAGGAACGGTATAGGAACAACGTTGTGGATGGCCTAAGAATCACACAGATCGGCAACAAGTGAGCCAAAGAAAATGAATAGTTAATTATGCATTGGATAAATCATTAGTGTTTAAGTCTGAACAAGTCGTTGAATCATTATCCTCATACTTAATCTCAAATATATTCTGTCAATATCAAAATTTTTATAAATTGCAAAATTATAATAAATGAATCTTCAGATAATTAAGATATTTATAAAGATAGAGATCTAATTTATTTTAGTAAAAATTAAAATGGAAAGAACTCCATCGCAGTAGCCACTAACTATATAGTTTTATATTTTCAGTCGAACTTTCTCTCTCCTCCAATTTTTCTCTCTCCCCTTCTCCTCTGATCCTCTCTCGCCACCGCCTCCTCTCACCTTCCCTCCCCGCGATCAAGACGTCATCACCCTCTGCCGTCTCTATCATCTATCCGTATGTGTATATAAACTCCCACAACTATTTGCATTCCTTCCAATTTGTGAGTCTCGACTCTCCTGGATAGATACTTCGCAGATCCACCTGGCTTCGCTCCCTTACTCGGTTCGTTCGTTTAATATCTATGAATTTCGACTAATTCACCGATAATTTGTAGAAGAAGCTAGTTTAAAGATTAAATTTTGATCGAGCATTGGAAAAAAAGTATCTGGATTTAGGGTTTCAATATTTGGTACTTCAAAATTGTGGTGAGTTGTGCACGGGCAAATATAGTTGTATATGATGTATGTAATATCTGTGTGCTTGGATATATTTTTCTGCGGTCTTTGGCTGCTTGGGGCTAAAGGGTGAGGTACACAGGAGAAAATTATGAAGATTATTGTTTACTCCCACTGAGATCATGAGGCGTAGCTTGTTCGTTGCCATGTGATACGAGCTGATTTTCCATTGTGATTGTGATACTTGATATGTATAACTGCGTTCAGTAGAACCTGCGTATGGATAGTAGGATTTAGGTGTGATATCACATTATGTAGTAGGCTCAGTAGCTAATTATGTGTATCTGTGCTTTTTTGCTGGACTTTGAATCATTAGGGGAGTTGGAAGGTCTGAGGGAAGGATACGCTAAGTTAAACTATGAGTCATTTCGGATGACATACTTGAACAATATTTTCATTATTATTAGGACTTGGGAGTGCTAACATGTCTCCTTTTTACTACACGGCTCACTATGTGCAGGAGTTCCAATCCCTCCACAAATTTACCCACGAGAGTGAAGAACTACCTCCACAAATTTACCCACGAGAGTGAAGAACTATGTGGGAGTGCCACGGACTTGCTAACCTTGTCTTTTAGACAGAAATTTTATAAAATAAAATAACTGAGTTTGACACTGTTTTCATTGATTACCCATTTAAGTTCCTGTCATAGAGTTGTTTGTTTCTCTTTCTTGCCAGTCTTATAAAAGAAGAATATTTGTATTGTATTTAATTTATGAAATGTTTTATCCGCATGAATAATTCGGTTAAATTTTTTATTTTTTATTTCTAAAGATACTACGTATCCTTACATGGTTAATATTAGAGACCAGTTCATTATTGGTTATAATGTGATTCTCCAACTTTGACATTGGTGGAGCCACCTTATCATTCACTACCAGGTGGCGCCCCTCCTCAAATTTCTTCGCATAGTACTATTTTACTTTCTAGTTCTGCAATTTTGTTTTCTGAATTTCCCCACATATGCCTTATCCCAAATTCTCAGAAGTTCCTCACATATAATTTCTCCCTTTCCTATTTGTATTCCTGGCTCCGCCCCTGAACTTATATGTATATGTGGTAAATTCTACCCGAAGTCATCACACAGCAGTTGGCACACCGTTTAGGGTGGTCGGGTGGGTACTTTTTAAGGCTTATCGGGCATTCTTTTGCAAAGTTTAAACTTTAAGCTCACTAGAATTCTTAGGACGTGCTTCGGTCAAAGTGTGATATCTGATAGTACATGGTTTACAGCATTGATATATAATATGACTAATGAGACTCTTGAATTTTGATACTTGTCTAACCATGGAGAAAAAAATCCCAAGTTGTTTACTGATTTAAGTGTTACTGGTAGTAAAGAGTTAGTGTCCAGAGGGGTAGTCTGATGTCATTGTCAGCTACAGATGAGCTGTATAACAAGTTAACAACCCGTATAAAGTATAAACCATATTATATGTTGTTTTAACTAGTATTATTGTTGGTGATCTGTTAGTCTCATTATTTCTTGCACCTTGATTAGTCCCTCCCATCGTATATTTACCCTTTTTGTGGCCTTGCCTTTTCTATCAATCCATTTCATTGTACAAGGGACAAACATTTAAAGAATGCTTCCCCAGCCCCCATATTTTAGTTTGAACTTGTTCTTAATAAAGTTTTGTCTTGTCTTTTAGGCCACTGCAAGTTGTTTGGATGACATTGACACTTCGGTTGAACAATGAATTCAAGTATGTTGGCTGGAGAGCGGAGGTACTTAATGAGCCTTCCCTTTGTCATGTAGTTGAATGTCAAGGAATAGTATGTAGCACCCGTACTTTTTGGTAACCTAACCTTATATACTGCCAAGTGTAGAGACTCTTAATGTGTATGGCTAACTCATAAAGTGTCATTTGAAATGACTTCATTTTGCATTTTGCTATTATAGATTCCATAATAATTTACACTACTAATTTCCCGAGCCTTTACTTTTTTTTTACTTTAAGGAGAAAAACACTGCTAGATCTGACTCTGTTTCACGTATATTCCTGAAGTTTCTCTTGCCCTTCTAGTTTATTAAGTTTTGAAGGACATTGTGTTTTCCTATTTCTTTCAAGGAATTGGGTTTATTTGACCTATCCGCTGTCTTATTTTGACTTATTCCTTTGTAGATGGGCTTCTGGAAGAAGGGGTGGCATGACCGTGTTGGGGAAAGTTGCTGTTCCAAAACCAATAAACTTGCCAAGCCAACGGTATTGCATCCTGATCACCCAACCCATTTCTCATCCTTTCTTGTTCTTTCTTATTTCCTGTTTTCTAATAGCGTCTTTGATTTCATTTTAAGATTGGAGAATCATGGTTTGGATCCTAATGTTGAAATTGTTCCCAAGTGAGTGCTTCTTGTTGTTTGATACAGAAGCAACATTCTAGAGTTCTTAATCTGGAGCAGTTTCCTTTAAAAGTTTCTTGTATGCTAGAACTGTATCTTTGTATATCATTCAGCACTATTTTCCATGTAATTAATTGAGCTTTTGAGCTGAATAGGGGTACTGTTAGCTGGGGAAGCCGTTCATCTTCAGCTGGTTCAGGTCCATGGAACTCTTCATTATTGTCACCAAATGCTGATGGTGGCACTGTTTCACCTAGTCATCTCATTGGCCGCCCTTCATCAGGTGGAAGTGGTACACGACCATCATCCTCAGGCAGTGATAGAACTCATGATCATGTTCCAAATGCATGGTCTGCAAACTCTAGACCTTCATCTGCTTCTGGGACGTTGTCATCAAACCAGACATCATCATCATTGCGTCCTAGAAGTGCAGAAAACCAACCTAATAGCTCACAGCTTTCAAGATTCGCTGAGCCTGTGTCCAAATCTTCTGTAGCATGGGGTTCAAGTGGTACCGCAGAAAGATTGGTATGATTAATATGTTTTTCTTAGTCAGTTAGTCTTCATATCCAAATGAACTTATTTATGCAAATAGAAAACCCTTTGTGTATCCTTGTGAACGCCACGTTTCTTGCATTTTTCATGTGTACTATATGTTTGTAAGCATGATGTCTAAGCTATGCTAGACTTTGTTTTTGGTTCTGTATGTCATTTGCAGGGGGTGAAGTCCATGAAGGAGGATAGTTTCTCTCTGACTTCTGGAGACTTTCCAACCCTTGGTTCTGAGAAAGATAATTCAGTAAAAAATGTTGAAACAGAAGGTGATTGCATTAAATGAAATGATTATCTTCGTTCAGTATTAATGCTTTGTAGTGCTAAGATGATATATTCAGCTTATAATGACCCGACTGATTCTTTCACTTGTAATGCTGCTAATCTAGACACTACATCCCTTGACCATGTTATGCACAGATCATATCCTGCAGCCAATACTATTTTAGACACTTTTGGTCAGCCCTGTATTATGTCCAAATCCTATCCGTTACTCCCTAAAATATCTTACCATATTGCATTTCAAGTTTTTCATTGCTCTGGTTACATAGCTCTGATGTTTATAATTATATAGAAACTTGGTTTCTTTTTTTTAGGGCTTGAATTATGTTTTTATTTACCTGCCAACTTTGCTCTGCAGATAGCCGCCCTAGCTCTGCTTCTGGTAGAACAGCTCAGGCCAACAAAGATGGCAATATACCCCTTGCTGGTATGCTTTCTAATTTGTCATCTAATTTAGGTTGCCTAAAAAGATGCTCAGTGATTTTCTTTGAGTGCAGATGTCAAACATGGAACTGTCAATACATGGAGGGCAGAAACTACCCAACATGCTGAGGATGATATCCTTCCTAGCATGGAGAAGTGGCAAGGGGATCCCCATCAATATTATCCAAATACTGCCCCTCAGCAATTTGAGGGGTGGCATGGTCCTCCTATGAATGACCCATCTGGTGGTTGGTATGGGGGACGTCCTCGAGGTCCTGCTTTTGGGGCTCATGTCCCCCCTGGTGGCTTTCCGATGGAACCATTTCCTTATTATCGACCTCAAATTCCGCATCCACCTTTGGCAGGTTCCCAGCCAGCTCAGCAGCCGGGTCCTCGAGGACCCCACCCTAAAAATGGGGATTTATACAGGCAACAGATGCATGAGGCCTACCCTCGACCAGGTATGCAGTTTGGGCCTAATTTCTACCCAGGACCCCCAGGTCCCATGTGCTTTGAGGGTTACTATGGGCCACCTATGGGCTATTGCAACAATGAACGTGATATGCCTTATATGGGCATGCCAACAGGACCCCATATTTATAATGGTTACCCAGCCCCTGCTCCCGATAGAAGCAATTCTCAAGGTCGAGCTACTGCGCATGGCCCTAATGGAAAAACAATGCCAGAACAAGTGGAGGCCGGTCATTCAGGGCAAACACGCGGACCAAAAAGAGTTCCTGTAAACATCCATAATGAGTCTGAGGAGGAGGAAGGAGATCATTGGGAACATGTGCCACCTAATATTTCGCATCATGGGAATATTCGGTTTCCCACATCTTCTCAAAAGACTGAGTGGGGTGCGGAAGAGGTTCCAGAAGAATCTGTATCCACCAGGAGGATGGCACCAAATCAGAACCCTTCCAACAGTCGTGGAAATAGAATTCATTCAGCAAACCACATAAAAGTGAAGGCATTTGAGGGAATGTCCAATACTAAAGGACTTGAGGATAACTGGACAAATGGATCTGAAATTCCACCTTCTTTTCCTTCTGTTGTGCCTCAGTTAGCTGTTTCTAGTGAGAGACATACTGTACCAGATACAACAAAAAATGCAGCACTGCTACATAAAATTGATGGCTTAAATGCAAAATTTCGTGTTTCTGATGGATGGAGTGATTCCATGAATGCTGATATTAGAGAACAAGAAAAGACGGGGGCTCAAATAGTTGATTTGAAAGTTAATAATTGCACCAGGGAAGTTGGTAATGCTGCAGCTGCTGTAGCTTCTCATAGGATTACTGTTTCCAGAAACTCTGCTGCCCCCGATGAAGTGACTGTTCCTTGGTATGAAAGCATGATACATATATTTTTCAAACCATTTATTTGACTTTGAGTAAATACCGTTATGCTTATTGCATGATAATTAATTGATTTCACAGGAGATCATATCAAGGTGGGCATCCTAGAGTTGATTATCGTGGTAAAGGAAAGTTCAACAGCCAGGAAACTGATGGATGGCGGAGGAAGCCTCTCAGCAATGATTCCTCAAAGGCAGTTATAGCTTCAAACAATGAATCTACCCCACATATTCATTTTTGTGGCCCTAATATTGTTGGGGAGGCTTATGAGAATTCTACGATGGATCTGGTAGGAAATGCTGAAGGCGATTCGGCTGAAGTATGCGATTCTGCTGATATTCAGGCACAGGTTGATACTATGGATTCTTGTATTCCGCTCTACACTTAACTTTTTCACTTCTTTGTGACCATAAATATTTGTGCTGAAATCAGCGTGCCAAGATGAAAGAGTTAGCCAAGCAACGCTACCTGCAACTGCAGAAGGAAGAGGAAGAGCGAGTAAGGGAGCAGAAGGCCAAGGCTCTTGCTAAACTAGAAGAATTGGACCGCCGAAAACTATCAGGTGAAGCTTCAAACCAGAAGGCTGAAAGAACTCCGGTCATTGGTGACTTCGGGGTGGAACATCAAGAAGTGCATACAGTTATAGGCACTGTGATTGCTGAACTCAAGACTAATGAATCTGGCTTTAACTTAGTTTTGAGTCCTGCTGTTACTTCTGCGGGGACAGATAGCAACACAAATCAGGCTGGAGATTCGACTGAAGTGTCGAGGGACTTGCACATGCGGATACAACAAAAAGGTTTAGTGGAATCTAATGTGGCTCCTTTGTCTAGAATTGAAGACTCTGAGGATGGAAGTACTAAAAAAGTAGTATCACAACCAGATGATAGAGGAAACTCCAGACACAAGCGAGCAGGCTACAAACAGAAGCAGAATAATGTGTCGCAGAAAGCTGTATATAGCCCTACATTTGAGGTGCAAAAAGATAATACTCTTGCAGCTGTTGCTGATATGCATGAGCCTCCATCAAGTGACTCAAATGTGCTGAGCACATCCAATACCGTGGTTGAGCCATCATCCCAGCAGAGAAAGAGAATCAATCGGAGTAATAAATCTAAACCCAAACCCGAAGAAACACATAGTCTTTCTGCTTTACCACGAGTAACATCTAACATTACTCATGCAGATGAGTCACTTGACAACGGTGGATCTAATGATTTGGTGTCAAATTTGGGTGTGCCAATCTCAGCAGTGCATGAGCCTGATACAGCAGTGCACACTCGGGAGCACTCTTCTGTACCCAGTGAGGAATCCCAGAGCAAAGTATCGAGTCAGTGGAAACCAAATCGCAGAATTCCCAAAAATCAACAGGGCCATAGATTTACAGACAAGCATAGTGATACAGTTGTTTGGGCTCCTAAGGCTAAGGGTTCAGAAGAAGTGAGTCAAAAGACTCAAAACTCTCTGCAGGAATCTACTGATTCAGTAAAGAGTAATAATGTGGCACAGAATAGTTCGAAAGGCAAGAGGGCTGAAATGGAGAGATATGTTCCAAAGCCACAGCTGGCTCAGCAAGGAAATTCTCTGTCTTTGTCATCCTCAGTTAGTTCATCTAGATCAACTGAGGATGCTTCTGGGGAACAATTGGGGTCAGCTATTTCTGCAAATGTCAGGTCTAACTTGGAGATGAATGTGGGGGATAGCAGCCATAGCAAGAACAAAAAAGATCACGGGAGTTTGAAAAAACGTGGTTTGATAGATTCATCCGAGATGAAGAGCGTGCCTACTGGTCCAACAGATACTTCTCAAGTGAAGGCTGCCCGTTCTGCGCAATCTGAGCTTGTGCATTTTGGGAGAAGTGAATCAAATAGAGTGAATTCTGAAATCAAAATCTCTGGTGCCAACTATATGTCTGCAGATTCAACCTCAGCTGCCGTGAGCAAACATCCTTCAGTGAAAGATCAGGGTGCAACAGGCAGAGGAAAGAGACATCCGATAAGGGGTCCAAGAAGCAGTGGAAATAATCCTGATTTTGAGAACACTTTACATGGTGAAGTTGATGGAAGTTTGTCTTCAGTACCGGATGTGAACCAGATGGATAAATCTATTATTTCAAAAGAGAATCGTAGCTTTGGGGAGCGAACATCCACTCATTGGCAGCCCAAGTCCAGCCCAAGTTCTGCTAATCATCAAGGAAATAGAAACGGTGGAAGTGAATACATTACTTTGGAAACTAATAGGGTTCCGAGGAAGAGTGCTCCTCCGCATAAGATGCAAACATCGCTCCAACAGAATAGGGAGAGTAGCAACTCTAGCCAACCTCAGCTTCAGCCAGGCCAATCTGTTAACGTCAGAAGTAATGTGGCTGGTGATTCAGTTGCTCATCGCCTTCAAGACCTTGACAGAGAAAAGAAGCCTGCTACAGTAAAAGGAAGTGCTTACTCCCCAAACCAAGATCTAGTTGGCACTGGTGAATCATCTCTTACTAACACAGATGATCTGCTTGAGCACAATGTCACGTCAGGATCTAGGAGAACTGGAAGGCAAAACAGTCGGCCTGTTAGAGGCCATGAATCCCTTGGAGAATGGTCTTCAGAGCATGAAAACAGGTCACATAATGCCCCAGCATTCCGGGACAGGCAGAGGCAGAATGTGCACTTGGAGTACCAGCCTGTTGGACCTTTCAAGGCTCACAAACCTGAAAATGTGGAGGAGCTAGCGGATGGAGGAGCTGATACTGTGGACCAAAGGCACATGGAAAGAAGCCAGAGTCACTCCAAACGTGGAGGAAACTACTACAGGAAATAAAAGTGTCTCATTTCACGTAACCTGGTCAGGAGATGGGATTTACAAGATAATCTTCCAATTTGTTGCCTTTGCTTGATTAGGTATCTTCATTTTCTCTTGTCGTGATAAATAGAACGGTAGTTTATCTGTTAACAGGTGGCACGTGCACTGAGCAGCAGGATTAGAGGCCAGGTTAGGGCACGCACCTTTGAGGGATGCGGTATGTTAGATCGAGGAAATGAGACACGATAACCCATTTAAAAATTGTAACTGGTGCGCGATACACTGCAATGTGACGTATTTTCACATGCAGCATTTTGTGCATCTGGTAATCTAATGTGTGCCTGAGTGCAGGCCAAAAAAAAGGTTTAGAGAGTAGCATTCCATATTTTTGCTGGAACCTTTTCGTTGCGCTTGATGCTTTTATTTTTTTGCTAGTGATTACATTTGCATTTTTGATGCGCGTAGATGCACCTCATCGATATTTGAAGTGAAACGTCGCGATATGTGCACGGTTTCCCTATATCTCTCGAACTTTTGCTAACATTACTTGTAACCTATAAGTGCAATTTCTTGATTTTCTAACTTCCATCTAAGCGGTCAATATCCATAAAAAAGTTATGCAAAACTGTTATAAAAATGAAACATTTACTAAAATACAAAGGAGATTGTAATCTGAAACTGTTGAAATGATGTATGTACCAATGAATTCTCCAATTTTTCATTACTTATGGTGGATGAAATGAATATCTCTGACTGCAAACAAAAAAAAAAAGGAAGAAACGAGTCTTCAGTTCTTCATTATTTTAGTTGGATCGACACAATATACCACTATCAAGTGTATCATATTGTATGTTAACCCCTCCTTTCCGCATTAGGAGTCCCGATTGATCAATTTTGGGCGTCCCGCTTTAGGAGTCCCGGTTGGGATAAACTAATAAAAATGCCTACAAAGTAAGTAAAAAAATGTTAAAAGTGGGTCTCAACATCCACTACAACATTTATTTATTAAACACTCAATTAAAAGTGAGTCCCAACATCCACTACAATATTTATTTATTACACACTTAAACACTTTCTTAAAACATGTGCCTGACTCAATCGGGACAATTAAAGCGGGATGGAGGGAGTAGTATTTAAATCGTAGGTATAATAAATCTCACATTGATGCCATACTCAATCTCTCGGCACACTGTGAATTGTTATACTGAAATAATACCGAGGAGATTATCTTAGATTAGTTATATGTTTCAATTGTAAGGGTTTATTTATTGTCTCAAATTGTATATTACGCCTTCTTCGCAACGAGGTTCACGTTAGATATAATTTTCTTATCTTACATTTTCTCATTCTAATTGTGAGGGTTAATTTTAATGTATGTCACAAACTTTTGAATATATTTGGAAAATGTCCCTAACTCTCATATTCGATTTAAAATTGTTTATTTTTTAATTTTTTTTAATTTATGTACTATGCATATACTATGATGACAAAATGATGAATCAGCTCAACGATTGCGTAGGTTGGTTATGATCTGAACAATATTTTTTGAGAAATAATTATAATTCTACCTCACATTTTTAAAATTGCACATAAATATTGACATTTGGTACCCGAGAAATCAATTCATGCCGAGAACTGATATGATCCCTGTTTTTCATTCTGAAGAATCAACGAAAAATGAGGCGGAGATTGGATATGAGTGGATGGATTTTATACAAGGTGGATGAATTAGCCACGAATGGGGTGAAGGAACTGTCAGATAAGTCGTGAGATAGAATAAATGACGCTATAAACTATTATGAAAAATCATTCGATATTAAAATGTCAATAATTAAAAATTCAAGGGAGAATTTAAAAAAATAACACTCATCATAAAATTATTATTCAAAGGAGTATTTTTTACTCCAACAGTGATGCCTTTATATAAAAAAGAAAATTCTAAGCTCACGGAAATAATACAACTTGGAGAAAATAAACTGAAAGAAAAACCTAATTGATATTTAAGTATTGCATCAAGAACCATGCATTCTCGATTCAATTTTTTTTTGGTGTTTTGAAATTCCTTTATTTTAGTAATGGAATTTAGTTGTTTCATGTAAATGTTAAAAGATTTATGTACAGGTTCAAAATAGTATGGTGAAATTACTAATATTACTATTCCCTCATTTCCCATAAACTAGATTAGATTTACCATTTTGAGTTATAAAGTGGACCCCACAATCCTCTCTCTCTCAAAATATCTAAGCAGTTGACAAGATGATGCGACTCCATCGTATCAGAGGGATCGGCGGCCTCGATAGCTCGGCCATCGGAGGTCTGCGCGTGGGGAACTCTTGTAGGATAGAATCAAGATTTGCACAGGAAGTAAAAACACAGCAGAGAAAATAAGCTAAAGGGATATTTCATTCATTGATTGGCCAAAAATATGATAAGTTTCCTATTTATACCCAAGGGTTGGTTCGACCCAAACCTAAACATCTGGGAAAAGAACTAATAAAGAAAACCCTAAACCGAGCCCATAAATATGCTCGACTCAACGAATATTTAAGAAAATAATTTCATCATTAAATATTCCAAAAAGAAACAATGATAGCAAATTCACTAGCATGCCACGAAGTCGCGAAACATCTGTGGCGCTCACTTGGCGACGGGGGCGAGACTTCGCCATTGTAGACTCCTCCTCCGTTGGTTCGTCCCGCGGAGAACACTCCCCAGCCTCTTCGGTCTCTTCGTCTCTTCCCTTCTTGGCTTTGTTCCCCTCTGCAGACTCTTCATTCTCTATCTCCGTTGCTTGAAGATTGGGGTGCGTATCAACTCCCCATGTTAAAAGCTTCCTTGTCTAGGGAAACTCTGTTGAAGCATCGAGACCAGATCCCAAGTCCGCCCACTGTACTTGACCATGCTCCAATAGATCCAACGGCCGCACGACCGGATTTCCCAGGAAGAACTCACCCGACAGCTCTGTCGCCATAGGCATAGACTTGCCCTCCACGTACTCGCGTAAAAACATTGTGATTCAACATCCTTTGGGAAACCTCAGCCTATAAGCTACCGGATCAATGCGCACAACAATATCAAAAGGACCATAAAAACGTCGAGCAAGCTTCGGCGATTGCGGCCGTGCCACCTAAAGTTGTTTATATTGTTGTAGCACTCGAAGGAGATATCCCGTCGATGACGATTTGCCTGATGGCTTGACCAGATTTTCTACAACTTGTTCTGAATGTGGCGATCGTTATTTCTGTGCATCGTCGTTGCTCATGACGAGTACTTCCTTCAACGCCCTAATTGATTTGGACGAGCAGACTAAATGACATTGCAACATAATGACTCTAAGGCAATTTGCATATGACACCACTCTTGATTCATTCGATGTGTATCCCCTTATTGCCGACACAATAGGATGAGAGTGCTTGACCAGATTATGGTGGTGATTTATATTTTTCAGGACACTTATTTGAGAAGGACAACCTCCAACGATGGCCTGATGCCGGTTAACATGCACAATGTTGTTCATAAATTTCTAAGGATGCTTGGCTTTGTTGATTGTATGCATAGAGAGTGGAAGAATTATCCCGTGACATGGAGGGCTGCATTCACTAGTGAACACAAGGACACACATCCTACAATTGTATTAAATGAGGTTGTTGATACGCTTGGATTTTGCACTGTTTTAAGGCCATTATTTGGTCCATTTTGAGTGCCAAAGTTGCATTACAAGTCCATTAATTGCATATTTTATATATTTTGGTATTTTGACGTGTTTTGTGAGAACTGTGCAAAATAGAGCCTAAAAAGATAGCGAACAATCAAAGATGGAAATCTGGAGTATTCGAGCCAGCCAGTGGTCCGCTGGCCGTCAACGACCGCTGAACCAGTAGTGGTCAACGCCCAGCGACCGCTCCGGGAGATCCAGTAGCTACGGGATGATTGCTAGCGACCGCTGATCGAGTGACAAAAACTAAGAGACAATTTGCAGAAACCGCTGAACAAAGTGCAACCGCCCGCTGGGAAAACGCAGCGCACAAATTTGACCTACTTTTTTTCTCCAAGATTTACCATATTGTGCTGAATATTTTCCATATTATGGGGCACGAAATTAAAGACTATAAATACCCCCTCAAACTTCATCAATAGAATCTTTTTGCTGCGTAATTTTCAGAGATAATATTTGACAGTCCTTTCATTGTTCATCAAGATCAAAGGAGTTTGAAAAATGATTTAAGAGAAGTTCAAGGCTACAAGATTCAACCTTTGGGTTCTATCATTATAGTTCTTATATTTTCATTGTTTTCCTTACAAATTATGTTTATAGCTTATTCACTCATGTGTAACTAAACTCATAGAGTTCTAAGGATGTGTTAGTAGCGACTTTGGTTATACAATTCCTATTTATTTAATATCCATTTTGTTCATTACTTCGCTTCTATTCTAAGTGTTGGATAATTGCTTCACATTTGAATAACACGTTATGGTGATGATCTATTGGCTTGCAACATAATCGTGAGAGCTTAGTTGACATTACAATTAGCTTACCTTAAAACGACACTTTTAATTGAGAGCAAGAACATTAGGAGCTTTTAGGAGTTACTAATCTAGGATTGACGTCCCTAGTGTCTGTAATCCACTTTGTGCCGCATAGACAATATATTTAAGACTCGTTCGAGTGAAGTATGAACAGTGCTAGGGTGTTGTAGTTGGAATTTGTATAATCATAACTGTGAAAACACATCCCTGGAATTCCCTTATCTCATCTGATTATTCTCTGTGTTTTTATCGGCATCAATTACTTGTTTTAGTGTTTTTACAATTTTTATTCCAAAACTCTGTCTTTCCAAATAGTAGAAGAAGCTTAGTAAAAGGTAGACAATTTGTGAAAGTTTTCTCTGTGTTGGATATCCGGTACTGACCTTTAACTATACTAGATCTACCATGTATACTTGCAGGTATTTTTAGTGTTAATAAAAAGTGCATCAAGTTTTTGGTATCGTTGTTGGGGATAACTTTTACTACGTGATTGATATCTTTAAACGAACTATTTTACTACTTTGGATTTTACTACTTTTATTTAAATTTTAATTCAATGGATTTTCCTGCATGAATGGAGGATCCATATTGTTACAATGAAGAGCACTTAGGGTGATACTACGGAGAGTGTTATAACCCGATCAAGGGGAATGATACTATTATAGTGATTGCTTTGATTACTCATATCATGCGCAAAACTACTACTCTAACAAAAATTTTGAAACTTGTGCAGGTATGGAGGAACAACCCCACTCTAAATGGGAGGAACTATTAGAAATATGCATCATCGAGGTAGAAGAAAATCGGAAAGTAACAAACCAGAGGCTGAACAACTAGGAACGAAATATTGGACTCCGCAATAGAGTTGGAGTACCACATGGGGATCTTGGCAACTGCAATAGGAAGCAAGCATACACCGGGGACGTTTCCCAGCTTACCAGAAGTTAATCCCAAAGGAAACTATCACGCGATGCACTTGCACAGTGGGACCACTTATGAGCCCCCACATGCTGCGGATCTGGGCAGGACAAGGAGAGAGAAAGGAAAGGAACAAATCGACCAGGGACCTGCTGCCGATCAAACCCAGCAGGCAGTTGTACCATTACACAGCGGGCAGCTGGAAAACTCAGTATCTTCTGACCCAGAGCTAGAACCAGCGGCTATTGAACCATTACACAACAGTCCGCTGGAAGAGATCCAGACGCCAGAACCTGTTCAGCGACCCGCTGAGTCACATCCCAGCGGTCTGCCAAAGTTCTCCAGCAGAGCTAACATTCCTTTTCCCCACAGGTTGACAAGCAAGAAGTTATATGCTCAATTCGCTGAATTCCTGGAGGTGATCAGCAAAGTCCACACCAACATACCATTAGTGAAGGTAATACCAGTTATGCAGTAGTCGCTAAGAAGAGGAAGTGGGGGAAGTAAATCTTAGGAATTCCCATTAGTTTTTTTTTGTTACTATCGTGAAATTTTGTGAACAAGTTCAACTATGACATAGGTTTTTCAGAGAGTATGTTATAGGCTTATGACCATCATTTCATGCCACCTGTCAAGATTGTATGAGGTGTAGTTTCAGTGAGCATAAGAGATCGAAAAATATCTTCTTCCAGTCATTTTCTCCTTTATCTTCAATGTCCAATTCCAAATCAGATCTACTATGTGACAACAGATCATAACTTGAGTTCATCTCAAGCAACGATGACGACGGGCTTAGACAAGCTTCCGTTGACAGATCCAACTTTCTCGATTTCCCTACCAACCTCATAAACTTGGACGACCTACCCAAACCCAACGTGCTTCTCGTCAAGCCACTTAATCTTGGCGTTGCAGATGAAGAATTGAGATCCATTGGGGTTTGTGCCGGTGTTGGCCATAGAGAGTATGTTAGGTGATACACTCGGATTTTGCACGGTTTTAAGACCATTATTTGGTCCGTTTTGAATGTCAATGTTACATTACGTGTCCATTATTTGCATATTTTATACATTTTGGTATTTTGACATGTTTTGTGAGAAATGTGCATATTTGAGCTTAAAAAGGGAGTCAAAACACGAAGTAGGAAATCTGGAGTTTCTAGGAGCGACCAGCGACCGCCACAACATTACCGGCGACCGCCATATCTGTAGCGGTCTGTTTTGGAAAATTTGTGTATAGAATGAAGACACGCCAAGCCCAGTGAGTCAGAAGCCTCAGATCAATGCATGTTGACCGTTGGCCAAGGTGCAGCGGTCCGCCGCAAAAGAGCGGCGAACAGATTTTCCCTAATTTCTCTCCAAGATTTACCATATTTTGCAACCATTTTCCTTATTTGAGAAGGGGCGATTTTTCCCCTATAAATACCCCCTCATGCTTCATCATTAGAGATCCTCTTTTTGCAACATATTTCCTAGAGATTAAAAGTTCGAGTGCTTCATTGTGCAAGGAGTTAAAGAAGGATTCAAGAGCATCAAAGCTACAAGGATTCAACCTTTGGGTTTATTTGCTTTAGTTTTATGTTCCAATTGTTTTCCATTCAATTATGTCTTTGGATTATTCTATCATGTGTAGCTAAATTCATAGGATTCTAGGGATGTGTTAGTAACGACTTTGGTTATACAATTCTTTTCTATTTAATATCCGTTTTGTTTCTTCCTTAAGTTGTTGGATAATGCTTCACGTTTGAGTGACCCATTCTGTGATGATTTAATATAACTTGCTACATAATCGTGAGAGGAGGTTGGCGAGTTAGATCCACTTAATAGACACTACAATTAGCTTCCTTTAAAACGACACTGTTAATTGAGAGTGATGACTTTTCAAGGGTCTTAGGAGCTTTTAGGAGTTACGTATTTAGGATTGACAACCCTAATGTTTGTAACCAACGTTTGCATCGCATGAGCATAAACTAGGTGACTCGTTCTATCAAAGTAAGAACTGTGCTAGGGTATTGTAGTTGGAATTTGTATAACCACAACTGTGAACGCACATCCCTAAAATTCCCTTATCTCTATACTTTTATCTCCGTGATTTATTTGCAATTAGTTGTTTATTTGCTTTCAAATTGTTCTTTGTTTTCAAAAAAATTCTTCAAATCTTTTGGTTTTCCAAATAGTAATTGAGTTTTAGTAGAGGGTAGCCACTCTGCAATAGTTTTCCCCGTGATCGATATCCGGTACTAACCTTTAGCTATACTATTCCTACTCTGTATACTTGCAGGTATTTAAAGTGCTAATAAAAAGTGCATCATCGGGGCCAGTGTATCTTTAAGAAGTTTGCATCTTTAAACCTCCCGTTGTGAACAAGTTCATCTGAGCGAATGTGACAGGCTTATGACCATCGGAACATGCCACAAGTCAAGATCGTATGAGGTGTAGGATCACGTGAGAATACGCAAAAGAAAAATATATGTCGCCACTCATTTTCTACTTTTTTTTAATGTTCAATTCCATAATCAGATGTATTATGTGACAATAGATCATAACTTGAGTTCATCACAAGCAATGATGATGACAGGCTTAGACAACCTTCCGTTGACGGATCGAACTTTCTCGATCTCCTTAACAACTACATAGCCTGGACAACCTGCACAAACACGACGTGTTGATTGTGTAGCCACTTAGTCTAGGCAGGTGCAGATGAAGAATTGAGATCCGTGGGGGTTCGGGCCGGCATTGGCCATGGAGAGTATGTCGTGGCCGGTGCGTTTATTCAAGAAGTTTTCATCTCTAAAATTCCCGCTGTACATGTTGCTGATACTATTCTTAATGTCGTAGTCGCTGCTCTAGCACATGAAGTTGGGGATCTCGCGTTGGATCTACGGTCCTTTGTGGTGGAGGGGCTTTCCGGAGCTCTCGGACTTGGCTCTGGTACACGGAGCGCAAAAGTTCTCGACATGATGTCGGCGAACAGCTTCATCACGATCCGATCGGCCCGCTTGCCACCGATATCTTTATCGAAGTAAACCTTAGGATATTTCATTACTTTCTTTTTTGTTTCTGTTGTGAAATTTTGTGAACAAGTTCAGCTGTGACATAGGTTTTTCAGAGAGTATGTGATAGGCTTATGACCACCAGATCATGCTATCTGTCAAGATAGTATGAGGTGTAGGATCACGTGAGCATAAGCGAAAGAAAAATATCGTTGGGGTTCGGGCCGGCATTGGCCATAGAGAGTATGCTGGGGCCGGTGTTTCTTTAAGAAGTATTCATCTTAAAAATTCTCGTTGTAGATTAGATTGACTTGATGTCGATTCCATTCTTATTGGTGTAGTCTCTACCTTGGCACATGAAGTTGGTGATCAAGCAGTGGATCGACGATCCTTTGTAGTGGAGGGGCTTTCTAGAGCTGATGGACTTCTCGCCTGTACATAGAGCACGAAAGTTCTTTGCGTTCTCGGCACGACATCGCCGAACAGCTCCATCACGATCCGGCCAGCTAGCTCTGCGTAGGATTCCTATTAGTTTGTTTTCTTGTTTCTATTGTGAAAATTTGTAAACAAGTTCAACTGGGAGTATGTGATAGGCTTATGACCTTCGGATCATACCACATGTCAAGATCGTATGAGGTGTAGGATCACGTGAGAATACGTGCAAGAAAAATATATGCCGCTGAAAGTCGCTAAAGTCTAAAAATCTAAAGTTCGTATGCAGATCAAATAAAACACATAGAGTTCACGTACTTGATCAAGTTAAACAGCCAATGGATCAAGCAAGCTACAATCTGGTAATTGGTTATGCAAACAGAGAGACTTAGGGTTTTCAAGTCCTTAACCCACAATACTATAAACTAGTAAAGGGAAGTAAGGGTCGAATCCCTCAGGGACAGAGGCATGTCGAGTTGTATTCGGGACATTGGAGGGGTTTGGCTGCTGCCACGCTTTCCAGTGGGTTAAGTTGAGATTAAACAGCTAACTGATCAACTCACTAAACTAAACAGATCAACTAACTAGACAAACTTCAAAACTAAGGAACATGCTGGATTGATCAACTAAACCAAGGATGAGCCGGTACTTCTATAAAAAGTAACTCGGGACCACTGAGACAATAAAGCACACTACTAAAAGCTGAAAAAAAAGAAAAGGTGACAGGTACTGCTACTCTAACGAACTACAACCTTCTTCTTCGCTAAGCAACTAAATGAAACAACTACGGCGGATTTAAGCAGAGGCGCTAACATGAAAATAGGAAACAGAGAAATTAAAACACAAATCCATGCAAATCGAACAGAAATAAAGCAGATCTTTGGCATCTATCCTAATCTCATGCAAGTTGACGAACTAAAACTCAGATCTAACTACGAGAAATCAGAAACAGAATAACTAACAATTATCAGAACCGAATCTAACTCATAAATCATCAACTCCAAACCAGCATGCATCGCAAACTCCATCTCAGACTCAAATCTAAATTTAAGCAACTAAACGATGCAGATCTAACTTAAAATCAGAACAGAACTAAATCTGAACAAGAGAAACGAAATCAGAGAACATCAACATCAGATCCTAAACAACTTGCATTAAAAACTCCATTTCATAAACGATCTTCAATAACAAAAATAAAAACAGAATTCTGAGTTCGGATGCAAAGATCGATCAACAAACGGAAGATAGCTAGCGTTACTAAAAGTAAAACATAAAAAAACTAAGATTCAGAAAGGATATACTGAAAACAAAGTAACAATGTTTTGACGCCTTCGGGGTGTACAGAAAACACAAATGACGAAAAGGCTCTTGGCATATCTAGCTCCCTCCTCCCTTGATGAGGAAGAAGAGAGGGATGTTGTCACGACCGCCCTTACTAAGGATAGTAAATACGGGGAAATCGTGACTAGGGAAGGGACTAAGGAGCGGCGACGAAGAAGGGGAAAACAATGAAAGACAACATCTTAAACAAAGCTTCAAAAGAAAAGTTTTAATCGATTAAACAATTAAGCAGCGTGTTAATATCTCAAGGTAATTAATGTCATAAAGTAGTGTAGAGCAAAACGAAAGTCTTTATCAAGAACAATTCGAAACAAGGCAGCGGAAAAAAGGTGTCTAGAGAGTCATAGGGCGATGCCTATGTATGAAGACACGACGCATCCGAAATTTCTTATGGCTCGACTCAACATCCGCCGCAACATCACCGCTCAACCTGTACATAAAGAAAACATATGCAGGGCTGAGTACTTGACATACTCAGTGGACACACGCCAAAATTTTTGATAAAAGTCATAGTGAACTCGAGTTTTAACATTTTAGAAAAAAATATCATCGAGTATCACAAAACATTTTCGTAAACTGGCCAGTCAAAACAATCTCCCCAATTTCTCCACAATCAATCAATCACATCCTCTTACCATAGTGTGACGAAAGTGTGGCCACACTATTCGCCCACGATACCGGCCGACTAGCAAGGACGGCTCCCGATCCCACCTGTGTACACAACCTGATAGGGTTTGCGGCCCTACTCAGACCCGAATTCGTTTCACACATAGCCCTATAGCCTAACGGAGCAAGCTCAAACGAACTAGGCATCAAGCAACAATCTCAACATCAAAACAATCATGGCATGACATAACACTTTAAACCACCCTTATATCTCCAATATCATAATTTTGAAACGTAAAAGAGTTTTAGTAAAGAAAGTCCACCTCGATTGCTTACAAACACGGTTCACAACTTTATTGAAAACCTTGCTTTTCGTACCCACGTACGCACAACAACCCTTATCAACATCATAACCACATAATACAACACAATCAGTTTTCTATCAACACATTACTCATGCATGCCCTATCATTCCTTTCATCGTTTTCTCATATTGCCCATCCCAACATTCACCATCATAAACGATACGAAACCCTTTAGCATACATCAACGTGCAACACATAATTACATCATAGGATAAGTTCTTACTCACACATGTATCATGTATTTCATTCAAAACTTGCCAACAAGACTATTTCAATCAAGCATGAATCTAGCTGAACAACGCATTTATTTTGTAAAAATCATTAAAACTCCATCCGATATCATTTGAAGCTAAAATTTGGTCACCACACAGTAGACACATCAAGGTTCATCCAGATAAAAATCCACACCAAAATCACATCTTTAGGTTGGTCAAAACAAAAACGAAACTCACTGGATGAGAACACAAATTCTGACAGGACTGCGCAGTTCAATTGAAAAATTTGTTAAAAATTCATCTTTAATCAAAAGAGGCTGAAATTTTGACACAACACAGAAGACACTTAAAATTTCACTCAGTTAAAAAGTTGTGCCAAAATAAGATCGTTTAGTCGGCCAAACACTCGCCGGAACCTACTGTCCGAACACCACAATTTTCATGCTCGACATTTACAAACTAGGGTTTGACTATCATTCATCCACACATACATATTCATGCTTTTAACACATATTCCCGCTTCAAAAATGACATCACAACCATGTTCTCCTATTTACACATAGCATTCACCAATGAATCATCCACAAACTCACACACACACATACATACACGCACATACACATATTTTCTCATGCAAGCATACTTCCCAACCGATTAATTTATAGATCTACGATTTCTACACTCACTATATCATGAGGGGATCAAGAAACATGGATTCAATGGTAAGAAGGAGAAAGATGAATCAAAGTATACCTTTCTCTTGAAAAACAATCGGTAGGAATGGCGAATGATGCGATTCTTCGATGAATCTTGAATTTCCAACTCCACAATGATGCAAGAACAAGGAATTGGTGAAGGATTGGTGGAGAATGAGAGGAAGAGAGAGACGTGTGGTATGGAGAGAAGAGGGAGGCAAAAATATGAGAGCTAGTGTTAGGGTTCTTTTAATTTATAGTCTAGGATAAATCCCACAATAAAGCAATTAAAATTGTGGAAGAATAAAATAGAGGTCAATGAATAAATCTCACCATTAAAAGGAAAATAGGCGTGTATAATGGGAAAAATCAAGGAAAAATACTTAAATCCTCAAATCAAATAGGAATAGGATTTAAATTTAGTAATTTCTTGTAGGAAAAGACTCCCACAAAATAGGTAACAAATAAATTAATCCCACAAGTAATTAATAGGCATAAGGGGCGAAAATAATGAGGTCTCAAAGAAGGAAAAAGTTAAATCCTAATTAAAATAGGATATGGAGATATTTGGCAAGATATGATAAGATTTAATTGGATTTTAATTCAAGGAAGGAGACAAACAAGATACCAATTAAATCCACAAAATAATTCCTTCTCCTAATTACTAGGAGAAGGGGTCGAAAATTTCAAGAGATGAACAAGGGGTCGAAAATCATGTAGAATAACATATGGACAATTTGGTTTGGATTTAATTTGGATAAATATCCCAAAGCAATTAATTAAATCCAAGAAGATAATATTGTTTCCAATAAATATGAGGGCCTAAAATTCCAATAAAATGGCTAGAATGATTATGCATTATCCCATTTAAGTTAATTCACACATTGGAAGCTTAATCACATTAACTCACATAACTCACAACAACTAATTTCACATAATTAACCCAAACACACAGAGACTCAATTTCCACCAAAGAAATTCTCATTCAACATCCACATTAAGTAAAATAAAATAAGCCATCAAATAAAAATAATAAAAAAAGGTCACAATTTTCCGGTGTGCTACAGATGTAGTGGTAGAATGTCGATTCCAGCGGTTCCTAGCTTTCTTGCTCCATGTCTTCAACACTTTTTAGCTCCTTCACACTTAAATTCGCCATTTTTTTTGCACATTATTAACCCGGTTAGTGTAATAAACCCCCTATAAATCCATCTTGTAACTAGCCTTATCAAACTGTTCACACTTAAACAATGTTAGTTCTCAAGTATGAAAGAACAACAAGAAAAGGGCGAGTTACATGCATGGGTCCGTTACCGACTCTTTAAAACAAACTAAACTGACTCAACAAATATCAACACAGACAGACACATATAAACAACACTTATGCAAATATTTATATCTCCATGTTTGAAACTGGCTAAACTTCTGGCAATATTCCCCATAAGCTTAAGGTCATTCCAAATATTTTGCAGTCTCACATTCTTCCCCCTATCAGTTTTGTGAAGATAGCCCATACTCTAGCCAACTGTTGGATTCACTCGGTCACTCATTTCTCACCAGAGATGTTAGGACCATTCACTCATTTATTTTGTCATACCACTGATGCTGGAGTTCCACTGGCACAGACCAATTCCTTAAGGTCTTTCTTAAGGTTGTAATGGGGCCAAGGGTTTTGATGTAGATAGGTAAGGATCCTATGGGTTCTAAGTTCAGATGAAACTTGAAAGCAACGAAGGACATGTGAACTCAGAAAACAAAATTGGAGCAACCTCCCTATTACATCTTCAAAAATCCCACATATAGACAATATCCCTTGGCCATTTTGGCCTTAATCATCTAGCCTTTTTACCATAGGGTCAGGTTACATCATTTCCTGCCATGTCTATCAATATTTTTTTTGGGGTTAGGTTTCTTTTCTCCTGCCCTATTTTTTCTTTTCTTCTTTTTCTACCAGCTTGGTTAATGCTCTTTCTTTCTATCATTTCTTCCCCAGTCAGTTAGCTACTACATTCTATCCCCTTACTCACATGGTATGGAAGCTCATGGTTTCAAAAAAAAAGGAAGCATCCAATTGTAAGCTCAATATTGGGTCACTAGGGGGTGCCCTTAAAATGACGCAGGTTCATATGATTCGAAAGAAAAAGGCCCAACTGATTATTTTCTATTGCGTTTAATCCTTAATGGCCTATGTATTCATTTAGACTGATTTCAACTTACTTTTAGAATGAGGGGTCTCACAATTCAACATGCACTTTGTTCTTCATTCACTCTCACTAACGGTTTTATGCCTTACGTTATTGTCAGTTCATTCATGTTTTCCTACTACAACTTGGACAGACACATACATTAATTCAACAGCTAAGCTCAAAAGACTTACTATCCTACCAACTGACCTATCAACTGATCGAAACATGATTCGACATGTTTCGCTTAAATGATTCAAATGATTACAAGTTCAACAGGCAAACATAAATAAGTCAAGTCATGCTCCTGTCCAAATACTCCACACTGCCCCCCCTCTCACTTTATCTTAGCTTGCCTCAAGCTAGCATGATAAAGTGGAAAAGAGTAGTAAGTGATGCAACATCAAACACTCCAAAAAAAACATGAAAATCATATTACCAGACAAAAACTTCTCACACATAGATCGAGCATTGGGCTAAGTGGGAGAATGTATCACATAAAACAGAGAAAACATATAAACAAGATACAAACTTCTGACACTTAGACTGGGCACCAGGCTAAGTGTGATGAAGACAAAACAAACACATATATACAGACACTAAAAACAAAAACAAAAATTACTTGGTCATAGGGGTTTGTCATTTCCTTGGCTGATCCCTCCTGGAGTCAGCGGCTTGGACTGTAGATGGGGGTGCGCCTTGTCTCTACGAATGGAAGGTCCTGCTCATCATGGCCACCATGGGCTGTAGATGAGGGTGCGCCCACTGCTGCCCTCATGTCTCTTTGCTGGCTTACTTGCATTTTCGTCTGTACAGTCAGCAACTGTGTGTGGGTGGATAACATTTTTGTTTGCTCATCAGAACTTGGGCTACTCTCTCCAACATTCCTTCCATCCTAGCCCTCCATTCGTCTAGGTGTCCCACGAGCTCCACGAGGTCGGCATGTCCAGGAGACACCACATGCGTAGCAGACGTAGTAGGTGCAGCAGCTTCGTTCTGTGTCTCTGTCTCCTTTTCCGTTTCAACTTCAACCACCTTCAACTGCTTCTTCTTAGTTCTGTTGTCAACCTCAACAACCCCCTCCAACTGCAACCTTAGTTGAGTTACCTCATAGAATCGAGTCTTGTCACCTCTCTGTACCAGGATGCCCACATTCTTGAAGAATTTTATACCAAACAGCTATGGGGCAGGACAGTAGGTCATCCTGGGTATCTTTCCCACTACAGTCATGTCCACACAATTCTTGAAAATCCCTCCTAACACATGACAACAATTTAGATTTCGGGAGGCACGGCTGGAGATAGATTGATAGGTCCGAGCAATCCAATATCCCAAATTCACCTTCCTCTTCTTCAGCATGCATTACGTAAAATATAACTCTGCCTCTGTAACGGTGTTGGCGGTGTTGGCTTGGGCTAACAGAATTGAGCCCACAAAGACTTGGGTCAAACAGAGGATGGAATAGTCGATGCAGTCTGCTCTGGATGTTGTAGGTTGGAAAGCCTCGGTGCCCCTTGGAACCATTTCTTCCCAGGTGGCTTGCTGATTGAAGGCTGGGATATCTTTGGGAAGACCGATGTCTCTCCCAAACCATTCTACTTCTTGGTCCGCAGTGTACAGGCCAAGTCTTGCGACCACTCTCTGAGGCTCATCCTAATTTCCCATGTGAGCAGCCTGAAACTAATAGATTCGGACCTTACATCAGCCGTGTACTTGAAACGGAAAGAAGTGAAAAACTCTTGGGCCAATTCTATTGATATTTTTGGTATTCTGAGATTCTAGAGCCAATCAAACCCTATTCCCGGACATCAATTTGAGTCTTGACTGGAACAACAACACTCTTTGTACAACTTGCAGCTCCTTTACCCACAGGTTCTTGTCATGACACATCTTACTTTTGTCCTTATACCACATGGCTGCATCTTATGATTCCAGTCTGAGTTCTTCCAACTCTTGTAGTTGGAGCTTCCTTTCCTCAGCACAAACTTGAGGTTGCATGTTTACTTCTTTGACTGCCCAGTAAGCCTTATGTTTGATACCCACGGGAAGATGACACATTTTTCAAAAAACCAATCTGTATGGTGACATGCCGATCGAAGTTTTGTCAGCGGTACGATAGGCCCACAAGGCATCGTCCAACCTCTTGCTCCAGTCATTTCTCGAAGGGCTCACTGTTTTCTCTAGAATACTCTTGATTTCTCTGTTCGAAATCTCTGCTTGACCATTGCTTTATGGATGATATGGGGTGGACAAACGGTGGTTAACCCCGTACTTCTTCATGAGAGCTTCAATTGTGAGATTGCAAAAATGAGTACCTTGGTCTGAGATTATGGCTCTGGAATTCCATACCTGCTGAAAATGGTTGATTTAAAAAACTTTGCGACCTCTTTAGCCTCGCAGGTTACAGTTTCAGTTTCCTTATCCTCCACCCATTTGGACACATAATCTACTGCGACCAGAATGTAAGAATTCCCATAGGATGAAGGAAAAGGACCCATAAAATCCATCCCCCAAATATCGAAGATCTCACAAACCACAATGGGTACTTGTGGCATTTCATTTTTAGCATAAATTCCCCCAGTTAACTGACATCGGCTACACCTACTGCAGAACTCATACGCATCCTGGTCGTTTTCTTTGGCCCGAAATGACCACCGCAAGCGAGAGAGTGACAATGAACCAATATGTCTTCCTGGTCCCACTCAGGGATGCACCTCCTAATGACTTGATCCACTCCCATCTTCCATATATAAGGGTCATCCCAAAAGTAGTACTTGGCTTCGCTCTTGATCTTCAGCCTCTGAGCTCTAGTCACCTTTGGTGTAAAGGGCAATTCTCCAGTTACCAAATAATTTGCCAAGTCGGCAAACCATGTATCATCTTGTCTCTTGCTGACCTCATTCAAAAATGCCTCTGGATCAGTTGAGTCGAGCACATCTTTCAGACCGATCAAGACAGTCAATCCCTTGGCATAGTATAGATGCTCTTCTAGAAAAGCATCGGAAATATCCTTCTTATCTTCCCCATGAATTACTGCTCAAATGATCAGCAACCTTATTCTCTGTTCCTGCCTTGTCTTTCGCCTCCTAATGAAACTCTTGGAATAGTAATACCCAACGGATCAGTCTGGGTTTTGACTCCTTTTTCGCCAGCAAGTACTTGATTGCTGCATGATCAGTATAAACAATAACTTTGGAACCAAGTAGATAACATTGAAACTTATCAAAGGAGTACACAATGGCCTGCATTTCATTCTCTGTTGTATCATAGTTCTTTTGGGCTTTGTTCAAAGTCTTTGAAGCATAGAAAATGACGTAACTCTTCCCATCGATTCTCTGACCCAAAACTGCTCCCACTGTGAAATCACTGGCATCACACATCACCTCAAAGGGGTGATTCCAATCTGGAGCACTAATGATTGAGGCTAAAACAAGTTGATCTTTAAGTAGTTGGAACGCTTTTTAGCATGCTTCGTCAAATACGAACTCCACATTATGTTTGAGGAGATGGGTTAACGGCTGAGCAATTTTTGCAAAGTCTCTGATAAGCCTCCTATAAAACCCAGCATGTCCCAGAAACGCCCGTATCTCTTTTTGATTAGTAGGAAACAACAGTTTGTTAACCACCTCCACCTTAGCCTTGTCGACTTGTATACCCTTTTCTGATACAACATGGCCTAAGATAACCCCTTCGGGGACCATAAAGTGATATTTCTTAAAATTTAGTACCAGATTCTTCTCCTGACATCTCTGCAATAACAAGTCCAAATTACCAAGGCAAGATTCGAAAGAATTTCCATAGACGGTGAAGTCGTCCATGAAAATTTTGATGCATTGTTCTAACAAATCAGAGAAGATACTCATCATACACCTTTGAAAAGTTCTTGGTGCATTACATAAGCCAAACAACATTCTTCTATAAGCATATGTTCCAAAGGGGCAGGTGAAAGTTGTCTTCTCCTGATCTTTATGATCCACATATATTTGGAAATACCCACTATAGCCATCTAGGAAGCAAAAGTACTGCTTACCTGCTAATTTCTCGAGCATCTGGTCAATGAAAGGTAATGGAAAATGATTCGTTCGAGTAGCATCGTTCAATTTCCGATAATCAATGCACATTCTCCAACCTGTGACCAACCTCGTGGGCACCAACTCATTCTTGTCATTCTTCACTACTTGTATTCCAGACTTTTTGGGTACCCTGTGTACTGGACTCACCCACTTGCTATTTGGGATAGAGTATATGATTCCCAAAGCTAGCAGTTTAAGAACCTCCTTCAGAACTTCCTCTCTCTTATTAGGATTCAACTTTCTCTGTTGCTTACCGTGGGCCTTGACACCTTCTTCTAGATGAATATGATGCATGCAGAGATCAGGACTGATGCCCACTAGGTCTGACAAAGTCCACCCTATAGCCTTCTGATTTCTTCTTAACACTTCCAGCAATTCCTCTTCTTGTTTCTCGGTCAACCAGCTGTTGATGATTACTAGAAGTGTCTCTTCATCTCCCAGATAAGTATACTTCAAATCTGTAGGCAATGTCTTCAACTCCTTCTTAGGTGAGATCGCCTCTTGAGGTAGTGGGTTCTTTTCCATGTTCTCTGCTGCAAGTTCTCCAAAATCAGGCAATTTCTCCAGACTGCTCAGTTGGGCGAGGTCACTTGATCTAGTAGAATTTGGTTTCTGACAAAACCCCATTATTGCATTATTTATCTCCTCATCAGTCAAGTTCTGTGTCATCATTGTCTCGCACCACTCAGCGACTTCCCCTTTAATTGAGTCGCTCAGTTCAGCAGCTGCAAGCTGCTCCTGTAAAAGTTCAGTCTCAAGAAATTCTTGGACTAAATTACATCCAAGGAATGCAGATTTTCAGTATCCAATGGTTTCTTCATAGCTTCATCAATATTGAAAGTGAATTTCTCCCCATGACAGTTAAAGCAAATTGTACCATCGCTTACATCAATTATAGTTTTTGCAGTCCGCAAGAATGGTCTCCCCAATAATACTCCACTTGACTCAACGGCTTCAGACTCATTCATACGAATCACATACAAATCTGCAGGGTAGAGGAAATCATGTACCTCCACTATCACATTCTCCAATACTCCTTCGGGATTGATGCATGACCTATCTGCGAGCTGAATGACCATTTGTATCCACTAATCTGACTCTAGTCAATCTCTTGTAAACTAAGTAAGGCAGCACATTAATGGAAGCTCCCAGATCACACATGGCATGCTCAATTTTAACATCTCCGATGATGATGGGTAGCGTGAACATCCTGGGATCAGTCCTCTTGGAAGGAAGTCTTTTCTTCTGGATTACAGCCGACACACTTTCTCCGATCACAATCTTCCCATCAGCCTTAGGTTTTCCAGCTATGAAGTTTTTGATAAACCTGCTAAACAGGGGTAGCTTCAGTGCTTGTAGAAAAGGCAGATTGATCTCAAGCTTGCCAAAAATCTCCATGAAGTCGGTCGGATCCTCCTTCTGGCTCTTGACCTCCCCTCTATAAGGGTATGGTTTAGTACGCTTGACCGCATTGCTAGATCCTTCATTGGAGGTTTCACCCTCACGCCTTTTTGTTTCTTCAACTGGCTCATCCTCTTCTTGATCAATAGGTAGAGGGTCAACTAACTGAGGCAGTAGTTTTCCCGCCTCATTCAGAGGATTCTCTTCATGGTTCTCTCTTCCATTTCCTTCCGGGATTAGCTCTTCGCTTCTTCTTTCTGCCCTTCCCAAGGGTTCAACATAATCTTTCCCTGATCGCAGAGTGATTTTGCTAATGTTGGCTCTGTCAGGCATTTTTACAGTTGCAGGGATCCGACCATCATGTCCACGTATCTCATTCAACGTTATGGCCATCTGAGAGAGCTGTTTAGTAAGCATATCCATAGCCTGACCCTGAAAAAAAAACTTTTGTTTAAGCAGGGCAGGAAATGATGTAACCTGACCCTGCAGTAGAAAGAATAGAGAAATAAGGCCAAAATGGCCAAGGGGTATTGTTAAGTTTTGGAAAGTCTAAAAGTGTAATAGGGAGACTGCTCCACTTTTGTTCCTAAGCTCACATGTCCTTAGTCGTTTTTCAAGATTGTTATAAACTTAGGACCCATGGGACCCTACCTATCTACATCATAACCCCTAGCCCCATTACAACCTTAATAAAAGACCTTAAGGAACTAGTCTGTGCTTATGAAACTCAAGCATCAGTGGTATGGCAAAATGAATAAGAGAATGGTCCTAACATCTTTGGTGAGAAATGAGTTACCTAGTAAATGCAACAATTGGCTGGAGTAGGGGCTATATTGACAAACTGATATCCTAATCAGTCTGAACCAAAGGGGAGGGAGGAATTTGAGACTGCAAAATATTTGGAATGACCTTAAGCATGTGGGGAATATTGCTGGAAGTTGAGCCAATTTCAAACATGGAGAAGTAATTTTTGTTTTAAGTGTTGTTTTTTAGTCAGTTATGTGAATATCTCTGAGTCTGTTTGTTTTTAGGAGTCAGTCAGGGACCCATGCATGTAACTTGCCCTGTTCTTGTTGTTCTTTCATACTTGAGGACAAGCATGGTTTAAGTGTGAGCAGTTTGATAGGGCTCGTTACAAGCATGGTTTTATAGAGTTTATTACACTAACATGGCTGATAATGTGCGAAAAGAATGGTGAAATTGAGTGTGCAGGGGCTATAAAGTGTAGAAGCGGCAAGTGCGGGATCAACTTGATCAACTCGGGAAAAGAGCAAAAAATTGACTAGAAATGAAGCTAAGTTGATCAGTTGCGAAGTCTGCGTAGCCGACAAGTTAATCAAGTGGAGTTCACCACAAGAAGTGATGAGTCAGAGGAGAGAGAAGAAAATATGCCATCTCAAGGGGATAAATGTCAAGATAGGATGGGCTTGCCCTATGGATTTTGGCCTAACATTGTCCTATAATATGGAGAGAGTGCACACAAGAGTGAGAGAGCATCATCACCTTCAGTCACCTCATTTTCTCTTTAGTTTCAAGTATGGAGTAGGAAGTTAGCTAGTTGTAGCAGGAGTCGCCGTTTCCACCTCAGTGTTCATCTCTTCTTCCTCGTCTAGGAAGGAGGGACCCGGATCTGCGTAGAAGCTTTCGTAGTCTAATTGGAGTATCCGAGAAGTAGCCACCCCGGTCGTTACTAGATCTGGACTGTACTCGGGAGGGCCATCTAATACAAGCTCATAAGAGGAGGAAGATCAGAACCCGTTTGTATTGAGTTCAATTTTACGTTCATTAAATTGTGTAGAAGTGATTGTGTATAAATTGTTTTCCATAATACCACGACAGATATAATAACCATCTTTCTTAATAACGCAATTGTCATTAAAAGAAATCGAATATCCATCAAAAATTAATTTAGAAACTGAAATTAAATTTCTTCTAAAAGAACTAAAAGAAGGTATCAACAAAACATTATTCAAAATCAAAATTCTATCACTACTAAAACGCAAATAAACGTCTCCCACTACAACGGCCGCCATGTTTGTAGCGTCGCCTAGCTGGACCTCGATCTCACGATCATATAGACGCCTTGTCACCTGCATTAAGTCAGGATCAAAACATATATGATCAGTAGCTCCTGTGTCAATAACCCAAGTATGAGATGATATTGAGGCCAAACATGACTCGACAACTAGAGCTTGGTGCCTACCTGTCGCCTTGGCCCTTTTAGGGCAGTCTGGCTTCCAATGCCCCTTCTCTCCACACTTGAAACACTTTCCTGTTTGCTTCTAGTTTGGCTTCCTCTTCTTCTTTCCCTTAGCATCCTTAGCAGCGACATGGTTCGTCACTTTCTTCCTTCGTGCACCAGGCCTAGGGCCAGAGGAACGATGTGTCGAACTAACCATCGTTGTCTTAGGTTGGATCATCAGATCCTCCACCGACTGAAGTTCAGTCAACAATTCAGCCAAGGTGTAGTTCCTTTTGTTCATCTCAAAGTTGAGCTTAAACTACTGAAAGCTAGGGGGTAGACTTTGAAGGATGATAGTCACTTGGGACTCGGGATCGATCGTCCCTCCCAAAACCTCAATTTGATTGAGGTGGCTCATCATCTCGAGGACGTGGTCTCGCACAGAAGAGCCTTCCTTCATAGTCTTCGTCATGATACTCCGAAAGACTTGAGACATATTCGTTCGATTCTGAGTACCAAAAAGATTCATGAGATTTTATATAATCTCGGCGGCAGTCGCCATGGCAGCATGCTAATGCTGTTGACATGGAGGCCAACATATAACACTTAGCCATCTCATTTTCCTTATGCCACGGTTTACGGTTATCTCGTATTGCCTGCGCGGCATTAGCAGCCGGCACTAGAGGCCGTGGAGTAGTGAGCACAAACTTGTACTCATCAGCCGTGAGAACGATGTCCAAATTTCGTTTCCATCCTATGACATTTTGGCCCTCGAGTTTGTTTTCTTTAAGAATTGCAGATAGAGGATTGAGTGACATTGTGACGGTTTAGGTTGCACTGCAAAACAGAAGATTTACTATTTGTCATAAACTTATGTAATGAAATTGAAGAGATAAATCATAGAACTTTTCAAAATATTACAACTGTAAAAATTAAAATTTTGTACCCTCAAGCAGATGTCAATACGCATTAAAATTTGAACATTTTTACTGGACACAACACCGACGAATAGTCCAGACACCGCAGCACGACATGGCCGCCAAATTTTTCCTAAGCACGACCATCAGATTTAGCATTACAAAATCTCGTTTCTATAACACACTCCCATAACAATGCTCATGAGTTGATAACAAGCCAAGCTATCTCGCAAATTCTGTTTGGACTTCTGAAACTCGTAATTCTTAGGATTATTGTCCGCACAGCAAGAGTGGCGATAATATTGGAAACTACTTTCTAGTCCATACTATTCACATTTGAGAAGTCCGCGTATACGAACACGCTATTTCTTAAGATTATTGTCCCCATAGCATGGGTGGCGATAATATTCAGAAAATGGCTTCATAAGTTGTGGACCAATCGATGGAGACCATATTGATACGCCCAGATTTTGCACGGTTTTAAGGCCATTATTTAGTCCGTTTTGAATATCAAAGTTGCATTACATGTCTATTATTTGCATATTTTATATATTTTGGTATTTTGACATGTTTTGTTAGAAATATGCATATTTGATCTTAAAAATGTAGTCAAAACGCGAAGTTAGAAATCTGGAGTTTCTGGGAGCGACCAGCGACCGCCGCAACACTTCCGGCGACCGCCATATCTGTAGCGGTCCGTTTCGGAAAATTTGTGCATAGAATGAAGACACGCCTAGTGACCACCGGGCAAGGCGTGGCGACCTCCACCCAAGAGTCAGAAGCCTAGGATCAATGCATGGCGACAGGTGGCCAAGGTGCAGCGGTCCGCCACATAAGAGTGGCGAGCAGATTTGCCCTAATTTTCTCTCAAAGATTTACCATATTTTACAACGTTTTTCCTTATTTGAGAAGGGGCGATTTTTCCCCTATAAATACCCCTCAAGCTTCATCATTAGATATCCTCTTTTTGCAACATATTTCCTAGAGATTAAAAGTTAGAGTGCTTAATTGTGCAAGGAGTTGAAGAAGGATTCAAGAGCATCAAAGCTACAAGGATTCAACCTTTGGGTTTTATTTCCTTTAGTTTTATGTTCCAATTATTTTCCCTTCAATATATGTCTTTAGATTATTCTATCATGTGTAACTAAATTTATAGGATTCTAGGGATGTGTTAGTAACAACTTTGGTTATACAATTCCTTTTCTATTTCATATCCATTTTGTTCTTACTTTGTTTCTTCCTTAATTTATTGGATAATGCTTCACGTTTGAGTGATACATTCTGTGATGATTTAATATAACTTGCTACATAATCGTGAAAGGAGGTTGGCGAGTTAGATCCACTTAATAGACACTAGAATTAGCTTCCTTTAAAACGGCACTATTAATTGAGAGTGAGGATTGACAACCCTAATGTTTGTAACCAACATTTGCATCGCATGAACATAAACTAGGTGACTCGTTCTATCAAAGTAAGAACTGTGCTAGGCTATTGTAGTTGGAATTTGTATAACCATAACTGTGAATACACATCCCTGGAATTCCCTTATCTCTATACTTGTATCTTTGTGATTTATCTGCAATTAGTTGTTTATTGCTTTCAAATTGTTCTGTGTTTTCAAAAATTCAAAAAAATCTTTCGGTTCTCCAAATAGTAATGAGTTTTAGTAGAAGATAGTCAGTTTGTGTCTATTTTCCCCATAATCGATATCCAGTACTAACCTTTAGCTATACTATACCTACTTTGTATACTTGAAGGTATTTATAGTGCTAATAAAAAGTGCATCACATATACAAAACATAGTTTGTAATTATGGCTTAGATATTTTAGTTATGGTTTTTCATTAATTATCCTTAGCCTTAAGGCAGAAAAAGGTTTAATTAAATTCTGTTGGCATTTAATTGACTGGATAATTAAAACTTTTATTATCTTTTAATATCTTATTCAAGGAAGATATATATCAATTACTAAAGTTAAATCCATATTCATGCCTTCTATAAGATGTATCTAAAATAAATTAAATTATTTATATCTTGGACTGTCATGAATAATTAAACTTAAATTAATTTCCTTATCCAAGATTAGGAAGAGAATAATCTTATTATTTAATGTATTTCTACATATCTATCCTTATTAGGATTCTAGATATATATAATAATTAAGAAACTATTAAATTATTCTTGTGCATATCATCTAGGAGTAAATAAATATATTTATTTCTATAGATATAGTCAATAATCAAAATATTCCTAAGATCTAGGGAAATCATCCCAAAATATTTTATTTCCATTAAATAATAATATTTTAACGATTTATTTTAATTTCCAGAATTAAATTATCATAAAATAATATTTCATCGTTATCTTGTCGACCGAGGTTCGCACGATCAACGACGACAAAAATCATCGGTGAAGAGCTCTCCGGAACGACAGTAGGCCGTCCAGCTTTTGTCTCCCTTTCCGGTGTAAGTCACCGTTCAACTCGACGATGCGCATGGCAACATTCGCTCCCTCCGTTGTCGTCGCCCAGTGCAGCCTGCGCAACGCAACTCTGGGCGACTTCCCTCTGCCGCCGGCGACGTCGCCTGAACCTGTAGCAACCGCACATGGTGGTGCTGCTCTCGGTTTAGCGTCACAAGACCTAGGGTTCGACTAGAGTTAGGGTTCCATTTTTAGGGTTAAGGTTTCCCGACGGCAACTCCTGCCGTTTCCCTCGTCGATGACATCACTGCCGGAGACACACCGGTATCACGATCATAAATGCGGCAAGCCCTCTTCTAGTATTAACGTCGCCGCATGTTCGATGTCTCGTGCTCCCACTGATCGGCGATAGTTTCCGTAGAAATCCAGAATCGGTGACGTCGCCGCGTGATCACTTCCTTGCTCCCCCTACATCGACATCCCTTCTTCGATTACATGTCGCGCGATCTGTCTTGGCGCAAGCGCCGACTGATCGCTCGTCTCATATACTCAAATAATTCAAGTTCTTTGATTCGATAGTTCATGAGTTCATCATGCATAAAATAATAACAATTAAATACAAGAACATGCTTTGAAATAAAAAAAAATGCATGCATACATGAATTTCGCGAAATTTAAATCCAAATAATCAGAGCCAAAGACTGGCTCTGATACCAATTGAAGGGGTTGGCAGCGGAAGCGTGCATACAAATAAATCAGATAAAGAAAGCGATCTATTTAGCAGATTATTTAGATCATGTATCATGCTCATAACTCAAATAAATTATGCTTTAAGAATAATTGAAACCTAAAACATGCTTTTCTACGGATTTTTACCTTGATGATTATCCAAAGAATCGAAAATAGATAGTGTCTTCTCCACGTGAAGATCTTGAGTACTAAACCACGGATCTTCTGACTGGTTCCCAGACTGTATATTGATATCAGGGTGGGCTGGTCTCACAAGAATACTAGGACTTAAATAAAGATGACATAAACTGATCTCACTGAGGAGAGCTGGAGAGAATTTTCGTCCTCTTCAGAGAAGGAGAGGGGGAAGAAATTTTTATGAATAAAATTGTGTTATTTTTGTCTCCTTTATTCTCCTATTTATATTAAGTCACATATTGGGCCCAGACAGGGATCTATGGAAGGTTTTGGATATGACCTCCCCCAATTAGCTTTTTACTAATTAAGTTGAACCCACAATTTAATATGAGCTTATATTGGAATATTACAAGCAGCCACTACAGAAGTAATATTACACTGCCCATCCAAATCTGAAATTATAAGTAATCCAGGTTTCCATTGTTTGTCATTTATTTCCCGCTCTTAAGATAGAAACATCCATTAATTAATTAGTGTCTGCTATAGACTTAATTAATTAACATCTTATTTAATTCCAAGAGTGGACTCAGCAAGAAACGCTTAATTATTATTCATACAGTGATCAAACTCTAACTAGCTAGGTTCCGAATAATAAAGCCTTATTTCGAGCTCCTCTTGAGGACGTTATCAAACGAGACTCACCTCGCGCACGATTCAACATAATAGAAATCCTAGCACCGCTAGATATTATTCACCACTACCCAATGTACCAGGATTATTGGGTTGCGAAAAACCCGCACCATTTGGTAAGTCAAAGTAGTGCATAATCAATACCGTATGCTCAATGCTAACGTACATTGATTAAGAAACTAATAATTATCATGACCTCGTATTTAAGTAGATAGCATAAAGACTTGTCTTGCTGTTAGATCCAATTCAGTGCTCTACCACACAAATGTCATCTTATTTCAGTAAGACTTAGAAATATACGGACTGACTTTGCAACCTTTTACGATAGGTTGTCTAAGCCTATTTGGGTTGTGAAATTCTTATTTTTCTTTGTTCAGAACTGACCGTGTTACCTTAAAGTGGACGACACCCACAACCGGTTTACTAAAACAATGACTTAGACTTTGTTAAGTTACTTATACATTTAAACATGCAATAAACATCCATTAAATGTAAAACATAACAACATTATGACAAAAATAATCTTTTTTATACCTTGGAAAATAAAATAAGAGTTTTTACTGTATTCAATCACTCGAAAGGTGATTTCTAGTATACAAACTCTAACAGATCCTCCTCTCCTTCAGATCTTGTATTTGATGGTGCCCTTGTGTTCAACCCAGATCTGGTGATGAACGGATTGGCTACTTCTCTGATTCTCCAATTGGACTCTGTATCTCTCCAGTTGGTTGTGTTATTCCAGCGCCCGAAATTCAGGCCTCGGTGCATAAACTGAAAACGAAAATAAAAGAATTAAAAATATGTAGACCAAGTATCTCAAACACATGCACATATAACGCCATCCATCCCCGACAACAGCGCCATTTCAAAGTCGCTTAGGTCTCAAAATCTAAAGTTCGTATGCAGATCAAATAAAGCACATAGAGTTCACGTACTTGATCAAGTTAAACAGCCAATGGATCAAGCAAGCTACTATCTAGTCGTTGGTTATGCAAACGGAGAGACTTAGGGCTTTCAAGTCCTTAACCCACAATACTATAAACTAGTAAAGGGAAGTAAAGTTGAATCCCTCAGGGACAGAGGCGTGTCGAGTTGTATTCGGGACATTGGAGGGGTTTGGCTGCGGCCACGCTTTCCAGTGGGTTAAGTTGAGATTCAACAGCTAACTGATCAACTCGCTAAAGTAAACGGATCAACTAACTAGACAAACTTCAAAACTAAGGAACATGCTGGATTGATCAACTAAACCAAGGATGAGCCGGTACTTCTATAAAAAGTAACTCGGGACCACTGAGACAATAAAGCACACTACTAAAAGCTGAAAAAAAAAAGGTGATAGGTACTGCTACTCTAACGAACTACGACCTTCTTCGCTAAGCAACTAAATGAAACAACTACGGCGGATTTAAACAGAAGAGCTAACATGAAAACAGGAAACAGACAAATTAAAACACTGATCCATGCAAATCGAATAGAAATAAAGCAGATCTATAGCATCTATCCTAATCTCATGCAAGTTGACGAACTAAAACTCAGATCTAACTACGAGAAATTGAAAACAGAACGGCTAACAATTATCAGAACAAAATCTAACTCAGAAATCATCAACTCCAAACCAGCATGCATCGCAAACTCCATCTCAAACTCAAATCTAAATTTAAACAACTAAACGATGCAGATCTAACTTAATCTCAAAACAGAACTAAATCTGAATAAGAGAAACGAAATCAGAGAACATCAGATCCAAAACAACTTGTATTAAAAATTCCATTTCAAGAAACGATCTTCAATAACCAAAACAAAAACAGAATTTTGAGCTAAGATGCAAAGATCGATCAACAAACGGAAGATAGCTAGCGTTACTAAAAGTAAAACATCAAAAAACAACTAAGATTCGGAAAGGATAAACTGAAAACAAAGTAACAATGGTTTAACACCTCGGGGTGTAAAGAAAACACAAACAATGAAAAGGCTTTTGGCAGATCTAGCTCTCTCCTCCCTTGATGAGGAAGAAGAGAGGAATGTAGTGGTAGAATGTCGATTCCAGCGGTTCCTAGCTTCCTTGCTCCATGTTATGAACTTAAGTGTGAAGTGTATTGATGATGATTTTTCGTCCCTCTCTAGTGTGCCTTCTCTCCACTATTTATAGGATGGCCTTAGACACAAATCCCTAAGGTAAGCTCATCCTAACTTGACATTAATGCCCTTGAGATGGCCTCTTCCTATCTCTCTCCTATGACTCATCATCTCATGTCTTCACGTGGTGAACTCCACTTGATCAACTTGTTGGCTAACCAGACTCCGTTGTTTGTCCCCAACTGATCAACTTGTCTTCGGCTCTGGCCATTTTTCGCTTCTTTTCCGAGTTGATCAAGTTGTTCTTGCAATCTATTGCTTCAACACTTTTTAGCTCCTGCACACTTAAATTCACTACTTTTTCGTACATTATCAACCCGGTTAGTGTAATAAACCCCTATAAAACCATGCTTGTAACTAGCCCTATCGGCCTCCACTCATTTTCTACTTTTCTTTAATGTTCAATTCGATAATCAGATGTATAATGTGAAAATAGATCATAACTTGAGCTCATCACAAGCAACGATGACGACGGGCTTTGAAAACCTTCTGTTGACCGATCCAACTTTCCCGATCTCCTTAACAAGTACATAGCCCTGGACGACCTGCCCAAACACGACGTGATGACCGTTTAGCCACTTAGTCTAGGCGGCGTAGATGAAGAATTGAGATCCAAGGGGGTTCGGGCTGGCGTTGGCCATGGAGAGTATGTCGGAGTTGGTGTGTTTCTTCAAGAAGTTTTCATCTTTAAAATTCTCGTTGTACATCGACTTATGTCGAAGCTGCTGATACCATTCTTAGTGGTATAGTCGCTGCCCTGGCACATGAAGTTGGGGATCACGCGGTGGATCGACGATCCATTGTGGTGGAGGGGCTTTCCGGAGCTCTCGGAATTGTCGCCAGTACACGGAGCGCGGAAGTTCTCAGCACGATGTCGGCGAACAGCTCCATCACGATCCGATCAGCCCGCTCGCCACCGATATCTATATCGAAGTAAACCTTAGGATTTCCTGTTAGTTTCTTTTTTTTGTTTTGTTGTGAAATTTTGTGAGCAGGTTCACCGTGATATAGGTTTTTCAGAGAGTATGTGATAGGCTTATGACCATCAGATCATGCCACCTCCTGTCAAGATCGTACGAGGTATAGGATCACGTGAGCATAGATGAAAGAAAATATCTTCCGCCACTCATTATCTCATTTTTCTTTAATGTCCAATTCCAAATCAGATCTACTATGTGACAACAGATCATAACTTGAGTTCATCACAAGCAACGATGACGAACAACCTTCTGTTGACAGATCCAACTTTCTCGATCTCCTTAACAACCTCATAACCGTGGACGACCTGCCCAAACACGACGTGCTTCCCGTCAAGCCACTTAGTCTTGGCGATGCAGATGAAGAATTGAGATCCATTGGGGTTCGGGCCGGCGTTGGCCATGGAGAGTATGCTGTGGCCGGTGTTTCTTCAAGATGTTTTCATCTTTAAAATTCCCATTGTAGATCGATTTTTTGTGGATTCCATTCTTAGTGGTGTAGTCGCTGCCCTGGCACATGGAGTTGGGGATCACGCGGTGGGTCGACGATCCTTTGTATTGGAGGGGCTTTCCAGAGCTATCGCACTTCTCGCATGTACATAGAGCGTGGACGTTCTCAGTTGTTCTCGGCACGATTCCGGCGAACAGCTCATTACTATCCGGTCGGCCCGCTCGCTGCCAGTTTCCATATCGAATTAAACCTTAGGATTTCTCATTAGTTTAGTTGAGACTTAGGGTTTTCAGAGAGTATGTGATAGGCTTATGATTGTCGGATCATGCCACCTATCAAGATCATATGCGGTGTAGGATCACCTGAGCATACACAAAACAAAATTATACGTCACTGTAATCATTTACTTGAGGGTGTTTCTATAAGCAGATTTATGTGCCAGCTTTAGATTTTTATTATGAAACTCTAATTCTAATTGTTGTTTACTACTGTATTCATTCAAAAATTGTGGACAAAACTTCTCCACCGATAATGTTGTATGGGCGGTATATTATGGTTCTTTTATTGGTAATTGTAGAGCGAAATAAACTTTTGCAATTTGATTTTCATGTACACAGACTAATTATTAGAAATTTCAGATTAAATTTGTTGATTTTCTGAATTTGGAATGGAGTACAAGTTTTTCTAAATAAAAGATTTTTGTCTTTTTTTCCCTTTTTCTCTGCATTTTCTTATTAGTTCTCTTCTTTTTTTTGGGTGAATCAAAGAATGGAATATAAATAACAAAGAAGTACAAGTATACTCAGGCATACCCGAGGGGATACACACCAACAAGCCTAAGCTAGTTGGCCGAGGGGGGAAGATACTCTTGGGGCGTGGGCTCCCAAGGTTAAGAAAAGACATGGTACTAAGTCCAAAATGAACAAGGATTATCAATAATGTTACAACGTTACCCCATAGTGCCTTATTCCTCGGTCGGCCTCCGGTGATTCACCCTTTGTCCCTGAGCCGCCGCACACTACAAAAACGGAAGTGGGCCTCATTAAAACCTCTCGGGGCCAAAAACCCCAAAGGAGATAAAAAGTCCCCGAGAGGAAAAAGAGTACCCCGGTAGGTGCAGCGGCTCGAGCAATCGTTAAGTGTTTCGAACATGTCGGTAAAGCCCATCGTCTCCCGGCTCTAGACTCCAAGGTGCTCCTCGACCGTCTCGTGCGGGAACATGGAGTAGAGTGTAGCATAAGTGATCCACTTTTTCTGGAAGATCAGGTGCTTCGGCTCAAAGGTAGCTCCATCAAAGATTACGACGTTCCTAGCTCTCCACATCAAGCTGATCGTGGCTATAAGGGCCAGGCTCCTTGCCTTACGGATCACCGTTACACCACTGCGCTCCTTTAGGAACCACTTGATCGCGCTCGGTATGGATGTAATCGGCCTTCTCATGCCAACCCATGTCTTGATCATACGCCAAACTTCTCTAGTCTTGGTACACTTGAAGAAGAGGTGGTCCACTGATTCCGTTCCTGTGGTGCATAGTGGACATCGTTGGTCAATCTCAGTGTCTCTGCAGCCGAGCCTGTCCCTCGTCGGTAGTCGGTTCCAAAGCGCCTGCCAGGTCGTGAATGAATACTTTGGAGGGATAAAATCCTTCCAAATGAACCTGTGCCAAAGTCTCCGTTCCCCTTTAGGCCTGAACCAATCATAGGCCTCGACGGTTCCTTTTGATGTATACCACTTCTCCCACTGCATCTCGACTTCTCTTTGTTGTCGATCACCTAGCATCTCGTCCCGAATCTCAATCAATCTCTTGAACAGTGGAGAGTCTCGGGACTTCACACTCCACTCCCATATCGACTTGCCCTTTATGAACTCGGTATGAATCCACTTAATCCAAAGGGAGTCTTTCTTAACGTGAATGTTCCAAAGGTAACGACCTAGGAGTGCTTTGTTCCAGGCCCCAAGGTCCCGGAGGCCGAGCCCTCCTTCTTCCTTGGGCACGCAAAGGTCCTTCCACGCCACCGCTCCGTACTTTGTTCCCCAGAGAAATTCCCGGCAGATTGCAATCACCCGGTCTCTCACATTTGCTGGCAACGGGAAGACTTGTAGCCAGTAGCACTCGACACCCTGCAAAACAGACCGTACGAGTTCAGTTTTACCGGCATACGAAAGGTTCTTACCCGTCCACTTCTTAGTGAGTGAGGCGATCTTCTCGATGAGGGGGGAGTAATGCATGATGTTTAGCTTCTTTAAATGTAGGGGCACCCCTAGGTATCTCACTGGGAGTGACCCAAGTGGGAAACCAAAGATGCCCTTAATCTCGTCCAAGTCCCTCCTAGCTAACTTTCCTCCCTCAAAGATGTTGGATTTGCCCTTATTGATCTATAGTCCCGAGCAGTTTGAGAATTCCTCCATTGTGTTTGCTAGGATCTCCATAGACATGTAATCGCCCCTGCCAAACAACATAAGATCATCAACAAATGCAAGGTGCGAAATAAACTTTTGCAATTTGATTTTCATGTACACAGACTAATTATTAGAAATTTCAGATTAAATTTGTTGATTTTCTGAATTTGGAATGGAGTACAAGTTTTTCTAAATAAAAGATTTTTGTCTTTTTTTCCCTTTTTCTCTTCATTTTCTTATTAGTTCTCTTCTTTTTGTTTTTATGGGTTGTGACTAAGCTATACTTCCTCCAGTCTCTATTAAATGTTCCATATTAGACCGATGCAGGTTTACAGAAATTATTTGACTTTGTAAAGAAATGTGAGTGTAGAAAGTTAGTGGAATGTGGACTCCACTTTTATATATTATTCTCTCTGTCCCAACTAAGTTGAGTCATTTTATTTTTTGACAAAATACAAAACATCCTATCATCTTACTTTATTCTGTCATCTACTTTACTCTCTTTATATCTCCTGCTTTTCAACACAATTTCTTAATCTATGTTCCCAAATAACAAAAAAGGCCTTTCACTTCTCCAAATTTATGATATGTAATCAATTACTCCCTCCGTTTCATGTTAATAGAGGCATTTCTTTTTCGGCACGGAATATAAGAATAGTGTGTTAAGTGGATGGTGAATAAAATAAGAGGAAGGAACACTTTTTGCCAAAAATAGAAATGACTCAATTATCTTGGAACTTCCCAAATTAGCAAATTACTCTATTAACATGGAATGTAGGCAGTATTTCAATTTATTCTTATATATATTTAAAAACATTACAGTGGAATTTTTGTCATTTACCCTAAAACTCCCCTTTTATATATGTATAGATAGATATATATTCATATGATTAAATAACGATCTTTCTTATAGTATACTGAATTTGTAAAACATTTTCGAACCATTCTCTAAAGAGTAAAGTACTATTTTGATCCTAAAATATGGCCAAAATACGATGTTGGTCCAGAACATCCACTTTTTTGAAAATCAGTTCCTAAACAAATGAAAATGTCGTTGATTTGATCTTTTTTTACGGTTCCATCAGTTTTTTACGGTCAATCGTGTAGTAGCAAAATTTAACCAAATTAACCTTAATCTGAGATTATTAGTCACTTAATTATTGTGACATCCCTAACCCAAATCATACATTAAGTATATACTTAATTTTTATTGTCTTTGAATTGTATTATTATTATTATTATTGTTATTATTATTATTATTGCAAGTGAGTATTATACTTTTTATAAAGTTAAAATGTATATAATATATACATGTAGGATTAGTATTTGTAAAGTATACAAAATATTCGGAATAAAGTTAAATAGTAGAAAAATATAGTACATGTTAATATCATGTACGTGTGGAATAAGAATAGCCAAATTGTAGTAGGCTATATTTATACATGCGAATGCGTGTCAATTTTTAAATCACTATCTTTGGCAGCACTTATTTGTATATTCCAGTTACTTGATATCTTTATTTGATTAATATTCTAATATTATTGCATGACTCAGATTTCCTCCTAATTAAGATGATGTACACGTAAATGAATAGAAAGATATTAGAATTTCCTCCTAATTAAGATGATGTCCACGTAAATGAATAGAAAGATATTAGAATGGTAACTAGATCGTTCCATCAACTTATTTCATCTATATTTTATTATAAAATTAAAATATATATAAGTGAGACTCATATTTCACTAACCTATTCAATCCACTTTCTTTTACATTTCTTAAAACTCGTGTCATAACAAAATAGGACTCCTATTGCGGGACGAAGGGAGTATCACTTATAATTAGGTATTTATAAGTCACACTTTTGATTTTACAAATGTTACGTGATTAATTGTTATGTGTTATATTGAAGTGGATATTTGGATTATATGGTGAAATGTGATGTGAATATATGATTGGTGGAAGGGATATATTTATATATTCTATTGGAATTGTTTGACAGCATATAGTAAGGATATGTAAATGATATAACTGATATGTTTTACATATGGTATTGAAAGTTCTTGAATTATATGATTAAAGGGGATCTGTGACGATCTTGCCTTGGATATGGAATTATAGAGGGACCTCCGGGTCAAATACAAAGGACCTACGGGTCGAACTACAAAGGGACCTACGAGTCAAATACAGAGGGACCTATGAGTCAAATTACAAAAGGACCTTCGGTAATCCTGAGCAGATATCAAGCTTGATCCGTCATAAAATAATAAAAAGGAACAGAGAGGCATATGCATATGGATATGAAATTAATTATGTTATATGTTGTGTCTTAATTCTGATTATATGTGTTGATTAAAAGAATATGCTTGATGTTTGTATATTGTGAAATTAAAGGCCGAAATTATATACACTGAGTGATGGCTCATATACACCACTAATATTTCCGGATAACATATCAGTGATGTTTTGTTGACGTGATTTATGCAAACCCCACATATTATCGTGATCGGCGGCTGGCACAGTTTGGCAACATTCTTCTCATCATAGTTTTGCATATAGATAAATCTATAACATATAGAATGGTGAGAGAGTCCCATTATAGTTCAAATTGTTTTGAAAGGTGTACCAATAATGTTGGTTGATTTTTGAACTTATATGATATGGGCATTTTACGTATTTGATACGGGGGTTAATTAATTTAAAAATTTAGATTTATTTTATCAAAAGAAAAGAAGGGTTGTGACGTGACAATTATTTTCTAATTATATTGCTAAATAACTCAATTTTTAATATTTGATTTTAATACAAAATCTTCCAACAAACATAAAAATCAATCTCTCTCTTTTAATATTAAAACTGACTCTTCATTTCAGAAAAAACCATACGTCGATCCCTCTCTTCTCTCTCGTCACTCTCCTAAGAAACCCTAATTCCAACGGCGTTGGTTGCCATGAGTTGGCAGTCATCGAACCCATACATTCGTTCCACCGACGATCTCGTCGATGTGGGAACCGCATATGTGAGGAAGAGGAAGTCCACCCACCCCAGCCGCCATCCGCCTAAAAATGAAGCCAAAGAAGGTCCGTCAGCGAACCTTAGTTCTGACAGGCTCGATTCTTCGAAGCACAACTAAGATGGCCTATGACAACATGTTTTTTGGTTGTAAGTCGACACTGGGTGTGGTTAAATGTTCATGACCAATTTGAAATGATAATGAATATGAAGGACTGAAGGGGTTGGCAGCGGAAGGCGTGCAGGGAATGGATCACATAATATTTATTTAGCAGATTATTTAGACAAATTCTATTCGCGTAATTCTCACATGTATCATGCTCATAACTTGAATTCAAACATGCTTTAACGCAATTATCACCTAAAACATGCTTACTACGGAGTTAGCCAATTTATCTCGTTGATTCTCCAAAGAATCGAAGATAGCTAGCGCCTTCTCCACTTGAAGATCTTGAGTACTAAACCACGGATCTTCTGACTGGTTCTCGGACTGAGTGTGGACTGATCTCACCAAAATACTAGGACTTAAATAAAGAAGACGAAATTCACCCACGGAGGAGAACTGAAAATCGTCCCTCTTTCAAACAGGGAGGGGGACGAATATTCTACGATGAAAATAAGTTTATTTTCCATCTCCTTTATTCTCCTATTTACATTAAGTCACATATTGGGCTCAATCAGGGATCTATGGAAGAATTTGGATATGGTCTCCCCCAATTAGCTTCTTACTAATTAAATTGAACCCACAATTTAATATAAGCTTATATTGGAATATTACTAGCAGCCACTATAGAAGTAATATTGCACTGCCCATCCAAATCCGAAATTACAAGTATTCTGGGTTTCTATTTGTTTGTCATTTATTTTCCGTGCTTAAAATAGAAACGTCCATTAATTAATTAATGTCTGTTATGGACTTAATTAATTAATATATTATTATCTCCAAGAGTGGACTTAGCAAAAAACGCTTATTTATTATTTATAGAGTAATCAAACTCCAACTAGCTAGGTTACGAATAATAAAACCTTGTTTCGAGTTCCTCTTGTGAACGTTATCAAACGAGACTCACCTCGCGCACGATTCAATATAATAGCAATCCTAGAACCGCTAGATATTAATCACCACTACCCACTATATCAGGATTCTTGGGTTGTGAAAAATTCGCACCATTTGATAAGTCAAAGTAGGGATGTCAATCGGGCCGGCCCATCGGGTTTCGGGCCGGCCCTACTCGGGTTGCGGGTCAATCGGGTGCGGGCTAATCGGGTTGTGAATTCTTTCGGGTTGTAAAAGTTCAACCCTAACCCTAAAAGCTCGGGTTTCGGGTTAGCCCAGCGGGTTAATCGGGTTGCTAGCGATAAGATTAACATGCAATCAATCCAATAAATAACGATGAAATTTAGTTATATTCATAAAATGTAAAATATTTAATTATGATACATTTGAGATATATGGTCAAACTCAATCATAAACATGATCAAATACTAATATTTGAGATATTTCGAGAAATTTTAATACATGTTGTAGAAATTTAAATATTTTTTAAGTGAATTTGAAGTTTTTAATTTATTTATCAATTATTATATTAATAAAAATTCAATATATAATTTGTATATTTAATATAAAATTGAAAGTTATTTTTTTAGTTATCTATATTATAAAATTAATCAATAAAATGTCGAATTATTAGTAAAAAATAGAATAATAGAAATTTTATCGGGTTTTCGGGCCAACCCATCGGGTTTTCGGGTCTAGCCCTAACGGGTCGCGGGTTAATCGGGTGCGGGCTAATCGGGTTTTAATTTTATCGGGCTAGAAATTTCCAGCCCTAACCCTATAAATTTGGCGGGCTATTCGGGTCAGCCCACGGGTTACGGGCTACATTGACATCCCTAAGTCAAAGTAGTGCATAATCAATATCGTATGCTCAATGCTAACATACATTGATTAAGAAATTAATTATCAAGACTTCGTCTTTCAGTAGATAGCATAAAGACTCGTCTTGCTGTTAGATCCAATTCAGTGCTATACCACACCAATGTCATCTTATTTTAGTAAGGCTTAGAAATATGCGGACTGACATTGCAACCTTTCACGATAGGTAGTCTAGGCTAGGGCTGGCAATTTTCGACACGACACGATAATCTGACACGAATCCGCACGAAATTATTGGGTTGGGGTCAAGTCTTATTGGATCCGTGTCCTTATCGGGTTGACCCATTAAGAACCCGATAATTTCGGGTTGGGTTCGGGTCGGATGCGGGTCGGATACGGGTAACCCATTAAGAAATAATATTATTATTTTTATTATTATTTAAAAAAATTTATATTACTTTAATTTTTTTATTTCTTATAAATTCAGTTTAAATAGTATAAAATTAAAAAAATATATATTACTTTAATTTTAATTGTGTAAATTAGGTTTAAAATTAAGTTTAATCGTGTAATATTAGGTTTTAATCGTGTAATATCAGGTTCGGGTTGTTATCGTGTTGTGTCAACCCATATTATATCGTGTCGATAACGGGTTCGTGTCGGGTGCGGGTCGTGTTCAGATTTGAAGGTAGCAGGTCGGGTTCGTGTTCGGATTTACAGTCTCCTTAACAGGTCGGGTTCAGGTTAGGCCTTATTGGGTTGGGTCATTATCAGGTTGACCCGATAACGACCCAATCCGCACGATTTGCCAGCCCTAGTCTAGGCCTATCTAGGTTGTGAAATTCTTATTTTTCTTTGTTCAGAACTGACCGTGTTACCTTAAAGTGGACGACGCCCACAACCGGTCTACTAAATTAAAGACTTAGACTTTGTTACGTTGCTCATACATTTAAATATGCAATAAACATTCATTAAATGTAAAACATAACAACATTATGTCAAAATAATCTGTTGCATCCATTGGAAAATAGAATATAGAGTTTTACAGTATTCAATCACTCGAAAGACGATTCCTAGTATACAAACTCTAACAAGGACTACTTTGTCATGTAATTTGTTGTTCATTTATTGACTAAATTTGATGTTAGTTTATTTACGCCTCATTTAGTGTTCTTGTTCGTGGGGAAGAAAGAGAGGAAGAAATAAAGATGAAGTTTTAATAATAAGAAAGAGAGAGAAATCGATTTTTATAGTACTCATTTTTGGTATTTTATTTAACATTTTAATGTATTTCTAGGAATATAATAAAAAATAAAAATTAGCTACAGTTTTGTTTTCGGCTAATTGGGTCAAATTTTCGCTAATTGACGGTTGACCATCAGAAATTGACGGAACCGTAAAACAAGAACCAAATCGACCGCATTTTCGTATATTTAGAAGCTGATTTTCAAAAAACTAATATTTTGGACTAATATAGTATTTTGGCCATATATTTAGGATCAAAATAGTACTCCATATGTTCCATAGTAGATATCACACTTAGGGATTGACACGGAATTTTAGTAGGTGTTTTGTGTGTTAAGTAAAAAGAGAAAATAATATATTTATATTAATGTTAGAATAAATTTTTTCTAAAAATATAAATATAATACCTTTTATGAGACAAACTAAAAAGGAAAGTGTGAAATTTTTCATTTAACCATAAAATAATTTTTTCATCCCATGAGGTGACGATAGTCCCCAACGTAACCATTCTCGATCTCTCCGCCATCCATCCTATATTAATATCTACCGATCGATTCATTCATTCATTCATTCTTTCTCCTTAATCTCTCTACAGATTTCAGCGGTAATCACAGATCTTTTGGGGTCTTTCACCGTTGCATTGCGCTCTCGCGGCAAAAATGGCAAAAATCATTCACAACCCTCTCGTGCTCAGCTCCTCCAGATCTGCTGAAAAGTCTGAATCTTGCTGCAAATTATCCGGACCCACCTCGTTTATGAGCTCCAAATTTCTCGGAAACAAGTTACTCTCTACTAACTCCGCGACTTCGCCTGCTACCCGCCGATCCGCCGCCGTCGTCGCAGTTTCCTCCGATGTTGTTAAGGAGAAAAAGCTCAAGTCCAGCTCCTCCCTCGCTAATCTCGTAAATTTTCGATTTTCCCTTTACATTGCTGTGTGAATTTTGCAATAGATACTGTAATTCATCAATGTAGTGTAATAAAATATGAAAATTAGTCGTGAATCTAATATCTGCGCAGGGCTCGTGTTCTTTATTGATTAGAGTATTTATGTTTGTTTTTCTGTTGTTGGATTAGTTAACCTAATGTGATTGCCATTGATTGTGCTAGTGCTCTTATAAATAGAGTCTCTGACTGAAAGAACATCCGTTTAATTTTTATTTTATGTTATTTTATTTTAGGGTATTGGTGCCTAATGTCACGAAACTTTTCAAAAGTTTGTTTTTTTCACACGAACTTTAAACTGACTTATAAAATCACCAACTTATATAGTTGTTGCATTTTTATTACCGTCAACAAAATCCGACTACATTAAAATGAGATAGATAATCATATGTGCATTCTAGGGACTTTGTAATCACATAACTATCATTTTTCAGTGATAACCATATCCGACGTGTTGTGATGGTAAGTGAAATGTAGTTGGATTTTTTTCGCCGGTGATAAAAATGCATCAACTATATCAGTTCGTGATATTATATGCCTAGTTTAAAGTTCGTGTGAAAAAACCAAATTTTAGAAAGTATTACGCAACAATACCCCTTTATTTTATTATGGTTGGTGTTATTTGTTTACATGAGATTGATTATGAATAAATCAGTCCCGTGTATCTTGTGTAAAGAAACATTGGAGGTATTTCGAGGAAATTTGTTTTTCTTTGTATGCACAGAGATAATGTAAGTATGTGTTGATGCAGCTGATCACAAAAGAAGAGGGATTGGTATTGTATGAGGACATGATTCTGGGAAGAGCCTTTGAGGATATGTGTGCCCAGATGTACTACAGAGGCAAAATGTTTGGTTTTGTCCATTTGTACAACGGTCAGGAGGCCGTGTCGACTGGCTTTATCAAGCTCTTGAAGCAGGAGGATTGTGTGGTCAGTACTTACCGTGATCACGTACATGCATTGAGCAAAGGTGTGCCTGCCCGCCAGGTTATGAGCGAGCTCTTTGGCAAGACCACCGGTTGCTGCAGGGGCCAGGGTGGCTCAATGCACATGTTCTCCAAGGAGCACAACGTTCTCGGTGGATTTGCTTTCATTGGTGAAGGAATTCCTGTTGCAACGGGGGCTGCCTTTACTAGCAAGTACAAGAGAGAAGTCCTGAAGGAGGATTGTGATGAGGTGACTTTGGCATTTTTTGGAGACGGAACCTGCAATAACGGCCAGTTCTTTGAATGCTTGAACATGGCTGCGTTGTGGAAGCTTCCCATTGTGTTTGTTGTTGAGAACAACTTGTGGGCTATTGGGATGTCCCATTTGAGGTCCACCTCAGATCCTCAGATATGGAAGAAAGGTCCGGCATTTGGAATGCCTGGTGTTCATGTTGATGGTATGGATGTTTTGAAGGTAAGGGAGGTTGCACAGGAGGCTATTGGTAGGGCTAGAAGAGGTGAGGGTCCGACTTTAGTTGAGTGCGAGACCTATAGGTTCAGAGGACACTCGTTGGCTGATCCTGATGAGCTACGTGACCCTGGTGAGCATTTTGGAATATTCTCAACTCTCATCCTAATTGTATTGTTCTACATTATTCATCTCAATATTGGTGTGCTTTAGAAAATCAATTGAGTAATCCTTGACATTCGAGTGCATCTAACTGGAAGAATTTCATTTGTTCCAAACATGGTGTATGAGAATTAGTTAGAAACATGTAATCTTCAAGTAAATGAACAATCTGATCAGATGAAAAGCAATGTGTTTAACTAAATATGGTAGAATAAAGCCTTCACTTGATATTGAAGTGGTTATACTTGCTTATTCTTTTGATCCGTTGTTCATCCCTGATAACTGATGCTTATACGTGACGGTCGCTGACCATCAGTAGATTCTGTAAACACTGCTGCATCCTAGTCGAATATCGTCACAGTCACGAGATAAAGTTTAGATCCTCTTGCATCGTCAAACATCCAACCTATGACTAATATTTGTGTATCTTGACAGCTGAGAAGGCTCATTATGCCACAAGAGACCCCATCACCTCATTGAAAAAGTATCTGTTCGAAAACAACTTGGCCAATGAAGCAGAGCTGAAGGCCATAGACAAGAAGATTGATGAAATCATCGAAGACTCTGTTGAGTTTGCTGACGAGAGCCCAGTTCCAGCACGCAATCAACTGCTGGAAAACGTGTTTGCTGATCCGAGGGGATTTGGGATTGGACCCGATGGCAAGTACCGATGTGAGGATCCTAAATTTACACAAGGAACTGCTCAGGTGTAGCCTCAAAGTGTATGTGGAAATCAGCAGCCATAACTGATAGGGGGAACAAGCTTAGTCTTATATGTGCTAGTGTTTTGGGGGATCTTGTTGCCAAGGCAGTTTCAGTATTACAATTCTGTTTCTTTTTCTTTTTGTGGATCTAAAATATGGTTGTTTGTGGGAACCTATTTGAGTTAGCGGTTGAGTTATTCTTTGGTGTATAAACAAGGAACTTGACGTATATTCTTTACTTTCACTGGTTTGAATGCAAAATTACTAATAGTGGAGTTATCTGGTGAGTAGGTATGCGTGGTGTATAAAACAACTAAACTTAATAATTTTAAAGAGTAACTATCAATACATGGTAGGTAACTAATATCACATTTAAACAAATAAGAAAATATTTAAATTATTGTACACTTTTCGTTCCAAGGAAGATGAGCAGTTTTTTAAGATATCTGGTGAGTAGCTATATTCATTGGGATGAAGGAGTGTAACTTACGGTACATATATGAAAATACAAAACCTCATGTTATATTATAAATAAGATAAGTTATTTAATTTTGTATAAATAAGTTGACAAAATTGACGTTTGGAATCTTAAAATAAAACATATAATTCAATTTTAGTCTATAAAAATACTCTCATAAATGGAAGACATGGATTTTAATAATAAATAAATAAAAACTTCTTTTATGCGGTTCCTGGAATCCTGCCTCATCTACATGCCTCAACCTTATGTGTCAGGTTTTCATATCTAGTTTCTCAGTTAAAATAACTAAAAAATATATTTTTTATAATAAAGAGAAGAGTAATAAAATTGATTTTGCTAATAATATTATAATATATTTATTTATTTAAAGAATTATTTTCTATTCTAGATTTTTAATGATAAAGAGTACATCATTAAATTTAATTTTAAATGATGTTATATGACATATTTACATTTATGGAATTAAAGAAATAATTTCTATTCTTTTGAACCTATAATCCATCGGATACAAGTCCATCAACCAAACCAACTGAGCTATCAATTCATATTGTAAATGTCTCGTGTATAAAATACATATTGGTAGAGTTCAAATGGGTGAGGAGCCCAAGGGCCTCCCTTGGCCCACCCTAGCGTCGTCCTGCTCTCCGGCTTCATTTGGGTTTAGGGTTTTGGCTTCATTACAGTGTGACCATCATTCATAACTTGCATTTTGCCACTTGAAAAGGAGAAATTGAACCCCTTCTTCTCAAACAACCTAAGAGATACTCTCTCCGTCCGTCATTATGAGTCCCGGTTTACTTTTACTATAAATGATAGATAGACTCAACTTTTCACTAACTCATTCCACTCACATTCTATTATAAAACTAATATATAAAAATGGGTTCCACATTCCACTATCTTTTCTCTCCACTTTCATTTACATTTCTTAAAATCAGTACCGAACTCAAATGAGACTCCTAATAATGGACGGAAGGAATACTTAGATTTCTCTTGACTATGATTATATCTTACAACAAAGAGCACCTTGATGGATCCATCAGACATCTTCATCCTTATGTTCCCAATCCCTTTACTTGGCCGATTTGATTATTTCCCAACAATACAAAAACATCAGATTGTTCACGATTCGCAAACCATTGCTTGTTGGATGTCATATGGAAGCTACATCCTGAATCCATTATCCAATGATCCATAATCCCTCTATGCAACATTCAGTCAACGACTCAACAACCTCAATTTCTTGAGTGATATTTGCGAAGTCAGGAGCCTTCTCACTTTTATCCTGTTTCATCTTCCACACATAATAGTCCTTCAAGTGCCCCGGCTTCTTATACCAGTGACAACTCCTAGTTTATTTTGACTAGTTTTCTTTTAGTTGGGACCAATTTTGAGAAGCCCAAAAAAAATCAATTATTTATTTCAAATTTGTAGTCAACTACTTGGTCAAATATATTTCTCCAAACTCCATCACCAAACGATTTCTCCATATCTCCACTCCCTAAAATCTCTCCTACAAACCAAATCTCCACAAAATTTATTTTATATCTCAACCACTCCAAATCAGTTTCATATCTACAAATTATATGTATAGATATATATATAATCATCCCCACACGTCTCCCACTTTTCATTCCTTCCTGCAATTTCAAGATCTTTCTCCCTTCCAAAAAGGTATATCCTCTGTTATTTATGAAATCTTCCATGGCATATACATTCACGGTAGTCCACCAATTAAATTTCTGCAATTTGTTGAATGACACTTTTCTCCCAAAGTTTCGATCTTTAAGGTGTTAGAAACTGCCTTTTGTTTGCTCTTCAATCCAATTCTTGGAAACCCACTAATAATTGGAATCGGACAATGTGAATTTAATAAAAAGTTAAGAATGGGAAAAAGGGGAGAGAGAGCTTACCTGTTGAGACAGAGAGAGAGAGCTGTGACTGGGGTATGATTTTTGTGTTTCTGTGAAGTGAGATTTAGAGAGAAAGCTTGAGTTTTAGAGAGACAGAGAGTGTGACGATTTGATAAGTAGTTTACTGTTTTGAATTGAGGAGTTCAGTGATGCTTGGGAGTATTCATGTTCAATTCCCTTTTTAAATTGTTAGTCTTTTTTTTTATTCTGTGATGGATAGGGAGTAGACGTATAGTGTTTTGTGGTGTGCAAAATTAGGGCTTGTTCTGTTTGTCATATAGAGGCATTTAAATTATGTACCTATGCATATCATGTGTTATGTTTGGCATATACCATTAATGCACGGCCCTACAAATGGGCTTTGGCCCGTTGCTTTTTGGCCATTTTATGGCGTTAGTGTATCGGGGTGAAGCCCTACGATACGTATTAGGCTTTTGAGGGTAAACCAATAATATAATTTGAATTGGCTAAAATACCCCTTAAATGCTCAGATCACGCGTAGAAAATTGGGAGAATTGTAACATAACATTCCCAAACCACCACAAGCCCTTTGAACAAATCTGTGCAGAAGAAACCGACACTCCCACCACAACGAGAGATTTCAGGTGAGTCTGTTCTTTTTTTGTGTTTGCATTGAAATTTTTTTGCTATTTTTGAAATGTTCACAGTGTGTAATTTTGAATTTGTAATTTTCCCATCTAATTGATTATTTTGAATTTGTAATTTTGAATCCAATCGATTCCCAAATATAGTGTGAGAAATATACTATAATCTGTTCAACTTGTTGTGTGAATTAAATTAATATTGATGTTGCATCGTGCAATTTGTGATGTAGAGAATTCACATATTTGTAATTTTTAATTGAATAATGAAAGATTAGTTGAATAGAAACTAAGCTTCCTTTATTTGAATAATGAAAGATTAGTTGGAATTGAAACTTAGTTGTATTTTTTTCACAGATGAGGAAACATAAGATGCAAAATGCTTATGTCAGGCAAATGGTTGAGGACATAATGTGGACTCACACGGTGGCGCGAATTTGTATCCTGTACATGATTATTAGCAAAGTTTCGAAGAAAATGAGGCGAGCTGAATTTGCGTTGGCTTACGACATTCTGAATCGAGTACCCAACCAGATTCAACGTTTAAACAGACTGGTTGGGGTAACTGACACAGATTGTCTAGTTAATTGTAGGATGGACCGGAATACGTTTGGAAGGTTGTGCTCATTGTTTACAAAGTTGGGAATGTTACGCGTCCGGAGGTTCGTAGGGATAGAAGAGCAATTTGCCATTTTTCTAGGTGTCATAGCACATCACAAGAAAAACCGTATGGTTCGATTTGATCATTGGCGATCAGGGAAAACAGTTTCATTCTACGTTCATGAGGTCCTTGCAGCAGTATTAAAGCTGCATTCCTTGTTCTTGGTCAAACCCGAGCCTATTCGCGAAGATTGTGTAGATTGGCGATGGAAATGTTTTCAGGTATGCTTTTTATTTCAGTAGCCAAGACTATTCTTTTTGGAATAAACTATATATTCAGCATTTCACTACGTGAGTGTGTGGCTTCTTCTTGTGCATACAGGGGTGTCTTGGTGCTCTTTATGGCACCTACATTGACGTTTTAGTACTAAACGTGGACAAACCACGGTTTAGGAATAGGAAGGGTCAGTTAACAACCAACACTTAAGCCGCTTGCGACAGGCACATGCGTTTCACATACATATTACCCGGCTGGGAGGGATCAGCTGGCGATGCTCGAGTGCTTCGCGATGCCGTCACTCGTCCTCATGGGCTGCGAGTCCCAATAGGTACATTCACTAGTTTTGAATAAGTTACAATATTCAGCAACATATATCAGTTAGAATGGAAAATTTATATTTGGTTAGTTTTACTAAACAAATGTTGAGTTTTGTCTGGTTTAGGTAATTATTATTTGTGTGATAATGGATATGCGAATAGTGAAGGTTTTCTAACCCCTTACAAGGGGGTGAGGTATCACCTCCAAGAGTGGGGTCCTGATGCGCAAATTCCACAAAATGCTGTAGAGCTCTTCAACATGCGTCATACCAAAGATAGGAATGTAATTGAGAGAGCATTCGCGGCCGGTGGGGTATTTTGCGCAGTGTCTGCTTCTATCCCCTCAAAGTTCAAATAAATTTAATTATAGCATGCTTCCTTCTCCATAACTACGTTCGGTCTGAGATGCCAATTGACCCACTCGATGACCTTTTGGACTGCATGCCCGAGAGTCAAGGGGCTGAACCCGAGGGAGATCAACGGGACATTGAATACGTTGACTATGTTGAGGCAACGTCATCTTGGAATCAGCGTCGCGATGATCTGGCAAACTCGATGTGGGCTGAAGTGAGTAACTACATGCAAATCTGTTCTTTTTTTACATGTTGTTTCGATTAAATGGTTTCATATACCAGCGTAGATTCATTGGTTGTTTCCATTGTCACAGCGCATATCCACAATGCAGTGATTGCTTCTGCGAGGTGCAAGATGGACAGATGCTAGCAATAGATTTCGTGTTTGGCAATATCATGTGGGAATATCAAGCTTTATCAAATGTTTTCTCTAGTAATCGTAAGACTTGTGCACCATGATTCTCTCTATGTCTTGGTCATCTAAATATGTCATTAATCTTAACTGACATTTGTGTTTTATAACAATTTCATTTTGGAACCCTTGAGGGAGTATTCATGTTTTTGTTAGTATAGTCGTTGTTTTTGGGTCATAGATAGAATATTTGACTCCAACATATATAAATTTGTATGAAACAAAAAAAAATCTGCACGCTGAAACTACATACTGAAATACATTCTGATTTGGGTACAATTTGTCCAAACTTTATACAACTCAATGAAGCTATCCAAATCATCATAATGAAATACGGGCAAAGGTTGGTTTTAAAGCTTGGACAATTATTTAAAAGTTACATAGGTTCCAAAACTAAAAAGTGACCCGAAATTTCGTGACTTCATCCGGTAACATCATTTCGTAAGCTTTCAAACAAATTGCCATATGAAATGATGTTGAACCCTACAAAAATAAACTTTCTCTTTTATTAAATTCTGGGATAGCTATATGTACCTTGCGAACTCGGCACATCAGCGGAAGTGAACCTTGAACGCATGTAGTCAGACATGTTTTCCTAGACAAAGTGAAAATAGCTTCTATGGAATGCGAGGTGAGAGTGGAGCGCTGAAATGGAAGAGATGCGGAAACTTGGAAATATATGTATTCCAATTTAGGGTTGGGTACAGGGTTGTAATTTATGTACATGCCTGAGGGTAATAAGGGCAAAACATATATTGTGGTATTTGATTTACAGCAAACCAAACAAATGATATATATCACTTGTGCTTCATATAGTGCAACCAAACAGCTGTATCGAATAGCCCAACATCCAATTTGTGACTTTTTTTATCTGGCCTCTCCTTATCTAGATCTGAAACTATTGGACAAACATAACAAGTCCTTAAGGTAAATGGTAGGTGGATTCATGACAGTCGGAGGGTGCAAGCGTCGGTGGAAATTAATTTTTATTAAATTAGTAAATGATTTACGGTTGAATGTAGGGACAGCCCAATTACCCCAAAACCCTAAAATAAAAATAATAGTAGCACTATTCTTATATGTTTTGTTGAATTTAATCAAAAGAATGTGCAATTGGAATGAACTTCGACACTTAAATTTTAATCATTAAATGGAAATTTATTCAAAACTGAATAAATATTATGTATATATAAAATACTTTTGTTAGTTTTGCTTTTGTGTTTTCAAGATCAGAGAGGAGTTGGGAATATACTAGTACATATATATACATGGTTGGGTAGGGAGTATTATGTTTTTCCTGTTTCTTTTATTTAGTTGCATATGATTGTTTGGGCCAAATAATTGATTCCTATGAGATTTCTGTTTTTGGCTACGTGATTTAAATTGATGAGTGTCCCTTGTATGTAAGAGTAAAGCCGACGGACGGAAGTATAATTTTGTTGATGATGTTTCGTTTAATTGAGGAATCTATTTTTTTTTGACGAAAGAATGAAGGATAATTTGAGCACACGCACGTAGGATGCATGCATTACTTTTAAATTAAATTACTTTGCAAAGTCTAATTTTGCATATCTTGATATTTAAAAGGGGTGATTTTGCATGCTATTTGAGAACGAAAAGGATTAGCAAGTGAAGGAGTTAAGCGAACGAGGTGGACTTTCTTTTTAAATAAGGGTTATGCCCTAAGTATATTTATTATGTGAAAATGATGTGAATATTTGTCATGCCGTGTTTTGTTTTATTCTATGGAACCTATCTGATGTGGCTTTTGCCATCAATGCATAATCGAATTCGGGTCTGACTAGGGAGTGAGTCCCTACTCAGGCTAGTGTACACCCACCTATGGAGATCGCGCGCCATCTTTCGAGTTGGCCGGTCTAGTGACTTGGGATGTGGCCACATTCCTTGTCATCAATGGATCAAATATGATAGACATCTATGGGAAAATTACTGCAGTCGATTTTTACAATGGAAATGATTTAGTGTCTTGGGCGATTTCTAAAGTTAAAACCCCAAGGTCACTCAATGGTGGCATGATAAATACTTTTTATAAAATGTTTTCGGCATGAGTCCACTGAGTGCATCAAGTACTCAGCCCTGCATTTCTTTTTTAAAAATGTGCAGGTTGAGCGTGCCGGGTGCGGTGGGTGTTGAGCAAGACCGTTGAAGAAATTTAAGTGTGTAGAATGTGTCATGTCTTCACACGTGGCATATTTCTTTTCTCAAATGCTTTCGCTAAGTAGTTGTCCTTCTTTTGAGTTCTTGTATTCTGAGATAATATTCATTTTTGAGTTGTTGATTGTTGAGAAACTCTGATTTTATTCGAGCTATTCCCATTTGTTTCGAGCTTTGGTCGATTTGTGTTGTTTTCCCCTTTCTTCCCCACTTCTTTAATCCTCCCCTAGTCGCGATCAACCGTGTTTTCTATCCTTAGAATCTATCCTTAGAAAATGCGAGCGTGACAAGTGACAACTCTTGGTTTATTTTGACTAATTTTCTTTTGCAGCGTGAACCTACTCTACCACCAGTATTTTTCTTGAATTGTTTCTTGGCCCTTGACTTGACATTCAAACTCTCTCCAGCATGGTCAGGTGTTTTAGTATTCATTCTTTGCCTTTAAAGTTAACTGGACCTCCTTAAAGGATATAGTGTTCCCCTGCCAAATAGCATGACATCCTTGAGATGGTCATATGATTTAGGCAATGCATCTAACAGCATAATCACCTTATCTTCATCCTCTATTTTAACACAATTGTTTTCTAAATCATAAACTGATTTGTTGAACTCTTCCAGCTGCTTCGCAATGCCCTTACCCTCAAAAAAGTTATTAGAATACAACTTTTGTCTCATGTAGATTGCTCGAGTTTCGACAAAACCCCCGAGGCAGTGGTCTCTTTCAATATTTTGCGCAAGACTCTATCACCCAAGTATAACATGATGGGCTTTGGCATTGAGCTCAACCATCTTGGCTTCGTTCTTCTCCTCCTTCAACTCATCAGCGGATTTGATGGCGTCGACAAGTCCCTCCTGAATCAGGACTGCCCTCATCTTAATTCTCCACAAACCGAAGTCATTTTTTCCATTGAACTCCTCCATCTCAAATCTGTAATTCGCCATTGCACCGATCGTATCAAGCAAAACTTCAATTCCCACATACGGCGCCAATTTGTAATTCAAATGATTAAAAACAATGGCAAAAACTTGTAATGCAACGAATAAATATGGAAAAGACAAAACGAGATTTACGTAGTTCGGCGTAAGGCCTACATCCATGAGAAGATAATCCAAAACTTGATTCAAAGAATCCAAGACACACAAATCATTCAACAAGAACAACACTTAGGCTCACTAACTCATACTCATAACATTCGCAACTTCAATACGCCTCACAAAGATAGTATCTTCTCTCCCTTGATTGATTCCTCATCTGTTTGTTGATATTGTTATAAACCTCGGCTTCATGAGGCTGAAACTAGAAAAACAAATCAGCTGAGCCATTTGAACTCCAACGGTTATATTAACCAACTTTATTAAATATAAAATTGTAGATAAGTTTCTCTATTTTTATCTATGTCAGGTTTGATATACTGAAAAGCATGTTTCGAGTACGAACAGAATCTTGCTTGTATACGAAAAACTCTACAAACCACTTTTAACCCGATTCAGTATTATTCGAGCAGTTTGCACGAATAGAATCAATATATTATTACATTGTGTTTGCTGGTGCATTTATAAAATGTTGTGTAAACACTATAAGAAGCAAACAAAGTCTAAGCCTTTGTTTTAGTAGACCGGTTGTGGGCGTTGTCCACTTTAAGGTAACACGGTCAGTTCTGAACAAAGAAAAAGAATAATTTCACAACCAAGATAGGCTTAGACTACATATCGTGAAAGGTTGCAATGTCAGCCCGCATATTTCTAAGCCTTACCGAAATAAGATGATATTGATGTGGTATAGCACTGATCGACACTGAACGGATCTAACAACAAGACATGTCTTTATGCTATCTACTGAAAGACGAGGTCTTGATAAATATTTATTTCTTAATCAATATATATTAGCATTGAGCATATGGTATTGATTATGCACTACTTTGACTTATCAAATGGTGTGGGTTTTTCGCAACCCAATAATCCTGATATATTGGGTAGTGGTGATTAATATCTAGCAGTGCTAGGATTGCTATTATGTTGAATCGTGCGCGAGGTGAGTCTCATTTGATAATGTCCTCAAGAGGAGCTAGAACAAGGTTTTATTATTCGGAAACTAGCCAGTTGGAATTTAATTATTCCATGAATAATAAATAAGCGTTTCATGCTAAGTACACTTTAAAATTAATAAGATGTTAATTAATTAAGTCCATAGCATACATTAATTAATTAATGGATATTTATATCTTAAGCGCGTGAAATGAACGACAAAACAGAAACCCGGATTGCTTGTAATTTCAGATTTGGATGGGCATGGCAATATTATTTCTGTAGTGGCTACTAATAATATTCCAATATAAGCTTGTATTAAATTGTGGGTTCAATTTAATTAGTAAAAAGCTAATTGGGTGAGGCCATATCCAAAACCTTCCATAGATCCCTGACTGGGACCAATACGTAACTATTATAAATAGAAGAATAAAGGAGACAGAAAATACAATTATTTTTCATTAAAAATTTCCGTCCCCTCTCTAATTAGATTAGGATTATTTTTTTTCAGGTTTCCTCCGTAAAATTTTTCTGTCTTCTTTATTCGAGTCCTAGTATTTTGATAAGATCAGCCCACATTGATTTCGAAATACAGTTCGGGAACCAGTTAGAAGATTCGTGGTCTAGTATTGAAGATCATCACGTGGAGAAGGCGCAAGTAATCGGCGATTCTTTGGAGAATCAAATCGGTAACTTTAAACCGAAGAAATCATGTTTTAGGATTTACATTCTTTAAGCATGAATTATTTGCGTTGTAGCGTGCAATTCCGTGTTAACATTTTTTTTAACACCTTCATGGTGGAGGGTTCGTGGGTCCCTCGTCCCTATATTTCAAAATGCATGATGTACAGAATGAGGCCACACCCGAAAGTGATGTGCCTACACAAATTACAAGAGTAGTATGCGGTCCGATCCCACATGGTCCGGACCTCATCCTACTCCCACCAAAATTACATTCAAAACGAAAAAACATGTCGTTCTTCTTTCCCTTCTTTTCTTTCCTCATTTACATTCAGGCAAGACATAAAGTCACTCAGGGATGTAGACACCAAATCACTGACGCTATTCTTCAACATCGTTAGCAATTCCGATATTGGGGATGCCCATGCGTTCCATCCGGATCATGGCTCGGAGGAGCCTCGGGGCTGATTGGTCACAAAATTTGACAGCACTATCCATTTCAAGACCTTGCTTGGCTAGAAAGGCAGCCGCCTTGTTACCTTCCTGATGATCATAAGTAAAGCGGGTTTGGCATTGCCTTTGCGCAAGGAAGATGCGCGCCATCGTATGTCTCGAGCTAGCCGACCCCAGATCCTTTGAGTTGATGAGGGAGATGGCTTGAGCAGCGTCTGACTCCACCCAGGTGGGGAGGCCGAATTCGATAGCCCTCTACAGGCCCTTGAGGATGTTCATGAGGTCTGTTTCCAGACCGGGAGAGGCGTTTACAGGGTCGACAAAGGCTGACTTTAGCCTGCCGAGGTGATCTCGGAAAATTTGGCTGCCGGCTATCGCTCCCGTGATGGGATTGGCCACACAGTTCGTGTTTAACTTGATCCAAGGGGCATCCGAGGGTCTCCATTTAATTGGTATCGCCACAGGAAGAGGGCACCTTCTATCTTCCCTTGTCGGAGGGACAATTGCCATCGTGACGCCTCTCCATTGGGTTGGACCGATCTTACCATTGCTCATAAGGTTCCGGAGATGCATCTGAATCTGCCAAATAACGTTAGAAGGCTTGAACCTAATGTCACAGTGGCGGTGCGCTCAGCCGAAAGGAACCACAGAATAAGACACGGGATGACTCTGCTCATATGTGTTTTGGATGTTTGTCCACATCTTCTGCTCCATATTTCAAGTCTATCCGGGATTGTGTCATTGCAGTGGAGGGTGTCCGAGCGCCCGGGGAACCAGGAGTCAAATTCATTCCAGATTGTAACTGCACCTTCCCCATGAACGAAGAGGTGCAGCAAGGACTCGATCCCGGGGTGGTTAACACAGCAGTTACATTTCGAGGTGAGTTCGATATTTCTCCATTGTAGCTTTATGTCCACCGGGATGCGGTTGGAGAGAAGCCTCCACAAAAAGATGGATATCGAGGTGGACAAGCCCGCATTCCAAATTTCTTCAAGCGCTGGGACAATAGGCCGGTGTGATCTGATAGTGTCCTAGGCGGAGGAGAGGGAGAAGTTTCCTCTGTTCGAGAGGGTCCACCTCGGGGCGTCCCGAGAGCCTTCCAAAATCGGGTTATTCAAAATATCATCAACAATCGACGACGGCATGCCAACCTGATAATGCAGTTGCTGCAGTTTTGCCAGGTCCCAGCCGTCGTTACGCCAAAAATCACAAACACGCTCAGTTGGTGAACCCTTGTGGTCGAGACAGAGCATTCTTAGCGATGAGTCACCGAGCCAAACGTCATCCCAGAAAAAGATATGTCCATCCCCAATCACCCACCTGATGTGTGGGTGAGTTTGCGGTCGTGCCTTGGTAAGCCTTCTCCACGTAGGGCTGCATCTGCCTGAGGTATGGCTTGAGATTGGAGAGGATTTCCAGCAGTATTTAGAATTGAGGTAGGCCGCCCAAAGGGAGTTGTTTTCCCTAAATCTCCACCAAAGCTTGATGTTGAAGGCACGAAGCACCTCTTTGAAACGCCTAATCCCGAGGCACCCTTCTACCGTGGGGAGGCACACCTGATCCCAGCTAATCCAGTGCGTTTTCTTTTTCTCATTTGTAGACCCCCAAAAGAATCTGGCCAGCATTTGATCAAGGAGCTTGAGGGCAGCGTTGGCCGGTTCGATTCCTTGGAAGACGTGAATTGGAATAGCCTCAAGAGTACTTTTAATGAGGGTAAGTCTACCCCCGAAAGAGAGGTGCCGGTGAGCCCATCCACTGATTTTCCTAGCTATCTTTTTTCGAATGAAAAGAAACATATCGGTCCGTTTGGCCCCTTGGTAAATTGGTACCCCAAGGTATAAAAATGGGAACATACCTTTAGAGAAGCCTCTCTCCTGCTGGATCATTGCTCTTGGCAATACTGATTTGCTGCCCAGAGATGGCTTCATAATTCGCGAGGCAGAGTCGGAGTTCCCTAAGTGAGCTAGCGTCCGCCTGGGTGAAAATAATGATATCATCCGCGTAGGCGAGACGACTGAACACCATTTCTTTCCTCCCCATAATGAGTTTATCCATCGCTCTAGAAAGATACTCCGCCACAATCATGAACAAAGCCGGCGAGATGGGATCGCCATGTCTGAGCCCACGAGTGGATTTAAAGAAACCGGCGGGGGCACCATTAATTTGAACAGAGAACCAGCAATACCCAATGCATCTTTCGACTAGGCTGAGCCTAGCCTCCGGGAAGCCCATGCGACGAAGGACGCTGATAAAAAACGGCCATTGAACCCTTTCATAGGCTTTGGCCATGTCGATTTTAATGGCAACGTTCGACGCTGGGGAGCATCTAGCAAGTTCATGGAACATTTCTTGTGCAAGGAGTACATTGTCATGGAGTAGACGTCCTTTAACGAAGCCGCTTTGATTCGGCGAAATGATCATCGGTAGCAGGGGAGTGAGTCTGGCCGTGATAATCTTGGTGATAATTTTATTTGTAATGTTACAAAGGCTTATTGGTCTGTATTCCGACCAAGTAACTGGATTCTGCTTTTTCGGGAGGAGCGCGATAGAGGTGGCTGTGAAGTTTCTAGGGAGGAAAGCGCCTTGGAAGACTTGGCTGATGGCGTCGATTAGCTCCCTCCCAAGGATTTGCCAGCAGACTTGGAAGAAAGTAGCCGTGAAGCCATCAGGGCCTGGTGTGCTATCTACCAAGATGTCAAAGACTACCTTTCGAACTTCGTCAATGTCCGGTGGCACAGTCAATTCATCAAGGTTGAGCGCGGTAGGGAGCTGTGGAACGATCTCAAGGTCTGGTTCATCCAGCCTCAATTGGGCTGGGGCAAGCAGCCCTTGAAAGAACTGCACCGCCGAGGTCTTGATATCCTCATCCTCGACAATCTCCCTGCCGTTGTCCTCAATTCTATGGATTCGGAGACGGAGCCTCTTTTGTCTCACTCAACTTTGATAAAATCTTGTATTCTTGTCCCCGTCTGAGAGCCACCGAAGTGCTGCCTTTTGCCTCCAAAAGTCAGCCTCCATCTTAAGCAAGAGGATATACCTTGTGATTTGAAGGTTCACTGAAGCTCTGTTATCTGGGGATTGATTCGTCTTGAAGTTCATCTGAGCTTCCGCGATCTGTTGCTCTGTTTCCTTAATGTTCGCATGAATATTTCCGAACTCGACCTTGTTCCACTCTTTGAGTGTTTTCTTGATTCTACATAGCTTGATCTAGAGGTTGAGAAGACCGCTCGCTCCTGTCTCTTTGTTCCACTCATTTCGGATGACCTCCAAGAAGTTCGGATGACGGCACCACATATTCTGAAAGCGGAATGCTCTTCCTTTAATCGGGGTGACCTGTGTCTTGCATCTCATGAGGATCGGCCCATGATCAGAGGATACTCTCGGGAGGTTTGTGACCCTTGTAGTCTCGAAAACGCTCGCCCAACTCTCGCTAATGAGGACTCTGTCCAGCTTCTCAAAAAGTCCATTTTTTGCCCAAGTGAACTCTGCTCCGTCTGTGTTTGGCTCCAGGAGCCCACAGTCTTCGATCATCTCTGCAAAGTCAATCATTTCCGGTTGTCTGTTGGTGTCGCTACCCCTTCTGTCCCTCAGGTGCAAGATCGTGTTGAAGTCTCCCCCAACCACCCATGGCGTTTCATTCGAGTTTTCAGCAGCTTCCCTAAGCTTTCTCCAAAGGGGAAGTCTATCCCCTCTTGAGCATTTGGCATAAATGGCTGAGATCAAAATAGGGCAGGGGCAATTCGTAGTCGTAAGGTATCCATGGAGCATCTGCTGATCATCTGCAATGATTTCGAATGTGGCACCCTGCTCTGTGAAAATCTAAATTTTTCCATTAACGTTTGACCCTCGGAAACACAGCCCCAGCAGCCTCGAGTACAAGTCCGTGTCCGGTTGAGTCATCGGTTCCAAAATTGCAAGAAAGCCAACATTATAAACATCAATCATTCTTTTAAGAACGTTTAGGGTAGGCGAATTAACAACCCCCCTTGCGTTCAAGAACAGAAAATTAACTGGCATATTAACAGATTTGAGTCTTACCCGAGGGGGGAGACGACCTCCTCTGGTATTCAATCTGTTGGATCATTTCATTGGTCAATGACGGCTTGGCGTTGGCACGATCCTGTTCCTTGTGGTCAGGTTCCTCATGGACCGTAATCTCCATGCCCGCCGCTTCATCATCTTCAAACACCTCTGTGTTGAAAGTCCCATCTTCCATGAGTTTATAGTATTTATTCATTGATAGGATTTGTTTGTGCATGGTCGTGTCTGAGGGGTCCTCCTGTCTACAGCAGGCTCTTTTGTGCTTTTCGCCATGCCGTATCGGGCTGTTTTGTGCTTTATGTCTTTCCGCGACAGAGTACTCTGTTACTTCCTCAAGATTTCGCCGCCTCTCCCGCTCGGGTGAGAAGCTACCTCGCCGCCTCCACTCCTTGCGGTAACCCTTAAGCTGGAATCTCGGGTCCTGGCTTGGTTCTCCTCCCCAAGGTTTCCCCATAATATCCGGCAATTGTGTCGAGTTCGTGATGCTCAAGCTGGGGGTGCTTTGTTTTTGGCTTTTGTTGCTGGCATTTTGAAGAATTTCTATGATCTCCTCCATCGGTTGGACGGTATTCATGGGCGCGACACTTCTATCTTGATGACACCCTCGGGGTGGGACATTATGATAGTTTCTCTTCATTGGTCTTCCCTTTTTCTGGCTGGCATAGCAAACCTCTTGCGAGTGTCCTACATGTTTACACTCCGAGCAGTATGAGGGGATTTTGTCCCATTTAATGGACTGGATGGTTTCTCGCCCACAGATGTCAAGGATGATCTCTTCTGGTGGAGGTTTTGTGATGTCAATTTCAATGCACATTTGAACGAAGGAGAGCCGAGACTTGTTTGTTGTCGCCTTGTCAATCTAGATCGGTGTACCGAGAAGTTTACCGATTGCGAACAGGGCCACGGTATCGAAGAGGTGGATGGGGAGCGCAATGAGGTTACACCAGATGGTCGCGATTGGTGATTCGCAGAAGACATCAAAGTCCGGAGACCATTTAAAGACGCGCATCGGGTGGCGGTCGACGTACCATATTGGAGTTCCCTTCGGGCCGCTGAGCATTTGAGCGTAGTCCGCGACGTCCTCGAATTGTATTAGAATGTGCTTTGCATTGATAAACTTCCAAGTGACGCTCCTGTTAAACTTCATATTATTCATTGCTTTTTGGATTTGGTTCGCCGCCGGGATAGAGTGGGAGAATTTGCCCACAATAGCGTTCCCTAATTATCTGCGAGTTGCCGAGTCTCGGAGCCTGAGAAATAGATGGTTGGCACTCCATTGTTGACGCTTGGGATTCCGATACTCCTGATCTTGTCGGGGTTCAAAACTAAGTGGCTCGTTTGGGTTGGCCTTTTCTCGTACTATATCTGCCATGGACTTTTGGACATGCTTCTCCTTTATCATTGCGGTTTCGAGAGTTGTGTTAAAAGTATCAGGGTGCGGGGACTTAGGTGGCACAGCGGGGGGGGCGTCTATAGCGGTGATTGTGCCGGAGGGGTTCCCCTATTCTGTGAGCTTTTTCCATTCCCATGCTGACTAATCCGAGGCATGCAGCCCTCTCGATTCAAAGGAGTTGCATAATTTTCTAATCCTTCCTTACTCGAGCGGTGGGAATTCTTCAAGGTACGGGGCAAAGACGGCCTTTGGCTTAATTAGAGTGACCTTGACAGCATGGTTTGTCACATCCAAAGAGGGTTTGACACGTGTCTGGGGTTGGACAGCAAGGCACGCTTCCATCGCGCGAGGGGCGAGCAACGGCAGGGCAGTGGTGCAGTCGAGGGAGTCCGCTAGGTCCGGGGCGGCCAGGTGTAGGATAGGCTCCTCGTGTACAAGCTTTGTTCTCCAGCAAGTAGGATGTCACGTGAATAGTTAGAGGAGAAAGGGACCAATTGTCTTTCCAAAAGTTGGTTTGTAGTATTACCCAAACTGGGAAAGTTGACCAGACAACCGTTGGCCAAATTTGTTGTTACCTTAGGGACTAGGTCCTTATCCCTGCAGCTCCTTTTTGTTTCATTCGCCAGCTCCACGGTGGACGCCTCCACCGCCACCGCCTTCTCATGGTAATCCGGCGTGTTTTGCAGATGCGTTTCGCCCGGGCCATTGGGGTCAACCAGAACAACTGTGAGGGCTTGGCCTTCATCTGCGTCGTCTCCTTTTGAATTGTTCACCATGTCCATGTCTGGCTCCTCCGTCGCCGTTATCGTTTCAAGACGTTCAGGTGATTTCTTCTCAGTGACATGCGCCGGCTCATTCCGGTTTCCACCCTGCTCCTCGCCATTTCCTTTCTTCATCTGACCTCCCTCTTCCACTCCTTTTTTCTGCCACCTTGTTGAGCTCCTCCAGTAGATTTCGTTTATTTTTGGGGTCCGCCCCTTTCTCCCCTGTTTCATCGCCGGTGGCCGAACGTTTGAAACTCAGTTTGACGTTCGGCGAGGGGGTGAGGATGAATCTCTTTTTGCCGGTCCCCTTCATGGTGGGTCTTGGCGACGATTTCCGCCGTCTTAATCGGTACCGGATCCCTTTTTTCCTTCCTTTTTAACGGCACCCACGCCGGGGGTATTTTCTTCAACAGCTGAGAAATGAACCTTATCGCTCGCTCCATCGCCCATCTTGGGCTCCTCCATGACCACCAAATGTCCCCTGCAGATAGTCGTTGACTCCTATGGCCCAGCCGCAAGGATGGTGCGGTTTCCACCGTCGCGGAAGGACGCCGGTGACTGTCGAAAGTGTACGCTTTTACGCAATTTTGTGTTAACATGTGAATTGATTAATCCCATAATCTGTCAAATGGATCATATGTCTGATTTATTTGTTTTGTACAAGTCTTCCGCTGTGCCCAATCTATTCATTAGTTCCACAACCAACAATATCTATGATAATTCCTCCTGAAACACCTAAGTTCGCACAAATACAAACAAAATATGAATTTAAATTAACATGTGCAACACAATGATATTAATCAAAGTAATTGGCCTTAAATAATACTCGTCTTCGTGAAATACTAACCGATAATAAAGTTTTCTATTGTCTAGTGGATGGAAAAATCCACAAAAAATCCTCACTGGGGCGCGGTCACCTAAAATAGAGCATATATACTTAAATTGAAATATGAGTTATAAACACCCAAACATAATATTCACTAGTCTAAAAATACCAAATGACAGTACAAATTGGTATGCCTAATTAATGATTTTTAACACTTGAATCCTCTCATGTATATGAAAAAATATTGAGTAATCTAGACGTACCAAAAGACAATATGAGTTGATCTGGTTAATCAATAGTTTTTTACTATATCTATAATGAAATATTCATATATTTATTATAAGAAAGGACAATATTTCGTAGTTATTCATATTTATGGTGGAATATTCATATATTCAGAACTACAAAACATTTTCATCTATCAAGATATAAAAAAGTTTATTTATAATGAATATATGAAAATTACACTTGAAATATGTTCTTTTAATTTGTATGTACATACATAAGAAAGATGCCAAAATTTGAGGAAAGTTTCTGAATTTTAGAATAATTCATATCTATTACTCCCTCCATCTCATTTAGGAGTTCTATTTGAGTTCGGTACATATTTTAAGAAATGTAAAGGGAAGTTGGTGAAAAAAAAAGTGAAATGTGAGTCCTACTTTTATATATTAGTTTTATAATATAATGTGAATGGAAAAAGGTTAGTAGAATGTAGACATATTACCATTTATGGAATATTTCAATCGAAACTCCTAAAGTGGGACACCCAAATATGGTTAATTGAGACTACTAAAGTGGAACGGAGGGAGTAATTTTTATGTGCTCCTTTATGGATCTACTTGTCAAAAATTATTGATTCAACACACTAACTCAAAATGACATTTGATCTATTTAGACTAGTCAATATTTCTCTTTGGGGTCTGCTTTTTGCTACTCCCTCCGTCCCCCATTAATTGTCCACTTTTGTCATTTTCGCCCGTCCCCCATTAAGTGTCCACTTTCACTTTTACCATAAATGGTAAGTAGGCTTCATATTCCACTAACTTATTCTACTCACATTTTATTATCGAACCAATAAATATAAGTGAGACTCATATTTCACTAACTTTTTCAACCCACTTTTCTTTATATTTCTTAAAATCAGTGCCGGAACCAAAGTAGACAATTAATGGGGACGGATGGAGTATGTTTTAGTCAATATAATAAGTACTAAATAAAAAACTTTAGTGTGATTGATGCACCCTATTATTGTGTATGAATAATAGTCATTTAAATCATGAAATTTGCTCAAATTCTAATTCATCTTATAGTTTTTGTAATTTAAATGATTATTATCCTTATTACATAGTATTATTAATTGGAAAACTAGGTACATTTATACAATAACCGACCGTAATACTACCCAAAAGAAGAACGGAGATAAAACTACAATAAACTGAATTGAAATGACAAATCAAAAACTATAAACTCTATAGATGTACGTCGATTCAAGGAGTCCTCTTTTCACAAGACGAGATACACCATGTTAGTGCTCTCGGATTGGCGTATTGTCCCCAAAGATAAAAACAACTTCGTCTCTGAAGTAGCAACGCCGGTGGGAACAGAGCTCCGACGAACTGGATGATGGTGAGGGCAGAGCTTCTACAAAAAACTTTACAGAAAGAGGGAGAGAGCTACGTAAATGAAAATGCACGGAGTCGCTGCCTATTTATAGGCACAGTCCAATGCATGTGGAGGTTGCTGGTCAACACAAACATTAAGTCTGTCGTCATGGTTGGACTTTAATCGTCGGGGTTACAAGTTGTTATGGGTGCCAGAGCCAGAGCTAGAGGTTGAACTTGGACGGGCGTATCGGGACACGCTGCTCGTCTAGATTTGTTCATGACATGGACATCTACGTGTCAACCATGTTTGCTTCGTTGTGTCACGTTAGCGTAGTCGGCACGTTAGCATAAACATTGAATCTCTTTAGCACTTTCTCAACATACATAATGAGATTGTGTCAAGACGATTCCATCGAATTTTTTTTGTAATTCTCATTCAAAGAATTACATCGGCTAGACTCATGTCCTTCATGTCAAAGTTTCTCTTTAACATATTTTTATTTCATTAATCACTCGGGTGTTACTACCATGATTAACATGTCATCATCATAGAGACACACTATTACATATTCGTTATCAGTGTTCTTAATGTAGACACACATGTCACATTCGTTTATTTCAAGTGTTATTGCAATGATGCTTGTTTCAATCTATTTAAGGACTTAACTAGTTCGCAAACCTTTTCTCTTGTCCGAGTACTACAAACCCTTCAGGTTATTCCATATAGATTTCTCTTATCGATATTGGTTCTTCATCCAACATGATAGCAATATAGTCAGGACCAAGGTTTTTGGTGTTCCGATTCTACTACCACGTCTTTGTCTTACATCCTTTGGATCATGCCTACATTACAGACGAGATTCTAGCTCTACATCTACTGATCTGGAACTAGTGGTTTCATCTTTAATTCTAGTATCAGAATTGGATTCAACATTATCTTTGTCTTTACAAAGAAAAGTATTACCAAAATACAACAAATCGATGTGCACTACTGTTAAGTGCATACCTTGTTAGGTTTGGTATACTGAAAAGCATGTTTCGAGCACGAATAGAATCTTGCTTGTATTCAAAAACTCTACAATCCACTTTTAACCCGATTCAAAATTATTCGAGCAGTTTCGCACGAATAGAATCAACAATATTATTACATTGTGTTTCCTTGTGCATTTATAAGATGTTTTACAAACATTTAAATGCATAACAAGCAAACAAAGCCTAAGTCTTTTGCTTAGTAGACTGGTTATGGGCATCGTCCACTTTAAGGTAACTACAGTCGGTTCTATGTGATACGCTCGGATTTTGCATTGTTTTAAGGCCTTTATTTGGTCCGTTTTTAATCTCAAAATCAGAATTCATGTCCATATTTTGCATATTTTATCTATTTTGGTATTTTGACGTGTTTTGTGAGAAATATGCATATTTGAACTTAAAAAGACAGCAAAAAGTCGAAGTTAGAAATATGGACCTTTCGAGAAGCCCAGCGGTCCGCTGCAACCCATACAGCGGCCGTTGGGGCCCAACAACCGCTGAGCCAGTAGCGGTCCACTCCGGAGAAAGATGTACTGAAATGAAGAACATGCCCAGCGACCGCTGGGGTGTGCGCAGCGACCGCTCCGAATGATCCAGAAGCTATGGGACGATTTCCAGCGACCGCTGGGATGAAGTGTAGCGACCGCTATCCATGAGGCAGAGGCTACGGATCACCATGTACCGACCGCTGGCCAAGGTGCAGCGGCCCACTGGAAAATGCGGCGCACAGGAATTGACCTACTTTCTCCCCAAAATTTACCAAACTTAGCCACTTTTTTCCTTATTTACTGATACTCAAATTTTCCCCTATAAATACCCCCTCAAACTTCTTCATTAAGGATTCTTTTTTTGCCATTTAATTTTAGAGCATAAATTTGAGAGTTCTTCATTGTGCAAGAGGTTGAAGAAGGAATGAAGAGAAGATCAAGGCTACAAGGATTCTACCTTTGGGTTTTATTTGCTTTAGTTCTTATGTTCTCATTGTTTTCCCTACAATCTATGTTTTTAGATTATTCTATCATGTGTATCTAAATTCATAGGATTCTAGGGATGTGTTAGTAATGACTTTGGTTACACAATTTCATTTTCTATTTAATATCTGTTTTGTTTTACTTCGTTTCTTCCCTAAGTTGTTGGATAATGCTTCACTTTGAGTGACACATTCGGTGATGAATTAATATAATTTTCTACATAATCTTGAGAGGAGGTTGGCAAGTTAGGCCCACTTAGTAAACATTATAATTAGCTTCCATTAAAACAACACTGTTAATTGAGAGTGAAGGCTTTATAAGGGTCTTAGGAGCTTTTGGGAGTTACGGATCTAGGTTTGACAACCCTAGTGTTGGTAATTTACGTTTGTACTGCATGGGCAAAACTTATGTGACTCGTTTTATCGAAGTATAAACTGTGCTAGGGTATTGTAGTTGGAATTTGTATAACCATAACTGTGAACGCGCATCCCTCGAATTCTCTTAACTCTAATATTTAACCTCTTTATTTACTTGCAATTAGTTGTTTAATTTACTTTCAAACTGTTTTTAGTTTTCAAAATTCCAAAACTTTCGGTATTCCAAATAGTGAAAGAAGCTCAGTAGAAGGTAGTCAATTTATGATCGTTTTCCCTGTGTTCGATATCCGGTACTGACCTTTAGCTATACTATATATACTCTGTATACTTGCAAGTTTATTTAGTGCTAATAAAGAGTGAATCAAGTTTTTTGGTGAGTTGCCGGGGAAAACATTCACTACGTGATTGATATCTTCGAACGGACGAATTTGCTACTTTGGATTTTAATTGTTTTCTGTTTTTAATCAATAGTTTGTTTTTGTTTCTGTGTCTTTCAGGTTGTGTATGCGAACGCGTTCTGGGAAGAACATCTTAGAGCCGCTCGATCTCGAACTTGAAAAGACGCGTAGGAAAATAAGAAGTGATTGAAACACAATGGAGGATGAAACTAAAGTTGAGTTGGAAAAGATGCAGGTCTTAGTAAAGCAGTTGGTGGATGAAAACACTGCCCGTGAGAAGCAAGAAAAGAAAAATACGGAGATCGTACCTGTTATGCATATGTTTAATCACGGGAACATGATTACTTTTCCCGAAGCCCCTCGTGTAGATGCTAATAATTTTGAACTGCGAATACCCCTTATACAAAGGGTTGAGCAACATCCTTTTGCAGGAAGGGCTACAGAAGATGCAAACCGCCACCTCTCGAAGTTCGTGGAGATTGCAAACACTCTAAAACTAAATGGTGTCGACGACGACGCCATTAGGGTAAGACTCATTCCCTTTTCGTTAATTGATTCTGCTAAATAGTGGTTTGAGTGTCTGCCTACAGAGCAAGTCTCCACGTGGAAAGATATAGTGGCAGCATTCCTTGATAAGTACTATCCGTCGGGCACCATTCTGAAGTTGAAGAGTGAGATCTTCTAGTTCATTCAAGGCCACGACATACCTCTTTACGAGGTCGTAGCTCGTTTCAAAGGCCTCCTCCGCAAGTGCCCCAATCACGGTTTCACCGTGGACCATCAGGTAGGCATACTTTATAATAGTTTTAATGAACAAATATGTGCTACGTTGGATTCAGGGGCCAACGGAGGGTTTCTGCGGAAGAGTGGACCGGAAGCCTTTGCAGTGATAGAGGAGTTTGCTACTAACAACAAAGGGTGGCCAAAGGAGAGACATAGCTCGCGAAGGGAAGCAGCCATCAACGAGGCCGAAGATAGTTCTTTTGCTAAGGAGTTGGCCGAGCTAAGAATGCAGGTTGATCAAATGGACACATCAAGAAGAGAGGATCCGGTTCCACCAACCTCCTTCATCGCGGTCACCAAACCCGACTCTCATCCCGCTCCTACCGAGGATTTCAACTATGTGCAACAAGGAGGCGGTCCCAATATGCCCTACAATAACAACAATTATTGCCCAGGCCAGGGGGCAGTAATTTCAATAATTATAATGGGAACCGTCCTCATCCCAACTTTTCTTATTCTAACAACAATTTCTTGCAACCCCCTGCAGGATTTAATGTGAGAAAAGGTGGGGTAGTTGAGCCTATAAAGAAGGAGGAAAAGTACGACCAAGGGATCATGAAAATTTTAGAAGTGCTAGTGCAAGATAGAAAGACCAATGACACCAAGATTGAGACCGTTGAAGCGAGGTTGAACAACCTCGAGGCCGAAATCAACACTATTGCCACCACCGTCACCAATATCAAGAATCAAATGGACCAAGTCCAACAAAAGATAGAGGAGGAAAAGGCAAAGGCGGCAGCACGAGTGGCCGACATCAACAAAAAGTGGGTTGTAAAATAGAAAACGGAGGCAGTCAGCACCTCGGAAACGAGTTCTGGAGTCTACCCGACGCCAAGCGGACCCCTGCACGCACCGCAGCGGGCCGCTCCCAAACAGGCAGAAGCACCCGCCAAAGATGGTCTCGTGCGGCACAATGGGATTGTACTCCCTTTCAAGCCAAAGAGGAAGTTTAAGCTTGAAGAGCAGTTTAAGCATTTCCTAAATATGGTTTGTAATGTTCATACTAACATCTCTCTCGTTGACTCGTTGCAAGAAATACCTAGGTACGCTAAGCTACTAAGGGAGGCCGTGATGAAGAAGAAGAGGCTTACCAAAGCCGACCTTAAATTGTGTAGCACCCCGAATTTTTGCGACTTATTTTTGTTTATTAATGTGGATGTTGATTGGGAAATTCATTTATGGAATTTGATTTCTATGTGATTGAGTTAACGATGTGAAATTTAGTTGTTGTGAGTTATGTGGAATAATGTGATTTATTTTCCAATGAGTGAATTAAATTAAATGGGATCATGCATATTTGTTCTAGCCATTTTATTGAAATTTTCGGCCCTCCTATTTATTGGAAATAATATTTTCTCTCTTCGATTTAATTAATTGTTTTGGGATATTTATCCAAATTAAATCCAAACCAAATTATCCCTAAATTATTCTACATGATTTTTGACCTTTGCCCCATTCCTTGAAATTTTTGAAATCCCCCTATTATTTTATGAGATGAATTATTTTGTAGATTTAATTGGTACTTTATTTATTTCCTTCCTTGAATTAAAATCCAATTAAATCTCTCCATATCCAATTTTAATTAGGATTTTTTAAATGTAATATGATTACTTTTTGTGTTTAATTTTCGTTTTGTGTTCATTGAAAATTTTCGCAGGATTTGGACTCTCCCTAGCGACCGCTGCAGAGCTCGCAGCGGCCCGCTGGCACTCGCTGGAACATTCTGACTCGTCGCCACGACTGCTGGAGGGCCCCCAGCGACCGCTACCCAAATGTAGTTTTCCAGCCGCAATTTTTCGAATTTTTCGAATTTTTGCCCCATCCAACCACTACGCGAAAATTTCAAGGTACGTTTTCTTTTTAGTAGTTTACTCACGTCCCGACCGACTCTACAAACTTATTTTACACTTTGTTGTAAATAAGTTTGGGGGGATGAAGTGGTGGACCGTGAGTTTAGGTTTTTTGTTTTAGATTTTTAGTTTAAGTTTTTGTTTTAAAAACCTGAAGGTGAATCCATCTCATGAACATAACATGAAGAACTTAGAAAAACTCATGTTTAGGGACACATTAGACCGAGTTGCCAATAATATGAAGTTCCTTTCATCTTTGATTAAGTATGGTTTGACGTCTTGATATGATGCTTTGGTGAAAAGGTGCATAATTAGTGAATTGCTTGTTCGCCTTGAATCATGCTTATACCTTGTGAGATTTGAGCCTAAATTCTTTCTTGTGTGATTTATCTGTATGCATGTATATGTTTCTAGAACTTGCTCCTAGTCTACCTAAGTTTACATAATGTTTAAGTTGACGAAGGAGGATGTTAGACCATCTTTTCTTAGCTACTTTTATACCTAAAAATTTTCGACCCTCTTAAATTATTCCCTTTGGAGCCAATTTTGAGCCTTTAAGCCTATTCTTTGGAAGCCAAATAAATGGGGACAATTCCTTAGGTTAGTATAGTTTTTATTATCTTTTGAAAATGAATAAGGAGGAAAGTTGTAAAAAGTAGTGTGCTTTTAAAGATAGAAAAGTGCAAGTTGTGAAATAGTGAAAATTCAAAATGTGTGCTTGATCTAGAAAGGATGCTTATGAAAAAAAAGAATGAAAGATTGTGAAAAGAAAACAAATTAAAGGATTGGAAAGTGAGTTGAAGGAGAAAATTAAGTGTTAAAAGTGTTTTGGGATTTTAGAAAAGTGGAGTCATTTTAACTCTACTTGGGATATCTTTATGTTTAAGTCACTTTTTAGCCAAATATTCCTCACCTACCAAAGAGCCTACATTACACCAAAAAAAATAAATACCTTTCGGATTTTTTATGCTTAATCACATCTAGTAGATGAGAGATTAGACTTTGAGCAAGCTTATGGTAAACTTTGAATGATGCATGATTTGAGTGCTTATACACATTATCTTTATACACTTTGAGAGTGAGAGATAAATCACTTCCCATCTTTGGAAGTTTGCCACATGAAAGCGCATGATTTCAAGGTGTTCTACGAGTTAGTAATGAAAGTTCACTAATAAGCCTTGCTTGATTTGATTGATTTAATTTATAATTTGTCTATCTTTTACATACTTTGAGGCAACGAAGAAGTCTAGTCCTTGTGCATTCTGTGCGTCTATTTTGTGTCTTTATTGATTTGTTTGAGGACAAACAAAAATGTAAATTTAGGGGAACTGATACACTTGGATTTTGCACTGTTTTAAGGTCTTTATTTGGTCCGTTTTTAATGTCAAAATCACAATTCATGTCCATATTTTGCATATTTTATCTATTTTTGTATTTTTGAGGTGTTTTGTGAGAAATGTGCATATTTGAGCCTAAAAAGACAGCAAAAAGTAGAAGTTTGAAATCTGAAGCTTTCGAGAAGCTCAGCGGTCCGCTGCAACCCTTACAGCGGCCGCTGGGGCCCAACGACCGCTGAGCCAGTAGCGGTCCGCTCCGGAGAAAGATGTGCTGAAACGAAGAACACGCCCAGCGACCGCTCCGAATGATCCAGAAGCTACGGGATGATTTCCAGAATTACTCGCAATTTGGGGTTGGATGGGAGGTCAATATTATATTACTGTAGTGGCTGATTATAATATTCTGTTTGTGCTTGAATTAAATTGGGGTGCAATTTTATTAAATGACAAACACGCAAAGCTTAGTCCAACCTCCATTGATCTCTAATCTGGTCCATCATAACTTTATATAAAGATGACTAGACAGAAGACATGATGATGAATCACTCATGATTTTCGAAATTCCTACATGGAGATTTTCGAATCTTCTCTCTTTTTCTGAGAGTAGCTTTTGTCTTATTTCCAGTCTAGTCCTTTCAGTTTTGATAATGTTTGCCCACCCAAATATCATAACTTGAGTTTGGGAAAAGATTAGAAGATTTGTGGTTGAGTTTCGAAGATCATCGTGGAGAAGGCGCAAGCAATCGATGATTCTTTGGAGAATCTAATCGGTAACCCTAAACCGTATAATTCATGTTTTAGGATTTATATTCTCTAGTAGAGCAATCCACCGTCTAAGAGAATCTAATTGCACAAAATAGACATCCATTATTATATAAAGTGGCGTTATATTACTACTATTAAATATGGAATACATTTATATAATATCCGTGCAATATACTAGTACATATATATGTATATTGACCTCTTAATATAATAGAAGTAATATTTTACACATAAAAAAAATAATCATATTACTATACTTTTCATGTCAAGAAAAAAAACATTATTCCTTGATGTACTAGTTTGAGAATTTATTGGTGAGACCTTTTTTTATTATTTTATATTTATATATACATATACGAAAACATGATACAAATAAAAATTGTGACTATAACTTATAATTTGTTATCGTACCCTTAAGTAAATAATTATAATTTTTAATATTTTTTATGTATTTTTAATAGCTTTCAATATATTTCTTGATTTTTTACATGGTAATAAGAAAATATTAAATATTATAATTGATTACTTAATATTCTAACAAAATATATAAGCATAATTTTTATTTGTATAAAATTTTTGTATATATATAAATATAAAATAAGAAAAAAAATCTCGATAATAAAATTTTAAAATATTACTACTATTAAAGAGTTAGTAATATAATTTTTTTCTTGACATGAAAGACAATGTAATATGATTACTTTTTTAATGAAATATTATTACTTTAAAAAGTTATTAATTGATGTTTAATTGATACGGTTATCGGATATGGAGAGAATGGGTAGCGGGTAATGGATAATTTCCATTTCGACCCGCTATCCGCCGGGTATCGGATACCCATTACCCGACGATAACGAGAAACAGGGCGGGATCAGGTAGTGTGTTTTAGAGGTTTGCGGGTAGCAGGTTTACCCATTAATCTCGATAATGCGGGTAATGGATAATTTCCATTTCGACCTGCTATCCGCCGGGTATCGGATACCCATTACCCGACGATAATGGGAAACAAGGCGGGATCGGGTAGTGTGTTTTAGAGGTTTGCGGGTAGCAGGTATACCCATTAATCTCGATAATACCCAATATTATTAGTATTAGTCATATATCATCTTTTAATAGTTTATAGAAACTAAGAGTTCTTTTGAAACATTTTTATATTCTAACGAAAATACAATTGAAAACTCACCGGAAGCTATAGAGTGTTTCTTCACTTTCAATCTCAATCTATTCAAAGCTTACCATCGATATTAATACATTAAATTAGGGAACATTGTCGGATATTAAGGTTTTCAAACTTTCGATTTGGGTTTAGGGTCGGGTACGGGTACCCGCAATGTCGGGTACGGGATACCCAACACGGGTATCGGGTAATCCTGATATGTTGCGGGGCGGGTATTAGGACAATAAATTTGGCTAAAATCGGGTACGGGTACCCGACTTGTCGGGTGCTGGTACCCACTGGTAACCCGTTTCACCACCCCTAGTTGGGACAAACAAAAATGAAAAGTGTGTCACTTAGTTGGAACGGAGGGAGGGAATAAGTCTTTACAACCAATTTTAGGATAATTATTACTCTTAATTAATCATTTGCTTTCATCTCATAGCTCCTTTATATAGCTCACAATTGTGACAAACTTTAATCAATTATTTTCCACTTACCAAGAATCGATTTATAAAAAATGAATATACCACGATCATTACTTCAAATATAGATCAACTATATCATTTAATTAATTTTAATTCACAAAATTAAATATTTCATCACATTTATAACTTAGTCATAACCTTTGACCAATCACGATTCCAACAATATTTAAATAAACCAATGAAAAAAAATGCTATAGAATATTTTCCTAAAATGATTTAAAATAAAATTCTCTTCCTCATTTGGTGGATTAAAAATAAAGCCCAGCCCACAATATTCCTTCTCACCGCCATATGCGGCCCAATATAGGCCCATATTGAATTTAAAGAAAGAGCAGACGTTTAGGGTTCCATACCCCATCTCTTACGCTTCTTCTCTCCTTCGCAGCAATTTCAATCTCCCTTATTCGATAGGTAAGTTTGTGTTCGGTCGTCTGTATAATTTTCATCTGACTGAAAAAAATTCGCAGGGTTTTCCGCTTTCCTTGAACAAGATAAAAGTTATGTTCTTTGTTTGCATCTTGTTTGAGAATTTTTAGATCTCAATTAATCGGTTTTACTTCCTCAATATATGGTAGATTTTGTGTTTTAAGCATTTTTTTTATCGTATTATCGATTTTCATTATTTCTGATGTTTATAATTTCATTGCAGGTATTTAAGGAGTTTCTGAGTCGTTTGCTGTTGGATTGAGACAATGGCGTCGAGATTTTGGACTCAGGTTAGCAATGAATCTAATGGATTTTTTTTTGTTCATTTTCTAAGCATCGTTCTCGATAACCAATCTCTATTTTGCCTTGATATGTTTGAATATTGTTTACGATTTAGTTCTTTCTGATACTCATTTGTTGTAGGAATCCCTGTTTATAGTTTTTGTTCCTCTCAAGACTGATTATTTCAAATCATACTCGGATTATCAATCAACTTTGATCTTTTTAATTGATTCCTGGATATTTTGGTCCAGTTTTGATAATTTATTGCATTTTAAATTTTGTTTAACTGAATGTTTAAACTGAGGGATATGCTCCTAGTCCAATAAATTGTATTTCCGTCAAACTACTGCTCTTGTATATTTGAAAACTTGATTTTACATAGTAGTAGTTATGAATTGAACGTTTCCCTTTTTTTTGGAAATGTAGGGTGATAGTGACACTGAGGAGGAGGAGAGTGACTACGATGAGCAGGAAGACAATGTCGCAGTGGAAACAACCACCGCGACCGCTGCTAGCAGATATTACTCTGGCAATGCTAGTGATAGTGATGATTCTGATGGGCAAAAGCGTGTTGTTCGCCGTGTCAAAGACAAGAGGTTTGATGAGTTGTCTGCTACTGTTGATCAGATGAAAAATGCCATGAAAATCAATGACTGGGTGAGTCTCCAAGAAAGCTTTGAGAAGATTAATAAGCAATTGGGCAAGGTCATGAGGGTGACTGAGTCCGATAAGCCACCAAATCTGTACATTAAGGCTCTTGTGATGTTGGAGGACTTCTTGAACCAGGCCTTGGCCAATAAGGAGGCGAAGAAGAAAATGAGTAGTAGTAATGCAAAGGCCTTGAATTCAATGAAGCAGAAGTTGAAGAAGAACAATAAGCTCTATGAGGATATGATCAATCAGTGTAGGGAGAAGCCTGAACTTTTTGAAGAAAAAGTTGAGGAGCAAGAATCCGAGGATCCGCAAAGTGACGTTACTACGGATCCGGAAAGTCTGGAATCAGAGGAGAGTGACGATGAAGAGGAAACTGGAAATGATGCAGAGACTGGTTCTGGATGGGAGAAGATGTTGAGCAAGAAAGATAAAATGATGGATAAGCAGTTCAAAGATCCTAGCCAAATTACTTGGGACACGGTGAACAAGAAGTTTAAGGAGATTGTTGCTGCCAGGGGTAAGAAGGGTACTGGGAAAATGGAGTTAGTTGAGCAGCTCACTTTCTTGACTAGGGTTGCCAAGACCCCTGCTCAGAAGCTTGAGATATTATTCAGTGTTGTCTCTGCACAGTTTGATGTCAATCCAAGTCTGAGCGGTCACATGCCCATCAATGTGTGGAAACAATGTGTGCAGAATATGCTTGCAATACTGGATATTTTAACGCAGTACTCTAACATTGTGGTAGATGATATGGTAGAACCTGATGAGAACGAAACCCAAAAGGGAGCTGACTTCAGTGGTACAATAAGGATCTGGGGTAATTTGGTAGCTTTCCTGGAAAAGGTGGATGTTGAATACTTTAAGAGCCTTCAGGTTATCGATCCACACACACGTGAGTATGTTGAGAGACTCAAGGATGAGCCTGTGTTTTTAGTCTTAGCTCAAAATGTGCAGGAGTATTTGGAAAAGGCTGGGGATACCAAGGGTGCATCAAAGGTGGCTCTTAAACGAGTTGAACTTGTTTATTATAAACCTCAGGAGGTTTATGATGCTATGAGGAAATTGGCTGAGCTGGACAGTGGAGAAGCTGAGTCTGGAGAAGAAAAAGTTCAGGAAATTAGGGGACCGACAGCTTTTGTTGCAACTCCTGAGCTGGTTCCTCGTAAGCCTACTTTTCCGGAGAATAGCCGTGCCCTGATAGACATACTTGTTTCACTTATTTACAAGTATGGTGATGAACGGACTAAGGCACGTGCTATGCTCTGTGATATATATCATCATGCCATATTCGATGAATTCTCAACATCGCGTGACTTGCTGCTTATGAGTCACCTTCAAGATAATGTCCAGCACATGGATATATCCACACAAATACTTTTCAACAGAGCCATGTCACAGCTTGGTTTATGTGCCTTCAGGGCGGGTCATGTTCTCGAGGCCCACAGTTGCCTCTCAGAACTGTATTCTGCTGGCAGGGTGAAGGAATTGTTAGCACAGGGGGTTTCTCAGAGCAGATATCACGAGAAGACTCCGGAGCAGGTATATTTTTCTGGTTACTTTAATTTTATTTTATTTCATTTCATTTCATTTCATGTTGAAGATTTAAAGCTTGCTACTTTTGAAACTCCATATTCTCAAAGTTATCTGATGGAAGTGAATTAAATATCAGTTTCCCCCTTTTGTTACTTCGTTTTTGTGCTATTAATCTACATCGATTTTTTTTTATCTGAAGTTATAAGTGGAAAAGTGTCATTTTTGTTGTCTTTGGAATTCGTTGAGTCCTTGAGATTGTTTGTAAGCTCTCATTCTGGCCTCTAAGATTCTAGAAATTTACAGGAGCGGCTGGAGAGAAGGCGCCAGATGCCTTACCACATGCATATAAATCTCGAGTTTCTTGAAGCTGTACATCTGATTTGTGCAATGTTACTGGAGGTCCCCAACATGGCAGCCAATGTGCATGATGCCAAACGTAAGGTCATAAGCAAGAATTTCAGGAGGTTGCTTGAGATGAGTGAGCGACAAACCTTCACGGGCCCGCCTGAAAATGTCAGAGACCATGTAATGGCTGCTACTCGGGCTCTCAGGCAAGGAGATTTTGACAAGGCATTTACTGTAATCAAATCCCTCGATGTGTGGAGATTGCTGCGCAACAAAGATTCGGTTCTTGAGATGCTCAAGGCTAAGATCAAGGAAGAGGCACTGAGGACCTACCTCTTCACATACTCCTCGGCATATGATTCCCTAAGTCTGGACCACTTGTCTAAGATGTTTGATCTTTCGGATGCAGAGACGCGTAGCATTGTTAGCAAGATGATGATCAATGAGGAGCTACACGCCAGTTGGGACCAGCCAACAGGGTGCATTGTCTTCCATGATGTTGAGCACACTCGATTGCAAGCTCTTGCTTTCCACTTGACAGAGAAACTTTCTGTGCTTGCAGAAACTAATGAGAGGGCCATGGAGGCCCGCTTTGGTGGTGGCGGGATGGAGGGTCTTCCTCTTAGGAGGAAAGATGGTCAAGATTATGCAGGAGCAGCAGCTTCCGGCGGTGGCGGTGTTAGGTGGCAAGAGTTTTCATTTAATCAGAACCGGCAAGGGAGCAGCGGTGGCAGAGGAGGCTATACTATTAGTGGTAGGGCATCGGCTCCAGGGTTCGCTAGCAGTGGTTTCTCTCGGGATCGGCAAGCTCGTTCGGGGCGGGCTTACCACACAGGCTCTGGTGCTAGGGGTGGCCAGTCTGATGGGTCGGCAAGAATGGTTAATCTGAACAGAGGGGTTCGAACTCAGGTTTAGTGTAGCCGATTTCCATCTCATAATTTAAATTTTGGTCTTTTCTCGATAAATCGACGACTGTTTTACAGTGCCTAACACTATTTGCTGTCTTGGTTCTTACTCATATCAGATTTTGCTATCTAATTGTTTATGGATACGTGTCTTTGTAATAGATGCTGTTGAACTTGCTACTTTGGCTTATGTTTTATCGAGCAAGTTTATATGATTCCAATTTTTTATTAATTGTTCTAAACTCGGTTGACAATTGTCATTATAGCATATTGAGGTTAAATTTAGATTCTATCCTTGGTCTTGTAGAATGATTATCGAAGCAAACACACTTTCTCCATAGCGCTTTTGACCATGCAAACTTTTTGACCTTGCAGTAACTTTGATTTTTAAAAAGATCAACAGAAAGAAGATTATAAATTATTGTAATTTGATTTTTTCCAAGGGTTAGATTTACGGTTGTGTTAGTAAACCAGACAAAATACGAATTGTCAACTGTGAAATTTGTACTTCCAACGTCACAAATTCACAATATCAACACATACATATATTAACCTTTTTCTTTCTCTCACAAACACACGGGACAAAAAACAGAAGAGGAACACCAGATTTTGGTCGATTTCAATAAACATTTGTTGGGATTCCACAAAATCATTTTACTGATTAATAATCCTGCAAAATTAGCAATCACGTAAAACCTTGATTGATGGTCTAAATAACACGTTCATTATCCACGACATTAGAAAATCATATGCTACTATTATTAACTATTGTTGGAGCTGTGGACTCTTTAACAGATATTCAAGACTTGGAGGACTAAAGTGCAAATAACAGAAATTTGAAATTCTGTTACAACGGCTAGTCGAAAGCCGGTTTTGGGAGAGAGATGAAAAGGGGAGTTGAGCTTGTTCAGCTCATAACCGCAATCAAACACTCTTAGCTCCACACAGTAGATGAGTGGATAATTGAACCACAAATCCAGCTGAGTTTCTGGGATTGAGAGTTAGATTTCTCTTGCTACTTTGGTTGATTGTATAAAAGATATGGCTATTTTCTCATGGACGTAAGCTACATTGGCCGAACAACGTAAATAAATTTCAAATTGCGATGCTTCATGCTCAAAACATCGCAAATAAATTGAGCAGAAGCTAATGAAGCTGAATCAAGATTACCAATCGACTAATATCATTACATATTGCTCCCTAATCGGATAACAACAGTCTATTTCTTGTGTATAAATTTGACAAAAATGGAAGGTTGAAGTGTGTTTAAGAAGCTCATGTATGGCAAGCGGAGATCAACACACCTCCAATTGTGTGATTATTCCGCGTATATATTCCTCCGCTTCACTGCCAGTTTCTTTCTTCTTCCACTTGCATAATTGAGGCCGCGGGAATATTAGAAGACGACCGGGCGCGGACTGCACTCGGGCTAGTTTCATTCAAAGTGTCATTCATCACTCCCCGGTCCCTGCATCTTCAAGCAGAACAAAACCAAGGCAAATCAGTTTTTTTACCCTCGAGTATTTCACATTTATGTTGCTAAAACAAAATGCGAAAGTCCAGGGACCAAAATGAAATGGATATAACAAAATTACCATTCTCGGGTTTCTTCAATGTGCTCAGCTGTGTCTTTACTGCCATTCGTTTGACAGACTCAGCTGTAATTGATTCAAAATTCAGAGGAAAAGCATATTAGAGACGACAGAAGGTGCAGAGTGTTGTGCTACACTAAAATATACTACTTCAAAAATAGAAACTATTTTCATTTAGGGCCGTCCCTTAAAAAGAGAAAATTTTGAATCTTTCTATTTTTGGACGTGGGCTCCACAATCCACTACCACTACTTCCACTTCCTTTCCTCTTCCTCTCTCTTACTTTACCCATTTTTCTTTTCCCCTCTCTTACTTTACCAATTGTGCATTAAAACTCGTGCCGAGTCAAAAGTTACTATTTTTCGAATACGGGGGTAGTAATGGAGATGATGGGCTAGTTTACGCAGTAAAACTAACAGTATAATCACACTCGAATCAACATTTTACCTTTAAACTGTCTTTTCTTCTTTGCCCTTCTCCTCTTTCTATCTGCCTTTGTTAGCTCAGTTTCTTCTTTAATGTCGCCTTTACCAGAAAATACTTCTTCCGGAGCTAGCATAGCTGCATCAGACACAGCCAGGGGTGCAACCTACAGACAGAAAATGTTTACAACAGATATGCTGCATAGAATAATTAATAAAACTAATGATCTAAGCCCCAATTGTACCTCTTCCATTGCCAGAGCAGGGACATTTGCTTGTATGGACATGTCTTCAATAACCTGTTCAGAATGATGAAATAACTTTAATAATCGATAAGGTGCTTCAGGATGATGCGGAAAAAAAATGCAAGAAACGTTACCGGTTTTGGACAGAAATGGAAATGGGATAGAGCATCCAACTTCAGGCAGAGAGTCTTGAATAGCATACTTGCCTGAGAATGTAAACAAAGCTGACTATCAGATAGAGTCAACCTAGTTTCTGTGCAACTATTGAAAGATCATTGCATGTGGCGTGGATGGAGAAAAGAAAAACCCGATTACCAATGGAAGGAGTTTGTGTAAGCAATACAGTGTAAAAAGAACATAACTTTTATATAAAGTCAGGTAAACAACAAAGGACGGCAGAGGAGATATAAATGTTAAACGCACTTCTTTCTTTTGTTCATCTGAGAAAGACAACGCAGTAGACACGAAGCCAGTCTTCTGAGCATACTCGTCCTGCATTAAAAGGAGGGAAGTTGCTTAGGTTGGGAAGAAAAGCTTCAAATTCAACAGGTCAGGACTTGTCATAGATTGCAAAGAGACTAATAACAAAAAAAACATATAGAATTCAGATCGTATTCCATTTAAAAGACTCACCTCATAAAGTTCAGCAAGGCCCTTTTTGCTCTTATTTTCATCCTGAAACATTGAAATTGATTAATATTGCATGACTTAACAAGAGAAAAAAATGTAGAGATTCAGAATTTCCGATAATTACCATTTCTTTTCTCTCTTTTGGTGCTTTGCTTAATAAAGTAGGTGGCCTTTGGACATCATCAAATTGTCCCTACACATGGCATCGAGCATAATATTAGTTATATCCCTAACAATGAAACAGAATGAAAGAGCTTGATGATATAAACATAGTTTATCACAAATAACATGACAAATATCCATTCGGAGAGAAATAGTAAGTACTCCTGAAACAGTGATAAATCCTGGCAACCATCAAAATCAGAACAATGACAAAAAAATTAAAACGTCTACAAGCACAAAGCCAATGTCTATCCAGATATGCCTCTCCCTTCAGAGAAGGACTATCTACAGAGTACATATGATGAAGTTGGATTTTTAAAATAGGGGATAAATGCAGTAAACCACCAACTCCAGAGCTCCAACTCTTGTAGAGGGGGGGGGTGTTAAAAAGAAGCTAAAAGTTTGAAGATTAACCCCCAAAATATGCTATGAGTCTGCAGCTGTGGACAAACAGGTATCTGGGGTTATGTACTTTCCTTCTCCTTTAGATCGAAGGTTTTTTCATGCATTTACTAAGACTGATAGGCTGGGAGGAAGAAGTTGGGTGTTCTCCTTGGTCTGTCTTAACCAGTCAGTCACATGAATTCATATATTATAATATACAATAGCAGATATGATTGATTCTGTTTATAAACATAAATAAAAGCAGTTTCTAATGCATAAGAACCAATGAAAAGTAAGATGCAGCATGGATGCCGACATACCTCAATTATACGTTTCATAATTAGTTCTTCAAGAGATGCAGTGTTCTCCACTGTTGTAACAGGAGGAGGTCTCACATTTTGGTCAAAATCCATATCGACTTCCAAAGCACTATTTTTTGGTCTTTTAGCAGCATTAACCTGCCATTAGACAACAAAATTAACATACATGAAAACCAAGTCTGGTAGGTATATGATCTTGCCACCAACAGCTTGACAAGCCCTCTAAATCACAGCAAGAACTGGGAACAGTGGCACCAGGTAAACAACATTGAAAAAAAAATTTGAAAGTCGAAATACATTACCTCCCCCTGCATTGTCCATGTCTTTGGTTCCAAGTTCGCTCTTTCCATTTCTTCTATCTCAGCACGGAGTTTCTCTAGCTCTTTTTCATGGGTAGAAAGACTTTGTTTTGTCTGTAAGATTAGATTCGAGGAACAAGAAAAGGAAAGATCAAGATATGAATTGATTCAGAATAAGGGAAGAGCATACCAAACATATACAGTAAATTATAATTTCTCCTGATTCTACCACAACGATGAGAAACAATCCAAAAGGGGATGAAGCTGCATTTACTGAGAAACAGGTACTGACCAATATATCTAAGAAAAAAAAACTATCAAAGTAGGTAAAATTCACCTTGCCCTGAATATTTGCCTTTTCCAGCTCTTCTACCTTAGCACGTAGTTGCCCCAACTCTTTTCCATGGGTAGGAGGACTTTGTTCATTCTGTAATTACATGAAACAAGAATATTAAACGGCAAGGATATCAATGGATGCAAATAAAAGGGATAAGCGAAGCAAACAGTTTCAGTTAGATAATTAGGAAATATCTTGTCCTCACTCCTTCACACAGATGTGAAGCAATCCGAGAAGGAAGGAAGTGGCTGTAAGGATAATATAGATAACCTGGTCCCTATCATCATCATCCTCTGGTTCGTCCATATCCATGTCTTCTGATTCTGATTCATCTTCATACTTTGGTTTTTTCTTCTGGCTGGTTTTCTTTTTAGAAGTAAAGAAGTCGTCATACCTTAACCCACAAGCAGATAGATTGTGCATTATTAGGCATACACAAATCAAAGGAAAATAGATTGATTAATCATTTTACTACTGTAAAACACAGAATGCATAACAAGGAACAGCTTTTCTTGAAAATAAGGCATTCACACTTCAAAACACTCTCCCTGTGTATGAATAATAGAACCTCATTATTGCATATCTAAACAACATGGCACCTAAAAGCTTAAATTTTTTAAAACTTTCAACCTTCATCAAGTTGCATTGAAGTAGTAGTATCGTAGGGAACAACGATATGTCAAATAATAAATCCATCCAGCGACAATGGCAGGCATAATCAAGTTGTTAATGACCATGAAATCATCTGCAGAACACAGCTAGATGATTTTGAGATATACATATTTCATGTGTGAGAAAATCCATCTGTTCTGGCTTCATAAATCCCCATAGTCTTTATGTAGCTCATTTAAGATCCATTTATTTCATTTCCATCATCTTCTTTCAATATTTATTTCATTCTACACTAATGAAATCGAACGCAATATAATTGAAATAAAAGGTAGTGAAAGCAAGAATAGTAGCAACCAGACCTTGCATTCTCCAGGTCACTCTCATCATCTCCGAGCCCCATAAGTCCAAGCTGTAATAGGCATCACGAAAGTGAACATTAGCTCGACTACATCCCATAAGCAATTACATAATAATCGAAAATACAACAGATCATTTAGCACAACCAATATGTTGTTTTGCAACTTATACCTCATCATCCTCCTCTTCATCGCCTTCTTCGTTTTCATCTTCCTCGTCCTCGTCTGCAATTTTGGCTCTCTTCCTCTTATCCTTCTTCTCTTTCGTTAGACCATATTCCCTCTCCTCGTCTTCAACCAAATACTCCTCCAGTTCCTTTATCTTTAGAAATTTATCCTCTACTCCCTCCACATTTTCACCATTGTCATCCTCTTCGTCGTCATCCTCCTCGTCCCCATCCTCATCGTCATCATCATCATCATCAAAATCCTCACTTTCACTCTCGTTACTTTGTCCAATTTCAAGCAAATTGTCTTCTTTTACAACATCTCTGTCCGAATTGAATTGCTTTTCGATTTCAGATGGACTCTTCTCGAAATTCCTGAGATGGCGGCGGAGGGAGGAGAGGAGAGGCTGGGATTGGAGGTCAATTTGCTGCCATATCTGCTCTGCATCGAAGCCTTGCGTTGAGAGGCGAGTCAACAGAGGTTTAGGGACATAAGGATTGAGGGAAGCAAACAAGGTCTCCGAGGCTAAACGAGCCAAATTCGAGAGCTCATGAGATGGCGTTAAGTAGAGCGGTGCCTCAGTAGATGCGAGCCTGTTAAGAGCCTCCAAACCAGCTCCGCCGTCAGCGGCTGAGGCCATGGTGCCGGTCGATGGCAATGGTGGACACAGTTAACGGCTAGGGTTTATGTGACCAAATAAAACTGAAATACTAAGAAGAGTAATAAGTACCATAAATTATACAATTCCATTTCAAAAATGTATACTTAAAAAAATATATACGATCCCACTTTTGATTAGAGCATCTCTAGTGATTCTGGACATTCAATAGCCCTCCCATAGCCTTGTCACTGTCACATCATCAGCACTAAAATCCTCATCCCACATCATCTGGACATGCAACTGGACATGCAATAGCCCTCTCATAGCCTATCCACATCACTAATAACAATTATATAATTTAATTTACAATCGTAGCAACATACGGAATTTAATTTACGAGACAAATACAGGAAAATTGAATAATACTATTAAAATTTTAAAAAGTACAATAATTTAAAAAAAAGTACATTAATTTTTAAAAAATACAAAATTAAAAAGTACAATAAAAAATTACATAAAAAATCACTTCTCGCCGCCGTCCTCGCCTCCGTCGTCGCCCAGCCCTTCGTCGTCGTCGTCGCCGCCGCCGCCTCCGTCGCCACCAACGCCGTGGCCACTCCCGCCGGTATCCCTCTGCAACCCCTCCAATTCTTCACGCATGCTCCGAAGCAATACGCGAAGATAAGCCTTCTCCTCGGGGTCCACCGCCGTCCGGAAGTCAGCTAACGTCTTCACCATTTGAGCGCGCGTTTGTTGACGTGCGAAAAATTTGAGCTCCTCCCCGGTGTGCGGTCTCCCTTCAGGGCAAAAAGTCTAGTAGGCTGCGGCTATCTTGGCCCACAAGTTGACGATCCTCTGGTTGTTTGAAACGAGAGGATCATCGCAGACACTCACCCACGCCTTGGCCACCGCAACGTTCTCCGCATCCGTCCACTTCCTCCGGACCCCGGCTATCCTCACCCGGCTGCGACGACTCGCCAACCTTCTTGGCCTTGCCCTTCTTCTTAGGGGCGCTCCGACCCCACCCTACTCCCCGGCTTTGAATGGGAGTTTCCGGAACCTCGTTAATATCAAAACCCAACTCCTCTAAGGAGAAGGTCTCATACTGCGTGTACTGTGCATCCGTTGGGGTCGATGTGTGCGAAGAACCAGTGGGAAAATCAAAAGTCGGCCGATAGACCTTTCCCCCCCCCCCCGGGCGTCCCCTACGGCGGTGGCATCATCTGCTGCGTCGGTGGCTGCATCCCGGGTGCCCACCCCGGCATCATCTGCATAGGGGGTTGCATCGGCGGTAGTACCCCCTGCCAAGCCGGCACACTTCCCCCCGCGGCCATCGGTGGCATCATCTGCTGCCACGGGTACATGTTGTAGTACCCGGTCATCGGAGGCCAACCACCTCCCACGGGAGCCGGGAGAGTCTGAGACCCTCCCCCGAGAGTCGGGGGAGTCTGAGACCCGGTCGTCACTGGAGTACCTTCGTAGTTGTTCTTCATTTCTCGTTGTTGATCTTGTACAGAAATTAAGATAGAGAGAGTACTCGTTAAAACAAGTGGTGTGAATGAAAATGATGTTCAAAGCGCGTATATATAGTGTTTCGAAAAATTAAAAAAAAATTAAAAATCTGACGCCGATCCGGGGCCTACAATGGCGCCGTGAGGATCGGCGTGAGAATCGGCGTCAGCCCAAGAATCGGCGTGCGCACGCCGATTTCGCAGACGCCGCTCGCAATGGTTCGGCGTCAGCACCGGCGTCCGCGAAAAATCGGCATGCCGGTGACGACGTCGCCATTGGAGATGCTCTTAGCACTAACATATTTTTGTAAGTGTGCGATGCAATTTTACGAAATGTGCTTTAAATTTCTATTTATTAATAATTTATCTATTAAAAAAATATTTCTTCCATTCCATAAAAATATGTGCATTTTCTTCGTCCCACAAAAATATATGTATTCTATTTTTAAAAAGTTATCCCAATTTATTACTCATATGCATCAATTTATTTACAACTTATACCACTATTAAATACTATTAAGTACTCCCTCTGTCCGCGAATAAGAGTCTTATTTTTTCATTTTAGCATGTCCGCGAATAAGAGTCCGGTTCACTTTTACTATAAATGGTAATATGGTCTCACGTTCCACTAACTTATTCTACTCACATTTCATTTAAAACTAATATATATATAGAAGTAAGACTCTTATTCCACTAACTTTTTTCCACCCACTTTTATTAACATTTCTTAAAACTCGTGCTGCCCATAAATGAGACTCCTAATGGTGAACGGAGGGAGTATTAATAATGTAGGTCTCACTATCTACTAACATTACTTTAACTACCATTCTCATCTTCTCTTTTACTTTATTAATTTTTGTCTTAGAGTGTCCAAACTATTGCGGACACTCTTAATTCTCATGCCATATTAATTGCTAATATTTTTATACCGATCACTAAAATACCTAGACCTTCTCTCGGAATATTTAGACTGTAGGTCATTAAATAGTTAATCCCTAGCACGTAACTCCTACTATGAGTTCATAAGATCTATATTCTCACATGAAATCTCAAGTTCTCTTTACTACTCCATTTGTTCCTAATAACTTGTCACCATTTGACTTAATACGGGTTTTAAAAAATATAATAAAAAGTGAGTTGAAAAAGTTAGTGGTATGTAGATCCACTTTTATACATTAGTTTTATGATAAAATGTGAGTGAGAATGAGTTAGTGGAATATGAGGTCTACTACCAAAAGTGGTAAAAGTGAAAAGTGACAAATTTTTAGGGACAGACGAAAATAGAAATAAGTGACAAATTTTCAGGGACGGAGGGAATATATTAACTAAGGGTGGGTGGGTTGTACGATATATCGTATCAAAAAAGCATATGTTGTATCATATTGAAAATATCGGTATGAGAAAATTACTCATGTAACGCCTCATTCCTATTGAACTAAAGACACTACTAAAATATACTCCCTCCATCCCAAGGAAGATGAACCCTTCCTTGGGCGGCACGAGATTTTATGCAACATTATTTTGTGTGTTAGGTGGAGAGAGTAAAGTAAGAGAGGGGAATAAAGTAGAGATAAAAGTGTTTCCATTTTTGGTAATGAGTCATCTTGGTTGGGAAAAACCAAAAAGGAAAGTGGGTCATCTTCAATGGGACGGAGGAAGTACTAAAAAACCTGTAAAATATTTTTATTTTTAAAATAAATCAAAAATAATTTGATCAAACTAGAATAGAAAATAAAATGACCATCAATATAGCTTAGTTCATGTATGTATTTTACAAATACAGTAACATTTTGCCTATAGATGGGAATTAAAAAATATATATAACTAAAGTACTAGAGTATTTATAAACCATGATTATCCATTTTTTATATAAAACATGATTATCCCAATTCTTTTCTAATCACCCTAATTAATATTTTCGTAATCCTTATCTCTTTAATTAAACGTGGAGTTCATTGTGCGGAACGCACTTAAGGTAAAGTTTTGTTTTTTAATAAATTGTACCTACGTATTAATATCAATAAGTAACAAGCATGTTCGTACATGTGCGAGCACTTAGTTGAATTATGCCAAAGAACAAATTTAATTGGTGGAAATTGCCAATGACAATCTGCAAGCTGATAGTATTAAAATAAGTTTTATTTTGTTCGGGAAAAACATGTTTATTGGGACTTTGTAGAAAATAAATCATTGGAGTCTCTATACAGTGCTAGTTGAGATTAACTCGTATGCGTGGCAACTTTCTTCATGTTGTTTTTTCCTTCTCCTTGATTATATATTTTCATTTAAAATTATTGTTATTAGCTATGGAATCCTACATCAAATTGTGAACTTTACAAAAGAATACTATATCTGATTTTGGTATAGAGTTCTATTTTAGCACTTAATTATAATAATCACTAAAAAAATTTCGTCGTAGCACTGCTTACCAATTGGAAAATTAGGAATTACCGATGAAAATTTTCAACGGTAAAATTGTTGTTTTAGAAGTGATAATAACATTCATCTTAAGCTTCAATTAACGGATTAACGTAGTAACATTAATTCTAGATTTATTATATTAATCCCCGTCACACATGAATATACATTCATTCATTTTTAGACCGTCCCACAAGAATATCCATTTTCTAATTTTGGAAACTCTCTTCTCTCTAATGAGTTTGGACTCATTCTTCACTAAAAATATTTTAATTTCTTATTCTCTCAATCTCTCTCTTACGTTACCAATTATGTATTAAAACTCATGCCGAACCCAAACATATTTTTTGAGGACGGAGGGAATATAAGTAATTTTGTTTTGGGATATTGGTCCTTAAATTGCAAACTTTGGTCCAATTATGATATTTCCATAAAATTTTAAAACGGCCTGAAAGATCATAAACTTTACATTCTGTGTATTACACCACCCGTCCCTTAAAAATAGAAACTATTTCCTATTTTACCCGTCCCCCAAAAATAGAAGCTTTCTATTTAATGAAATTTCTTTCTCTCCAATGAGACGAGATTCAATTTCTACTAACACACTTTTATTTCTGTCTCTTTCTTACTTTTCCAATTTTGCATTAAAACTCGTGCCGTTTCAAAAATTCCTAGTTTTAGGGGACGGGGGGAATATTTCACATCGCGACTCAAAAAAGATATTTTCGGCGAAAACTTATTCTACGTTGACAAGCCGTGGAACGTTTGTAATAATTTAGATCATTATAAAGTTCTTGCCAAGTAGGATAAAAAACCACATAGAAAGCTAAGTTGATTTAGTTGTGGCAAATAGGATAAATAAGCTATGAATTAACCTGACGTGGAAAATAATACACGAAAAGTAAAGTCTTTGATACTTTTTTACCACTTTTGAAATTTGTGAAAAATACAAAACTTGGGTCAAGGAGACCAATATCCCTTTTTTATTTTTATAATTAATTAATATATCACGTACGAGAAATATTTTATAGGCAATTGGTTATGGTAGCAAATTTATGACACATCATTTAGGAGCAAGTTGTAGAATTGAAATCAATGAAGGGATTGTGGGATTAATACATTAACCACGGGTGAACAATTGCAACAAGTGATACACAAGACATCTAAATATGATATTGTTTAGGCATGAGGATAATTGAATTTTTCTTGTGCATAATGAGTCCAGGTAACACATGAGTGTCAAGTTGAATTCCAGGAGGCATTTCCCAATCAAAAGAGTAGAGCAAATTTGCAATAGCAAGCCCCACATTGGCAAGCCCCATATGCATGCCAGGGCAAATTCTTCTCCCTGCTCCAAATGGAATCGCTCCAAAGTCTTTTCCTTTGACGTCCATATCGTTACCAATGAACCTTTCAGGCAAGAATTCGTTTGGGTTAAGCTTCCAGTAGTCGGGATCTCTTGCAACCGCCCACACGTTCACATAAACTGTAGTTTTGGGCTGAATTTGATAGCCATCTAGCACACATGCTGCAGTTGTTTCTCTTGCTAAGAGCATCGGAACCGGAGTGTAGAAGCGGAAAGTTTCATTTATGACTGCTTTTAGATAGGTTAGTTTTGGCAGGTCTTCTTCGTCAACCTTTCCGTTGTCGCCGACGACATTCCTAATTTCTGATTGCACTTTCTCCATGATGCGTGGCTCCTTCATCAATGCAGTCATCACCCAAACTATTGTGGCTGCACTTGAGTCTGATCCACCGAGGAATAAGTTCTGCATGGAACCATATATATGTCAATGAAATAATAATACCAATACTTCTTCCATTCCATCTTAGTTGAGGATTCATAATAAAATTAAGAAATTACTACTCCCTCCGTCCGCCGAAACCTGCCATTTTTTTTCTTTTAGGGCGTCCGCCGTATAAACAGACATTTATCTTTTTTCCACTTTTTAGTAAGTGGGATCCATATCCACGAGCTCATTTCACTTACGTTCTACTATAAAATTAATAATAAGAATGTGCCATATTTCATTAACTTTTTTACTCCTCTTCTTTATAAAGTCAAACAATTTTCTTAAAATCCGCACCGAGTCAAAATGCGTCTTTAATTGGTGGATGCAATGAGTAATATTTAGAGTTTAAGTGGAGAAAGAATAAAGTTTTTGAAAGAAAACGACCTAAGCGAGTCACTTCTTTCAACACAAAATTTAAGAAATTGATGTTTAAAAAAGTTGACGAGTAGATAATAAAGTAAGAGAGATAATTTTTTGCTTAAAATGGAAATGACTCACTTATGGTGGGACAACCAAAAAGGAAAGTGACTCGCTTATAGTGGGACGAAGGGAGTATATAAGAATTGAATTCACCTTCCACTAACTTTTTTACTCATTTTCTTATAAAATCAAATAATTTTCTTAAAATCCGCAACGAGTCAAAATATGTATTCCATTGGTGGATGCATGGAGTAATATTTAGAGTTTAGGTGGAGAAGGAAAAGTTTTTGCCGAAAAAGAAAATGACTTAACCAGCCCTGCCCTGCCCTTGTACAATACAATAAGGAATATATATGATTAAACTATAGCAGAATGGTGTGAGTAATAGTAGATCTTACCATCAGTAGTGCCTTAACCCGATCCCAATTGGGTTTTCCAGAGTCGAGTTCAAACTTGATTTGCATACCGAGAATATGATCCTGGTCGTCCATCTGGGCCCGTCCACGGCCCAGATGGTCATCGATGAGCTCCTGGTAGAACGCGTCCAGCTTCTCAAACGCACAATCCAGCCGTTTCGTCAATCCAGACACCCTATCCACCCAACTCAGCGCCGGAAAATAATCCGACACAAAGTAGGCCGTGAGCAGCGTTCCGAGCTCCGTCAGCAGGTCCTTGAATCTCATCAGCTCCGTCCCTTGCTCATCGTATCTCTTCCCGAAACCGATCCTGCATATCAGAGTCGTCGTCAGCCCCATCGCCGCCTTGCTCAAGTCGACAGCCCGCGACGGCAAAGATGAAGCGCATCGCGCGATCTCCGCCACCATCCGGGCAACTTCGTCTTCGCGCACGCCGCGGAAGGACTGCACCTTTACCGGGCTGAGGAGGTGCGTGTTGGCGATCCGCCTCTGCTCTCTCCACTCTGCGCCGTATGGTGCAAACACCATGTCGGCCGCGTTGTAGGAGAGCCTGCGCTGCGCCACGAGCTTCGGGCGGCTGCAGAAGGCGAGGTCTTGGTTGCGGAGGACTTCTTTGGCCAGTTTTGCGGAGGAGATTACGATGGTGGGAGTGGAGCATAGGTTGAAACGGAGGATGTGGCCGTGGATATTGGAGAGTTGGGAGAGGTAGGTGTGTAGGAGCGGCGCCCGAGATAGTTGGTGGAGGTTTCCGATCAAGGGAAGGCCTGGTATGAGTGGTGGGAGATTGGGTGTTGTTGATTTTTGGTTGCGTTTGTGAATAAGGTAGAACAAGATTATGGGCAGAGCTATTGAGATCAGGAAAAGCATCATTGTGTGTGAAGAAAATTGGTGGTTAATTATGTTTTTTGATTCCGAAGCAAGACAGATATATGTAGACAAAAGAATGGAATTTTTTATATCTAAGATGGATATGAATGTGTTTTAAGTTTTTTGCATTGCATCAATATATTACGTTAATTTTATAAATGAATTGAATTCTGAATTCATCTGGTGCAAGTTGCCAATATCAGAGTTGTTGCAATAATAGTCAAGCCAATCATTTTTTCATTTATCTCTTCTTATCTCAAAGGACTTCAAAGCACTTTGACAACGATAAAATTTTTATTATAAAATTAATAAAATAAGAGAGCTGCTAATGGCATTTCCCTCTATTTTATTAATTTTCTATTCTATTCTATTCTATTCTTTCTACTTTTTTTTTCTTTTTTAGTTTTTTTCGTATACATAACACACTAAATATCAATTTCTTAAACTTCATGCTAAAACTTTCCACCTTTACTATGAGGGAACACAAGGAGTACTTTTCTAACATGTAATTTGTGATTTGTGTACGATTTGAATTCATTCAATAAACACCTAAATAGATTTTATTCTTTGAAATTGTTTGATTTTATACTCCCGCCGTCTTTTATAGTTTGTCACCATTTAACCCGTCACGGATTTTAAGAACATAATTGAAAGTGGGTTGAAAAAGTTAGTGGCATGTGAATGAGTTTCTCCTTTATAATATGTTAGTTTTATAATAAAATTGGAGTGAGAATAAGTTAGTAGAATGTGGGGTCCACTATAAAAAATAATAAAAGTGAAATGTGACAAACTTCTAGGGACGGATAAAAATGAAAATAAGTGACAAATTTTCAGGGACGGGGAGTAAGGTTTTTGCTATATAATCCATTACTCGGTTGGTATTTTGCATAAGTAAAACTAATTTCCACGACCTCTATAGACTTGGATGATTTGTCATTAATAATTTCAGGGTTAGTCTAAAAGCTTCCTCCTCTGGCAGACTAATAACATTGGTGTATCATCTGAACGGATTTAGAGTGAGAAAGTCTTTTTTATGGGGAGAGCTATAGAGATGATCAGGAGAAGCACCATTGTGTGTGAAAAAAATTGGTGGTTAATTATGTTTTTTTATTCCGAAGCAAGACAGATATATGTAGACTAAAGAATTGATTTTTTATACCTAAGTTGGAAAAATTGTTTTTTTAATCTCATCAATATATAATGTTTACTATATAAATCATTCGAATTATAAATTCATCTGGTGCAAGTTGCCAATATCCTAGTTATTCAAGAGTTGTTGCAATAGTGGTCAACTCAATAATTTACTTTTTCTTATCTTAAAGATACTGACCTTCAGGACTACATGAGTTTTTATTGTGAAATTAATAAAATAAGAAAGATAAAAAAGTACTCCCTCACACTAGAAGATTGACACGAAATTTTAGGTGACAATTGTTTTGTATGGGTTAGGTGGAGAGATAAAATAATATATATTTATATTAATGTGAGAGAGAGTTTTTTCTAAAAAAATGAAATGTGACATTTTTTTGGAACAAATTAAAAAAAAAAGTATGACATCTATTATGAGACAGATGAAATATTAGAGTATTCTTAGTAGAGAATATAACCCACTTTAGAAAAGAGCAAACATACCAAAGATAAAAGTAAACTACTCCCTCTGTCCCTAAAGTTTATCTCATTTTATCATTTTCATCCGTCCCACAAAGTTTGTCCCACTTGGAATTTTACCAAAAAAAGACATTAAATTCACCCTCAATCTATTCAATGTGGGACCCTTAATCCACTACACACCATCATTTAATACAAAGTCAAACAATTTCTTAAAACCCGTATCGGGTCAAATTGGAACAAACTTTGGAGGACGGAGGAAGTAATTTTTTTAAACAAATCAAAATGAATAAAAGGTGACTAGGAGTATTGCGTAAACAATGCTTCATTCTTATATTATTTAGAACACTAATGGTAAAAAAAAAACTTTGAACTTGTTTCAACATGACATTTTTAGGCAAAAATGTACTTGCCATTGTTGCCAAGGTGATATATGGAAAATTTGTTATTATCAAATTGTATTATTTACCATAGAGAACTCCTTTTTTGGTCCATTAACTTTGTCAAAGTATATTTTAGGTCCGTAAACTTTGAAAATATCATTTGAGGTCCGTCAACTATGAGTTAATATCAATCGAAATACTTTTTACTATTTCCAAGTTTTTTTCAGACGAAAATACCCTCAATACCTTTAAGGGTACATATTTTTAATAAAATTATCACATACTCATATTTTTTTATAAATATATTTACTACTATTTTTGACGAATTTTCTAAATATAATTTGACCTTCAATATTATCACTTAATTTTGTGACATGCAAAATAAGTTCCTTCTACATATAATTAAAGACCTTCTTCATATAATTAAAGACTTTTAAAATATTTTTGAGGTATGGATATTCGTAAAAATTAATGTCACATTCAATAGACGATACTTGAATATTGATAAATATCTTTATTATATATTTTTGAATGTATATTTTTGACAATATATCAATATTCAAGTATCGTCTATTGACAGCGACATTAATTTTTACGAGTATCCATATCTTAAAAAAATTTTAAAATTTTTTAATTATAAAAAGTTGCAGAAGGAACTTTTCTTGCGTATCACAAAATTAAGTGATAATATTAAAGGTCAAATTATATTTAGAAAATTCGTCAAAAAATATATAGTAAAGATATTTATAAAAAATATGAGTATGTGATAAGTTTATTAAAAATATGTACCATTTAAGGTATTGAGGGCATTTTCATCCGAAAAACTTGGAAATAGTAAAAAAGTACTTCAATTGATATTAACTCATAGTTGACGAATTTGAAATGATATTTTCAAAATTCACGGACCTAAAATGATATTTTGACAAAGTTTGTGGATAAAAAATATGTTCCCTCTATTTACAAACGTGCATTAGTAATCATATAATATACGAGTTCTCGAATATAGTGGAGAAGTTTTCCATATTCAAACTATTATAGTATTTACAAGCATGCACTAGTAATCATATGTAGTACCAGTTCTCGAATATAATGGAGAACCAGCAAGTCATCATGATTATTTTTTTGAGAATCAATAACAAGCAAGTTTATAAAATTTACTATACTCTTCGTACTGCAGTAGTGAAGCCGTTTCTTTTCGGCACGTAATTTAAGAAAAATTGTGTTAAGTGGATTAAGTAAAGAAATAATAAAGTAGGAAATAAAAAAAGTAGAGAGAAGAAGCGAGAAGAAAGTAAGAGGGTAAAATAAATGAAATGAAATCTATTAGTTTCTAAAAAAGGAAATGAATCCACTACTAAGAAACATACCAAGATGCAAAATGTCACGAATGATTTCCATGTTAGTCTAAAAGTTTCCTCCTCTAGCAGACTAATGACATTGGCGTGTCATATCAATGAACGGATTTAGACTGAGAATGTCTTTTATATACTACTACTAATTATTGAAAGTCGGGATTCAAGAAATTATTTGATACTTAATTTTGCATATAACATTGTGCACGCGATATTAATTATGTACTATTTTAACATATATATGTTTTTAGTAACCTAATAAACTTGATTTCTTCAACAATGATGATTGATGTTTAGCTTTGCTATGATTGTTATTGTTATATGTAAGTATGCAGGTCGATTGGATTTTATTTCAAATATAATAAATAATGTTCTAAACTGTACTAAACTTGAAAAAAATATATTCCCAATATATTCCACTCAAGATGTCTATATTCTTGAGTGGTACGAGATTTTAGGAAGAGTTGTTAAATGTAGTAAGTAGAGAGAAAAATGTAATTGAATATTTTAATGAGGAGAAAGGAGAGATGAATTTATTTCCAAATATAGAAAGTGGACATCTAGAGTGAGACAAACTAAAAAAGAAATGTGGACGTATTAATTAATTAAAAATAGAAGCGGACTCAAATTAATTACTACTATTATATATTGAAATCTTAAACAATCGAAATAAATTAAATTAAAAGAAAATCCAAATTACTCTGTAATTTGGATATAAATGAGTTGTCAATGTTATTTTTCTATAGTGGTCCAAAATAATAGTATTATTTAGGGGTTAAATTAAATTGGAGCACAATTTAATTTAATTTGTTATAGTCGAACATGTAATTCAGTCCAACTTTTTTGGATCTTTTATTTGACCTATTATATTATAACTGCATAAAAAGAATACTAGACATGACATAGAAATCATATCCATCAACAGGGGATTTTTCGAAACCCCTAGCTCCACAATAGGAGATATTTAAACATTTCAAATACACGCAAACTCTTGATTTTGTCTCTTCTCTAAATCAACTTCTCTAGGTGTGATCAGTGATATCCACACAGAATATCAAACTTTGTGTTTGGGAACAAATCAAAAGATTATCAATTGAGTATCTTAAATATGAAGATCATCACTAAAGCGCAACTCATCGTCGTTTCTATGAAAAACTCATGTTTGGGATTAACTTCCATTCTTGAATTAATTACATTCTTAGTATTTTGTTATTTAAATTATCATGAAAGCAATTAGTAAAATTAATACGAGTATATACAAATTCAACAAACATTTTAAATTCTTTTTTCTACATTTTTTTTAAAAATCTACACTTGTTTTTTCTACAATTTTTTTAAAAAATCTGCAATCAAATGTGTACGACATTTGATGCTCGGAGAGAGTGTAAGAGCATCCACAACCGTGCTCTTGCCAGCGGCACGGTTGTGGGCCCGGGCGGTATTATTCATGCCTGCTCTCTGGCAAGAGCACAACACCCACAACTGTGCTCTTCCGCAAGGACGAGCACAATTAATATAAAATTCAATTAAACAAAAACATTTCCATAATATTAAAATCCATTTAAAAACCACAATAAATATTACAAATTACAAATAAAATTAAAAAATACATAATTTAAATCCTAAAAATTAAAAATTACATAATTAAACTCCTTAAAATTAAAAATTACATAATTAAAATCCTTAAAATTAAAAATTACATAATTAAAATCCTAAAAATTAAAAATTACATAATTAAACTCCTAATTAAAAATTCCGTTTCCGGACTAGGAAACGGTTGTGAACCGAACCATTCGGGGTTCCAACCGTGGGAGCCCGAAGGGTTATCGTCTTGGCCGGACATAGTGATGTTGTAGGGTATGAGAGAATGAAGATGAAAATGGATATGAGAGAATGGAGATGAGAATGGATATTGGAGAATGATGATGAGAGTTGTGTAGTTTGATGTGAATTTTTGGGGTGAAATTGGGGGTATTTATAGATGAAAGTGTGTATTTTTGGGGTAAAAAAATGAAAAAAAAAATTAAAAAGGTGTAAAAAACGGTTATAAACGAATATATTTTTTTGGGGAAGTGATTTTTTTTTTATTTTTTATCGGTTTTTTTAATAAAAAACCGATTTTTTTAAAAAAATAAAATAAAAAATGTTTAAACACACCGGCTATGCCGTTGACGAATGGGAGCGCACCACGTGTGCGTCTGCTGGCACGGACGTGCTCGATATATTGAGCAGCGCCGTGCCAGCGGCGCGGACGGCGGTGACAACGGACCCACCGCTGCGCATGCTCTAATACAAAAATAAACACATCAATCAATTATGAAGTCGCCCACTGCAAATCAATCATGGCATGTATTTTATCTTTTTCCTTTGCTAAATTCTTCTCCCTTTCACAGTATATGCAATTGGACAATTGAATGAGCAATTATAAAATTCATTTTAGTCAATATGATAATCATTGAGAATTACAATAATTATCGACTTTTTATGAGCACCACTGATGACATGTTAGGGCATCACAAAAGTCTAGACTATACCCCCGCACTATCGCTATGTTTAGTCTGCTACGTCATCACAAAAGTCTAGACTATACACCCACACTATCGCTATGTTTTGTCTGCTACGTCAGTATTTTATCTTCTAGCCCATAAACTTGCAATATAGCCCGGATGATACACCTGCTCTATCTCTATTTTTCATCCGCCACGTCAGTATTTTATATTCAACTCATATACCTGCAATAGACCGGACTATACGCTCGCCTTATTCCCATTTTTCACTTTACTGTTTTATCTTTTAATTTTTTTTAATATTATTAATAAAATAAAATAAAATATCAAAACAACACAAGTTAAAAGGAAACACCTAAAATATTTAATTAAAAAAAAGAGTTACAACGGAGATACAAGTTTCTACCTTTTTTTTCTAAAAGTTATGAAAATTAATTAGCTTATGGAGATTTAGTTTAGGAAAAAATGGTCTCGGCAATAAACATTGATAATCAACAACATTAGAACTCTATTTTGAAATCCTTTAATTTCTCTTTCTTAAATAATCAATTTCAAATTTCGATATCATATTCTTGCTGATAAAAGTCCATCGTAATCAATTTTTAAACTAATAGAGATGGAGGATAAATTGTTATACTCCCTCCGTCTCAAGATAGTTGAGTCGTATTCCTTTTTGGTTTGTCCCAAGGTATTAGTCATTTTTTTCTAAAAACTTCATTTCCTCTCTTACTTTACTATCTCTTCATCTCTTACTTTATTCCATCTTTACTTGTGACGCCCCAGAATTTCGTTCATTTCCTTCGGGATAAATCAAATTTATTAGCTTAATTAAATTCCTCCTAGAAGCCGTGTAATTGTAGCTTATCGTTGTAATTCTCGACTTTGAGGTAATCTAAGTTTTAGTGTTGTTGGAAGAAATAAAGTGCAAGGAAATTTATATTTCAAGGATAAAAGTAAAGGATATACTTTTATTAGATAAATACTTTGAGGAATAAAAATACAAGAATAATGGGAATACAAATAGTACATGCTTACATATGTGAAAGAGACAATACACACCTATACTACACCATTCATCCTACTAACTCTAGTAGACAAGTTTGGAAGTAAGCTAAATTGGTATAGAAACCAAAGAGCTACAAGAATAGATTCTCTTCCTCTTACTCCACTCTCTCCCTCTCGGTTATGCCAAGGCTCCAAGCGGGGCACAACCTACAAAAAAAATCCACTTACCCAATTAGTGAATGAACATATACCATGAGAAGGACAATAATCAAAAGTAAACCAAGAGGGTAGTGAGCAATTGTAGAATGAGAGCATCAAGTGTCTACAAGGAATATGAAACCATATTCTTCCCTCTTCCCAAGGACCGAATAGGAACAAGAAGCATAGAAGAATGAGCTCACAATAGGGCAAATCGTACCCCCTTTAGCTGGGGCAAGCAAGGCATCAAGTCAGCCCCATGAGACTTCCAAGAAATTACACCAAATTGGTATGAAGGACATAAACATCAAGATCAAAAGGGAGCTGAGATGCAACCCAAAATAGGAGGCTTTGCCCCCAAGTTTTCAGACACAAGTGGCCAAGGTTGATGCCTATATAAGCTGCCTCCCCACCCCTTTTTCCTCCACCACTTTGACACCCCAAAATTTCACAAACATAAGAATTTCGGCGAGGAGTAGAGAGGAGGGCGAGGAGAGGCAGCGGCAACGCGAAGGAACAGCCGCATAAACCGAGGATTCACCAAGTGAGGTAGTTACCTCAGCACCATATATTGCATCATTAGATTAACTACAATAGATAGTCAAGAACTTAGGATCATAGAAGTAACATCAGTTTTGCAAGGCATAAGCTGTAGGAGAACTTAGAAGAACAAGAAAATGACACCTTTGATCAAGAATTTCCCCAATCACCTCAATGAGCATAACAGAAGATAGCAAATAGAATGATACCATAGCCAAAGACTGATTCCAGTGAAATAATACCACAATTGAGGGGTTTTTTCTTTTTTTTTGTTCTAGAATAGAACTTAGATTCCGTGTTTGTACTGAACTTTTTTTTTTGTTCCGGGTTTGGGAGAGATGCGTCTCCTTTTAATGAGACGCATGACGATTATGCATCTTTCATAAAGACGCATGAGGGTCATGCGTCTCTCTTTTTTTTTCATTTTTTTAACGACGCATGAGGGTCATGCGTCTTAGGTAGAGACGCATCTCCCTCATGCGTCTTTTATTTTTTTAAAATTTTAATAGACGACGCATGATGCTCATGCGTCTTAGGGAGAGACGCATGAGGCTTATGCGTCTCTAATTCAAATTAAATCAGACGAGGCAGAGGCAGTAGCCTCATTCAGGCGCGACAGAAAGAGAGAAAGACGAATTAGGCGATTTTTCATTGGCAATTCCGGCGAATCCGACGATTTCCCCTCGTATTTCGGTAAGTTTCCTTCAATCTTTCAACATTCCTCCCTTATTTATTGTTAATGTGCATATTTTATTTAGATTTATCCCAATTTTGTAAATTAGGGTTTACAACAAATTGCTTAATTTTTAGCCGATGTTTTGTTATTTTGTTAATGGTAATGGATATTATTGGTTAAATTCATGCTATTGTATAGTTTATGATATGTTTGAGATGTTTGGTGTTGTGATTTTGGTTGTAATTGGAGAATAGAGTATGGGTTGAAATGTATCTTTTAATTTAACCTTCTAATTTAGTAGTTATATATAAATTAGGCATTATAAATCATGAATTGTGTTGAATTGGAGTGAATCATTTGGTTTATGATGTTTTGTTATTTTGCCGATGAATTTGAATGTATATGTTATTTGTATTGCAATTGTGAGTTTGTAATTGTTATTTTGTGAATATGTACTTAGATTAGATGGAGACTTCAAGTTCTAGCGCACAATTATTATATGGACCCGAAGACCCGTCCGTGCTAAATATGCAGAAACATCATATTTCAAATAAACTCATGAAAGAGGGCACAACACAAGTATTTAAAGTTCGAAGGATAGAAAGTAAGACTTGGGACATCGAAATTCATGAGAATGTTAGATATTGGCTTGACGCCTTTGGTTTCAAAGGCGTGATGGATTGTGGGATGCCCATGAAGGTCGACAATGAGCTGATCACGACTTTCATTGAGCGTTGGAGGCCGGAGATGCACACTTTCCATCTACCGATCGGTGAGGTGACGATCACCTTGGAAGATGTGCAAGCCATTTGGGGCTTGAGGGCGGAGGGTCGCGTTTTCACAGGGCGTGACTATCATGTCAACTTTCCAGATTGGACCAGCAAGTGCCGCGATCTGTTGGGATGGATACCAGATACTTCCACAGAGATAAAGCAAGGCGGTTTGCTGATGACCACGCTGATCAACCAGACAAGGATGCCTCTGGGTGATGACCTACCTACGTACGTATACATCCAAAGGGCACGTATCCATGCCCTAATTTTATTAGGAGGTCTCATTCTACCAGACACGGGGTGTAAGGTTCCATTTATGTGGTTGAATGCGCTTGGGGATCGGGAAGAGGTGAAGACTATTAGTTGGGGAAGTGCGGCATTGGCCTACCTTTATCATTATCTGTGCGAGGCTTCCATGGATAAGAGGAAAGAGTTGGGCGGGCCTATGATCCTTCTGCAGCTATGGGCATGAGAAAGAATGCCCACATTGAGGCCTTCGTTCATAGGATCAGTTGTGCACGAGCCATATACACCATGTGGCGCCAGGTATATATCTAAGTATTTATTTATTTATTTATGCATATTGGGTAATTTTCTTACATCAATTTTATGTATAGGTGGAAGGGAACAACGCAGATAGGAAATGCTCCTAGAGACTCGGTTGAGCATTACCGTGACCAAATATCTCTGATTAGACCTGGCCAGATGAATATTATTTTGGTTTAGACTTCATTTATGAACTTATTATGGAATTAATTTGGCATTTGCATTGCTGTTTTGTAGTTTATCTGGACGCCATACGCACATTGCATACTGCCTGACTACTGCAATGATGTGAATGGATGCTCTTTGTGCGAAACCTACTTGGTATGTTGGGCCTATGTCGAGGCACATGAGCCTGGATGAGTGCGGCGACAGTTCAATCGGTATCAGGATATACCTCAGTATGTAGACAGGATGCCAAGGAGCGCCGATCATTTGGGCAAAAATGATCGGCGTGGTAAGAAGGGCAACAACTGGGCAAACACGAATTAGTTCTACATTGGGGAGTGGGACCTGAGGTACGAAAGGTTCCAGGCTGCCGAAGACGCCGCACCGATGTCCATGAATATTCCTATGTGCCCGGGGTATATGGCGTGGTATAACAGGATTACCGTGACGTACCTGACCCAGCCTGGGGCACGGTCCACTGCTGGGATGAACGAGTCGGCTGCTTCGATGAGACTATTTGTAAGTTTGTTATATTAAACTATATGCTTTCATGTGATATAGATTGTTTCGCGTGGGTACCTCACACGCCCTAATCGGAGTTCGGATGAGAGGGATATGAGCGATCTACGAACACCGCGCGCGACTACCGGTAGATTCACCCGGCCGGGTGGAATTATTACATAGGAAATTCCACCCGACCGGGTGACTCATTTATACCGTGGGGAGTCCAGCGGATTCAACCTGATCGGTGAATTTCCTTTGTAATAATTCCACCCGGCCGGGTGGCTAATTTATACTGTAAGGAGTCCAGCGGCTTCTACCCGGCCGGGTGAATTTCCTATGCAATAATTCCACCCGGCCGGGTGGGTCATTTATACCTTGGGGAGTCCAACGGATTCTACCCGGCCGGGTGAATTTCCTATGCAATAATTCCACCCGGCCGGGTGGCTCATTTATAACCCTATTTTTTGTGTTTTGTATTTTCTTTGTGGTTTCTTCAATTTGTGGTTTGTGGTTTCTTTGTGAAGTTCAATTAAATTTAAAAACTCCAAGAGAACTTAATAAATCAATTGGTGAAGGACTTCATTTTCATAGGGATATAGTCCAACACTGTCTTCACCTATACAAATCATGTCACAACACTTGGTCAGGGACTTCTAAAATCAATTTGTGCTAGCAGTTAACATATAAAATATATTCACAATGGAACAAAGTCTGTAATTCATTCATTCAAAGTCTTCAAGTCATTCAAAAGATAGTCCAACAGTTTCGTCACCTACACAAGTCCTGTTACAACAGAAAGAGTATGTTTCCTCATAGAACGAACCAACAAATAAATGTAACTTTAATATACAAAAATAAAAAATTGAGATGAAAAAATACCGGCACTGCAAATGCTACCAACTGCTACATAACACGACCGACTGTGCAATTTCTACGGTCATCCCCTCTACGCCGCAATTCCTGTACTTGCAGGGAGCTCTCGGTTCATCTTCCTCGTGGACATCCATTTGATTAGGAATCCTCCTTGTTCTGCCTCGTCCGCGCTTTCGAGGAAGCAACTCCTCAGGGGTGATACGCACTTTCCATCCAGGTTTTGCCCAATAGTCTTCATGTCTTGGTGCTTGAAATGAGCTACCATAGTACTGTGCTTCCCATGCAGCTTTGTGGTTGTGTTTATCAATGAGTTCAAACATAGAGTTACCTCTATCTCTGGCAACGGCGCACGCATGTGAACAATGAACTCTCCACATCTGCCACTTCCCACAACTGCACTTTGAATCCATAAACTCGACGTATTGTCTGTTATTTCTCTTTGCCTGTCCCTTTTCGACACGTGGACGACTTCGAATTTGGTAATGACCTAGTTCTCGGTCAAGTACTGAACAGTAATGCATTTGCCTCTTTGCATCATTCGCAACAAGTTTGTCCCTCGCCCACGGGGTCAACCGACCTTCGGTATGTTGTATTTCTGTCTTTCTATCTGCCCACCATTCCACTGTTCTCCAAAATGTCAGATCAACCAAAGCTCTAATTGGCAGCTCTCTTATACCTCTCAACACGTTGTAGCTCTCTGACATGCTTGTTGAGGGCACCCCCATCTCAGTTCATCATCATAACAAAGAGACCAGTTATCTTTTTTTGCTTTGTTGAGCTCGTGTATCGCAACAAGACTTTCCTCCCGTAGTGCACGTCGCCTTCGCATGTATTTGCGTACTTGAGTTGTGACACCCAATGCCCATATCATGCCTTTCGCTTTAGCTCCCTTACCCTTAAGTTTTGTCAAGATATTTTTCCTCACATGGATCAAACAAAATTTGTGGTGACATATCGACGGCTTTTTCCATTCATCAGAACGCATAGCCTTAAGGATTCCTTTATGCCTATCCGAAATGATACACACCTCCCTTTCGTATTTCACCACATGAATTCTGATATGATCCAAAAACCACTCCCAGCTGTCACCAGTTTCTTCATCAACAACAGCATATGCAATAGACAGACATTTCTTGTTAGCATCAACACCACAAGCAACAAGCAACTTACCTTTAAATCTTCCTCGAAGGTGAGTCCCGTCTATTGTCAAAACTGATTGGCACTCTTGGAAAGCATGTACAGCAAGCCCAAGTGCCCAGAAAACGTAATAGAAGACTTTATTACGGCCCTGGCCCAACAACTCGTTATGCCTCCACTCAACGATTGTGCCTGGATTCCTATACTGCAGTTCAAGCATGTAGCTTGGCAAATCCCTAAATGACTCCTCCCATCCACCAAATACAATCTCTAAAGCCCTTCTCCATGCATACCATGCCTTCTTATAACTGATCACCACATGAAATTTGTCATGAACAAAATTTCTTACGGCTGCGGCACTGAACTCGGCATTTTGTAGCAACTGATGGCGAATACATAAAGCAATCATTGGTGATGAAAAGTTAGCATGTCCTCTATCATTACGATGGCCTTCACAACTATGGCGTCCCCGCCATTTCCTAATCTCCCACATATCATCATGGGCCATGTGTGTAACAGAAACTTCCCACCGACATTAATTTGCTTTTTCAGCGTCGGTCTTGCTTATAATAGCTATCCCATCTTCTGTCCTCCCTGCTGGATATTTGCATACGGCATGCCATCTTCTTAATTTGCTCTCAACCACCCTAAATTATCGGTGTTGCCTCAGACTCCACATAGTAATAGCAGTCTTCACATGCAGCTTGCTATCAAATTTTGTTCCCGCATTAATACGATATGGGTGTTCTTTATCCCAGTACATAGTACTGCGTTCATTACCAACTTCAGGTACCTCAGAAGGACCACTCGGTAGTTTGCGAAAATATTTCAACCCACTGTTAACGTATTCTGGAAGTGGTTGTTCACCTTGCACGACGGGTTTATACACTATTTCCTCATCACTAGAAAGATCACATGAATCATCACTTAAAATATCATCAGATGATGATGACGACAATGGTGGATCAAGGTCTCCTCGTACGACATGAACATCAACATTATCTTGAACGAGCTCTTGAGTATTCAATCCAACATTAGCAGCATCTGCAACATCTGTTTCCTCATTCATACCGCAATCAATGCTCATAGGTTCAACCCTCGTAGATGATCCAACACCATACTCAACAATTGGTGGGATTAAGTCATTTCCAACAGACGCGTACTCAACAAATAATTCAATATGCCGAGTAGAATTTAGAACCTTGTTGAACATAAACAACACACTTTCATCACTGTCAACCCCAGTACATACATAACTCGTACCGGTACCCAAGAAACAATGCCTCCATGATATTTCGATGGAGTGTTGGAAAGGAGAGGTTGACCGAGATGGTGTATAATGGAGAAGAGGGAAGGGAGCAACCTTATTTTTTTTTTGGGCCTTTGAATTAATTGAGTATAATGGGCTCAAGTTTAAGAAGAAAAAGTGTTGGAAAGGAGAGGTTGACCGAGATGGTGTATTTTGGACTTTGGTATTAATTGTTTGGGCCTCTTGATTTATTAATGGAATTGGGACCAAATAATCGAAGTAGGTGCTCATTTTTTTTTTATTTTTTAAAAGAAGGCCGATTATTTGTGGTGTAGAAAGCAACCAATTTACACGTGTAATTAGTTTGAGCCGAGAATTTATTTCTTGTTGGCCTTGGAAATTTTGTGAGACCGAGACTAAGTTAATTAAGGATTTAAACAAGTTGGGCCATTAGTTTGAAGGCTTCGATTAATTGTTGGGCCAAGAGGTTAAATGTTTTGGGCCGAGATTTATGTTGGAGTGGAATTAATTTAAGAATCGAGTTGGAGCTTGATTAATTAATTCCCGGATAAAGTATTAAGTTCCTGATGATTGGAAATAATAAAGATGGAGACGCGAAGGACTGACCGGCGTTGCCCCGCGACGCCATGGGCGGCCTTAAGAAAAATCTGAAGAAAAGGATTTAAGAAAGAGATTTTCCAAGAATCCATATTTTATTAAATAAGTGCCCAAATATTTATTTTAGAGAAAATAGAATTTCTCCAAAGGTAGTAAAGTGAATAAATAAATTCTGCAGCGTTGTGAAGCCCGAGGTAGGATTAAGAAAATCCTATAACACGAGACTAAGAATCTAATAGGATGAATGCATTCTTTTCTCAAGATAAATAGTTCAAGTACTAATTAGCGTGCTACGCTATTTATTTTCAAAAGATAAATTGCTCAAGGGCAAGCGACCAAAGCGAGTAATTAAGTTAAGACATAAGCATATCAGGTGGGCTTTCTTTTAATATCCAGCACATTAGTGTGAATATAAATCAAATACTTGCGAAATTATGAAATATCATCTTTTCTCAAAATAGAGCTGTGATTATTTTAAAGTTGTTGTCATGCCATAAAATGTTTGTTTTTGAGGCCTATCTATTTGGGCTATATCCTTGGGTTTTGGCGATGACAAAGCTATGTAACGAATTCGGTTCCCAATGGGACTGCAAATCCTGCTCAGAATAATGTACACGACTCTCAGATATGGTATGAGGTTTTGAGAGAACTTAGTCTGCAGACGAACTCTAAGATCACAAAGAATTTAGTATGCTCGGGCTTTTTAAGAAAAACCCCCGTGTGATACTGTTGATGGATAACAACTATATAATGTATGTTTTGCTTTTCGGCATGTGTCAACTAAGTACTCCTGTACTCAGCCATGCATGAATGCGGTTGTGACATTACTTTAATCTTTATTATATCAATTTCTTAAATTTTGTACCCAAAAGAAATGCATCAACTACCTTGGGACGAACAAAATACCAAAAAGTATTCCAATATAGGAGAATTGGCCGATGAGGATGGGAAGAGTTTAAAAAATTAAAATCAGATTTTTGTAGAAAAGACATCAGACAAGAGTATCGAAAGAGGAAACTTTCAGATTTTCCAGTTGCCATAAAAAATAGCATAACGGTATACTCCAAAAACAACCCGAAATTATAAAATAGAATATCAAATATAGATTTTTAAAAGATAAGGGGTATACGTAACTATAGTACTCCCTCCGTCTAAGGAAGATGACCCCTTCCTTGGGAGGCACATGATTTTATGCACTTTTATTTTGTGTGTTAGGTGGAGAAAATAAAGTAAGAGAGAGTGAATAAAATAGAGATAAAGGGTTATTATTTTTAGTAATGAGTCATCTTGAATGAGACAAACTAAAAAGGAAACTGGGTTATCTTAAGTGGGACGGATGGAGTATAATATAATATTTCTCTCTCTTAAATTCATATTATATTAGATGCTCTACTTTGGTAATAATATTGCAAAGTAAGTATACGTAACTATAATGTAATATCAAGTTCCCAAGTCAAGTGCAGAAGTAGTACTAGAGATGCCCAGGGTTTACAGTTCAGCCAATTAATCGTAAAATAGTAATCGGCGATTACAGTCCCAGCCAGAATCGTGAGATTTAAATGGAAACAAAACCGTCAATTTTATGGAACCGTGAGCTGGTTTAGGTTCTAAAAATTCGGGAACCGGAGCCTTGCCAGAACCACCGGAACAACGAATAATTGCTAGAAAACTGTGAAACCAAACTAAAACCGCAAAAAACCACCAAAAACCAGCGATTCTAAACCGAACTGAACCACGAAAAGCCTCTGGAAAAACCACCGTTTCGGAACCGAAACCAGAACCAGCGATTTTCAAACCTTAGACGCGAAATACGCTCAAGGTTGGGTTCGAGATTTTCCGGAACCGTAACCGGCGATTCCAAAACCTAGGGCATGTCTAGTTCATACACGCGCTACAATTCGAACACTATTAATTGTAGAAAGATGAAAATAAAAAATATGAATAGAGAGTTGTTACACAGTTGACTTAAATATAGTGAAGTCTAATTGAAATAAAATAAATAAAAAAACTTGTTACAGAAGTAGTAACAGTTTTCAATGAGCCAATTGCAATTCTTTACTTTATTTGAGTTGTTAAACAAGTTTCCTAAACGGAATTTGAAGAAATAAATAAACTAGTTTACATAACACAAGTTTCATTGTAAAATGTTGGTTAGAGTGATTATCTTAATTTACCTTAAATTATACACCCTCCATTCTTGAAAAGTATGAACATTTAGTTCTGCATGGATTTTAATGCATAATCAACAAATTAAGAGAGAAACATATAAAGAAAAAATAAATAAAGTATTGTTAGTAGATAATAAGTCTCAACTCTTAGAGAGAAAAATCTTTTCAAAATTAGAATGTTCATACTTTTCAGGAACAAACTAAAAAGGAAATTGTTCATACTTTTCAGTCCAGAGCCTTTGTCCTATCGGCAAGGAGCTTAGACATTATTGGTAGAGGTGTCGAGTTCAAGCCCTCATTACATCATTTGTATTTTCCTCCTTTATTAGGAGTTTATTTAAATAAAAAAAATTATTCATACTTTTCAGGGATGGAGGGGTAATAAATCAAGGAAAATACTTTCTCCATCCCGCAATAGGAATCTTATTTGGCTATGACATGAGTTTCAAGAAATGTAAAGAAAAATGAATTGAATATGTTAGTGGAATATGAGTCTCACTTAAATATATTAGTTTAACAATAAAATGTGAGTTGAATAAGTTGGTGGAATGTGAGTCCTATTTACTATTTATGGTAAAAGTGAAATAAGACTCTTATTATGAGATGGGCCGAAATAGCAAAACATGACTCTTATTGTTGGACGAGGGAGTATAACTTGGGGTGACATGGAATTTTGATGGGTCGGACTGGGTTGGGCCTAGATTTTCAAAATAGCTCCATTGTAGTCTGCTTCAATTGATGAGTCTAAATCAAGCCTACTTCGTTTTACTATGGATCGGTACAATTGACAAAGTCTACATATACTATGTGATTATTAACTTTTTGGTTACCAAACAACTATAGGTTTACTATTAAACTCAATTAGGGCTGGCAATTGTTTATACAGTATGATAATCTCACACGAATTCACACAAAATTAATGGGTTTGGATCACGCCTTGATGGATTTGGATCCTTGTTGGATCGATCCAATAAGAACCCGAAGATATTGGGTTGGGTCAAATTGGGTTTAGGTTATTCCAAAGAAAAAAAATTACTATTATTTTTAGTATTTCTATTAATTAAAAAAATGTTATAGTACTTAAGGGTTGTGATTCGTTGCTAACTTTTCTAAAATTGCTAACTTGATAAATCATCAACGTAGTGTATTAAAAATGTCAACACGATGATACTGAAATGTGAACATAAAGTTACGTTGATATTTTAATACATTGTGTTGACATTAATATTTAAATGTCAACACAGTTTATTAAAATGTCAACACAAATATGTGTTGACATTTTATTGTGATCGTATTGACATTTTTAATACACTACGTTGATGATTTAGCAAGTTAGCAATTTAAGAAAAGTTAGCATTATAACGCACCCCCAGTACTTAATATTATTATGATTTAAATTGTGATAATGTTTTAATCATGTTATAACATGTTTAAATTGTGTAATATCATACTCTCTCTATTTCCTAAAAAATAGGAATATTTGAAATAATACAGGTTTAGTGCAAAATTAGAAAGTAAGAGAGAGATAGAAAGAAAAAGTGTGTTAGTGGAAAATGAGTGTCACTAAACCTCAGTAGAGAAAAATATATTTCCTGAAAGGAAAAGTTTCTACTTTTACGAAATGAACTAAAAAGGAATGAGTTTCTAACAAAATAAACAACATTTTTATTCAAGTAGCCTCATAAAGATTGGCACCATTCTAAATCCTTTCGATGGCACTTGCATGAATTAGATAAAGGGCCATTGCTTCCCTACAAATCTTATTGCACAAAGGTGATCTTATTGCACAAAGGTGACCATATGTAATGACGCAGAAAAAATATTGTTATATTCTATTAAAATTTAAAAAAATCGAAAAATGTAGCAAGATCTAGACATCCAAGTACCATAGCAAAGAATGAAGGCCACAAGCTTTAATTTTCTCCTCACCAACTGCTGAATTGGGGGATAGGCTGCTTTGATATATCATAACCAAATTATATGCAACAAGCTCATTTAGAATTCTATTGCACTAAAAGATTGGAATCCATGTGCATTTGCTTCAAGAAATCAGTTAAGTGCCAATAATACTGCAGCGTCTTCTCCTTCGCAGACAGGAGGCCCCTTCTTTTTTCTATCAACATTACCATTATTAGTGTGGGGTTTTAGTGAAAATCGTTTTTAAAACCGCATTTCTTCCACGCATTTAAAATAAAATTGTTTGCACGTTGTTGTGAATTTCCGAGTACAAAAGATATGAGGATGTTCGGTTCGCAAGATTATATCTCAATATTAAATTTTTATTATGTTTGGTTCATGAGATTTAATCTCATGACTTAATCATATATGGATAGTCATGTGATAATTAGTCATAGCCAACCCCATCTTACTAAATAATTTCACAATTTAATTCTAGATTATATCTTGATACTATTTTAACTAGTAAACTGAGCACCACCTCAGGAGTCAAACCCACGAGGTGAATTAACTGAAAAACTCTAAAAACATAAGTAAATTTGTTGTTTTGGAAACTCAAAGAAACAAAGTTATAGAAGAAATCTAGATAATTGTTAAGACGAGAATCTCAAGCCTTTATAAATAGTGAATGGTTAATACGATGTGATATTCCCTTCAATCTAATGCCAATACAAATAGAATGAAAATGGGGCTTTGGATAAACTCTTCAACATTTGTTATTGTTTTTGCAGAGGTGTCTCCCCTACATAGGAAATGTTTCACTTAGAACTAGGGCTGTCAAATCGGGTACCCACGGGTACCCGACCGAAATTTTGGGGTACCCGACTCCGAAAATCCCAAAATTTGCTACCCGATACCCAATCCGAAAATGATTTCGGGTACCCGGATACCCGATTTTGGTATCCAGTCCCGAAAAATCGGGTACCCGATCCCGATTTAAAAAAAAAATTCATATTTTTCCACAGGTTGTATTAGTGTAACTGTATGTGATCATTAATCATTATACACATGATACATGAAGTGAAATCATACTCATTTACAAAAAAAAGATCACAGTGAGAAGACATTCATTAGCCAAAACAGCAGCCAACATCCACCACATATGATGATGGTCATGCATATTCTCTAGCCCAGCATTCTGTAAAAAATTCAATGGTAACCACCGCTCTGGAAATGGGAGCATGTAGCTAGTAAGGGACGATCCAAGGTTTCCTGGCAAAACCTTCGGATTGTGAAACCCCTATTGATGGGTGTGAAACTGAGCTGCAGTCGAAAGAAGAAAATGAGCTGATGTGAACTCCATGTAAAACTTCCATAGCCTGGTAAAACTGAGTGTTTACCTGAAAGATAATGATAGGGAGGAGGGGACTGATGGGGGAATGAAGCTGTGATCGGAAGGAAACAGCGACCAGAGAACTGCAGAATCGGGGATCAACCATGGTTCTCTCGTTTGAATGTAATATTGTGATGCGAAACTAAGAAACTTCCAAGCTAATATTGATTTTTCTTTTTGTTAGCTTTCAGTGTATGAGTAGTGGATGATTCATCTCAAGATTAATAATTAGTGGATCATTTAGAGGGTTAGAGAAGTATAATTGAATCATTTTTCCCTAATGTGTAGAACCCTAATTGAATTAATTGAGTCAAAGTCTCAAAGACTCAAAGTCAATAAGTAATTGATAAATTGACAAATTAAATAAAACATTAGTAAAATTATATATATTTTTCGGGTTTTCGGGTATTACCCGATCGGGTATCGGGTAACCCGATACCCGAAAATCCCAATAACCCAATACCCGATCCCGACCCGAAACCCGATTTTTCGGGTATCGGGTATCCAATTACCCGATTTTTTCGGGTTCGGATATCCAATACCCGATATCCATTTTGACAGCCCTACTTAGAACGGGATGGAAGGAGTAATAATAATGTCAAAATGTAGAAATAAATTTTATATACATTCATTCTCTAAATAACATTGATATGAAGATATTGTTTAATTTGGTCCTTCGCACAATTCCTTGCAAATATTTCATTCTCCATATAGTTTCGAGAAATGCGATGTCATGGCATATACTACCTCCGTCCCCCAAAATTCGTCCCGGTTTGACCGGGCACGGGTTTTAAGGAATGTAATGGAAAGTGGATTGAAAAAGTTAGTGGAATGTGGGCTTGACTTTTATATATTAGTTTTATAATAAAATGTGAGTAGGAATGAGTTAGTGGAATGTGGGGTCCACTACCAAAAATGGTAAAAGTGAAATGGGACAAATTTTGGGGGACGGACGAAAAAGGAAAGTTGGGACAAATTTTCAGGGACGGAGGGAGTAATTGCCAAGCTCGAAATATTATGGATCGACAATTATATTGTTTATAACCAACAAACTCCACTTCATTGATTTGAGAATTGACCCATCAAATATTGTACTCTCAATTATACATCCCCGATGTCAAACTCCAACACCGTAAGACAGATCAATACAATTAATACTACTATAACACTTTTTGTCCTTTTCTTGCTGTGATGTCCAAAGTAAGAGTAATTAATTCCAAAAATTGAAAGATAAAAATAGTTAGTTACCTCTACTACAGATCTATGCAAGCAAGGTGTCACCTTGAACCAACTTATTACTGACATGAGAAACAACGGTCACATTAATTGTTCAACTTATTACTCACATGAGAAACCACTGTCACATTAATTAATATCCTTGAGCTTGGGCATCAACTTCTTCAGTCCTACATGATATATGTATATCTTAATAAACAGATTAAACTAGTCTAATTTATTAAAAATCAATCACAAGTGTACCCTGTAATGTGGCATATATCTTGAGTGTGTGTGGTTGTGGATTCACAAAATCAAACATGTCTAAGGTGCGGCAGTAAAATTTACAAAAGGAATGTGCGCCTCTGCCCGAATCCAAAGCTGAGTAAGGCGAGGAACATCGACCGACAAGAAGCTACAATATTGTTTAGCCGCATAATCATACTTGATGTTGACAACCTTCGACTCACGAACCACAACTTTGTTGAGACTGTTGCACTGGCTGATTTCTAAGCATTTAAACACCGGAAAAGTTTCAACAACCTTAAGAGACAAAAGCAAGACTATTTGAGACAACGAGAGTTGCTCAAGAAGATTGAAGCTCCCCAACATAAAGGCCACAGTCTCACAAATCACAATCACAGAATGCAAACTGAGTTTCTTGAGCAGCTTCAGACTATTCGTGAAAATTCTGTTGTTTAAATTCTATTGTTTGTATGGGAAAGGGTAATAGTCTTGTGGTAAGTCAGCGCCCAAAAGCAAATCAAGGCTCTAACCCTTCTAGTCATAGCGTAACTAAGCCAATCATCGATCCATAATGTGAAAGCGGAAGATAAATTGAATGCCATTATGAGTTTGATCAACCCATCTTATATACATGTCAATTAACGAGTAACGGTTATAATTTTATGTTTGTTTAAAGTTTCTAACAAATCAATATATAGATCTAGTTTGGGTGTGAAGATCCACGATTACCTCTATCGAGAATAAAGTACGCTTGTCGCCATAGCCCATAGCTTCTTTCAAACTCAACGAATACAATATTAAGCCTCATATTTCATCTGGAAGCACACTAATTCGATCTCCCTAGATGGTTAATAGAACATAAACAATAATCAATATATAAATATAATAAACATAAGATAAACAATATTCCATATATTAATATAAACGAAAGAATTTTACCGTGTAGTCATCTTAGAGTCTCCTCCGTTACACTGTCGCCAATTCTTATTAATTTTTGAACCCCTATATTCCTACTATACAGTCAATTTGAGAGGTTTATATATATATATATATATTTATTTTGTCAAAAAATATATGGTACCGAATCTTTTAGATAATCCGCGATAGAAAAATCATTTATGAAGATAAATTAAATCTTATTTTTCGGAAGAAATTATCTGAACGTTTCTTTTTGTAACTACTATAATTTACTTTAATGCTATTTATTCTTATCTAAAATAAAATATACCTGAATAGGATGCACTTCAAAAATAACACATTTTGAGTTCAAAACCCGCATGATGTTATGCCACGTCAGCAAGTGAAATGTTATATATAATCATTTTATATTTCTATAAGGGTATTATTGGAAGTCACATTTCGAATAGTATGTTAAATCCCAAAACTGCCGGTTTTTATATGTGATAAATGGTAAGTTATAATTGTCAAGTTGTATCAAACCGATCATGGTGAAAATGAGAGGTGAAATGTGAAGAGATGATGAAGAAATGATAGAACTCCATGGAAGGAGATGAAGAACGTATTTACATATTTACAGAGGAAAACTACCGGTTTCTGTTGCATGGGAAGAAGAAGAGATGGAGAGAATCGAAAATCTTTATTGACTACATTGTGAATTGTTGTTTTCAAACTACACCAAGCTATGTGTTATATAGGCTTACATCTAACTAACTAACTAAGTCTAATAATAATCTCCCCAATTTTATGATTGTATGGCAAAGGTTTCATTATTTTTCACGGTTGGAGAATATTGATTCAATCTCCCTTACAAATTTTTCAAATCTTTGAGAATCGTTCAACCAATAACTCATATACACTGGTTATTTTAGCAGATTTTACTTATGTCGACAGAAAAGTAGGTCTAGTTTGTGTACATTCTACGAACTGTAAATCTAGATTTCAATTTAAAGCATTGCATCCATGGAATTAGACAATTCGTTAGTTGGTGATTGTTGGATTATGCTTCAATTCTTCAATGCAGTCTCGAGTTTGGATGGTTCTTTACATTTGCACTTCTTCTTGTTATTGTATGTGTTCGTTGTCGATGAAAAAAATGTGTTTTTTTAATTATTAATCGACAAAAAATCGTTCTGATGTTGTATCTATAGCAATTTTAAGCTATGAATATCTCATTTATTGGTTTGCAATTGACTTCTTTGTAATTTTTGTTGTGCATCGATTCATATGCTCTGCAACATATTGATTGAAAAAATGCAACCTTTTCCGTACAGAATAGTACTATATTATACACTGCATGTATATGTAATTCATGCAATATTTGGTTCAGGTATGCAATATATACTATTAGGAATGCAATATAGTATACTACATGCTATTTTTGTTTGTAGACACTATTCATTCTCGACATCAGCGTCAAGAAGTTGCATTCTATCTTTGCCGATACAATCTGTAATCCCATCGGCATACGGGTGACCCTCAAGCCCTCATCAGCAGAATTCTTTCCTTTCCGTCGCTTGTTAACTGAAGGTGTAAAAAAAACTCTTGAGTGAGTCCAGGATAGTAAGCAAGTAAGTTTCTGAAGTAAGCAAAGTATCTCAATAATTAAGCACACTCTCTAAATGAATAAGCAAAATATTCAACAAATTAAGCAATGTCCAGAATAGGCAATAAGCAACTTGTCATTTCACATAAGTGAATTCTCGATCTAACTAAACAAATATTCGCAAAACAAAAAGCAACTGCTCACCTAGAATAAGTATAGTTTAGCACAAAGTAAGCAATTTATTGTACAAAATAAGCAAACTTCCACAATAAAATTACAAAATTAAGCAAATTCTCAAACAAATGAAACAAACAATAGATTAAATTAAACATATTGTCCAACAAATTAAGCAACATTTCGAATAAATATGCAAACTTTTGAATACACAATTTCTAAAAAAATAAGCACATTTAACACTAAATTATGCAAAAAAAAACGGAACTGAGTCAACAGAAAATAAGATGCCGCTATCAGTTACTTAGATCGAGTCAACAGAAAATAAGTTGCCGCACATTTAACAATTGATGGGATACGAACTAAACAACTAAACAATAATTGCGAGCCCAATAGCAGTGACGGCCCATCAGCCCAAAACCCAAGGAAGAGTATCAGTTCGGCACAACCAAAGAGTTCGGTCACAGCCTATAGCTCGGTAAAAGCCGACCAATCGAGCTCAACTCTCAGATCGGCAAAAGCTGATCGGCAAAGTTCAGCAGTTCGGTCTCAGTATTCGACCGAACAAGGAGATAGTAACCCAAGGAAGAGTATCAGTTCGGCACAACCAAAGAGTTCGGTCACAGCCTATAGCTCGGTAAAAGCCGACCAATCGAGCTCAACTCTCAGATCGGCAAAAGCTGATCGGCAAAGTTCAGCAGTTCGGTCTCAGTATTCGACCGAACAAGGAGATAGTGGACCCATGCAGGATCTCCACGACCTCCATTACACCCACGATCTATTTAGTGGTATTAAGCAGTTATCAACCCCTCTACCAGGGCTGCAAACCACGATCTTAGTTCGAATGTATAAATAGAACTTAGATCAGATAGACCAGGGTTAAGTTCTCTAGATCCTGAATCTCATATAGCAAATCAGTATTGTAATCTGTAAGCTAGATCAAGCAATACAAATTGGCCCTCTATTCTTCCCGTGGACGTAGATTTACCTCAGTAAATCGAACCACGTAATTTTCAGTGTTGTGATCTTCATTTATTACTTGCATTTATTCCCATCAAAAATTCGCTAAATCATCACTGGCGCCGTCTGTGGGAACACAGAAAACCAAAACTGTGATAAAAGCGAGTTTTTGATCCTCTTCCACCAAAAAATGCGTACCAGATCACATAATACCCATACTTCCGTCCGTGATGAACGTGAGGAAGCTAGTCCAGCCCGTAGGTCTGGAAAACAGCCTCGGGAGAAATCTGCCTCCAGTTCTCACGGTGAAAGAACAAACCACTCAAAAAGTCATCGCACCGAGCCTCCCCAGCAGCTCGATTTGAATGAGGCTGTCAAGTTGTTCTTGGCTGAGAAGCAGGATGAGTTCTTAACATTCCTGCAAAAGAGCCAGAAGCCGGAGAAGAAAACGGCGGATTCTCCCTCCCCCTCCAGACATGAAAGTCACTACCGCAGTAGTGTCGTATCTTCCAGGAAAAAGAATCCTCACCACCGATATGTTCCTTCTCCTCTTTGTTACCGAAATCACAGGAGAACTCCATCTCCACCATACCGTAGAGATGTCAGATTCGCTATGTATGGAGCGCTGAAGACTCCATTTTCGGATGATATCACCAGAACTCCGTTGCCACAGAATTACCGAACTCCGTCAGTGACTTATGACGGGTTAGTGGATCCTCATGATTTCCTGGGACGCTATCAGTATAATATGGCGAACCAAGGTCTCAATGAGGTTCATATGTGTAAGCTGTTTCCCGAGCTGCTCATCGGGAACGCAAGAAGGTGGTTTGATAGCCTCCCTCAAGGCAGCATTAGATCTTACAGAGATCTAATGGATGCTTTTCATAGGAGGTTCTTCCAGAAAGCTGAAACCCGAATCACTTCGGCTCAGCTGCTTTCTATACGTCAAGGTCGCGATGAAAAGATTAGCGACTTCATGACAAGATTCCACAAGGAATGCCTACAAGTAGATGATCTCAATGATCTACTTGTCATTTCGGCATTCCAAAATGGAATTCTGCCAGGAGCTCTCTACAGAAAGCTCGTTGAATGCAGTCCGCAAACAGCTCAAGAGATGTGGGACATTGCGGACCAGTTTTCTCGTGCTGATGAGGCAGACCGTCGAAAACGGTCTTTAGACAGCTCTTCCAGAGGAGACAAGAGGAAGCCCGATCATAGCGATCAGGGACATCCTCGCCGAACTCCTTTTGAAAGAATTCAAAGGGCACCGGTACAAGACAGATTGGGACCACGTCTCAATCCTGAGAAACCACCCGCTCAGTTCGTACCATTGAACAAGTCGAGAGCGGAAATTTTCGAACTGCATTCTGATATGTTCGAAAAACCAAAGCCGATGACGAAATCGGCCACGCGCCGAAGTCAGGATAAATATTGCTCCTTCCATCAAGACCACGGTCACGATACCGAGGAGTGCCGAAATTTGGCAGCAGATATTGATGTTCTTGTGAAAGCAGGGACGTTAAAAAAATACCAAAGCAAGCCGCCGAAAAAGAATAAGAAACAGAGAAGTGCGAACTGCGCTCCTCAGGATCCTAAAAGGCAACAGGATCCCGAAGACGATGACGAGCCGCAATATGATGGAGTGATCCAGACTATTGACGCTCTCCCAGCCGGGAAGACTAAATCGTCTCTAAAATCAGAGCGCAGAGGCTTCAATCGAGAGGAGCCAACACATAAAAGGCTGAAGAAGGAGGAAGTAATTACATTTTCAGATGCAGATCCCGTCCCGGCCATTTCTCCTCATCAAGACGCTATTGTCATTCAAGCTGGAGTGGCAAACAAACTGATCCACAGAGTGTTTGTGGATACAGGAGCGTCGGTTAGCATTCTTTTTAAAGAATGTTTTGATAAACTGGAAGTGGATCCAGCTCGACTCAGTCCGGCCCCACTTCCTCTGAAAAGTTTCGCCCAGGAGGACACCCGCCCTGAAGGTATTATCAGCATTCCGATTACGGTAGGAAGAGCGCCTACTAGCTCCAGTACGGTGATCGAGTTTTTTGTGGTAAAAGCTCGATCCCCGTATAACATTATACTGGGAAGAGACTGGCTCAACACAGTTCGGGCCATTTGCTCTACTTATCACCTCACAATCAAGATCCCCACTAAAGGAGGGATAGCAGTCATCCGAGGTGATCAAAAGAGAGCAAAAGAATGTTTGCAGATTGCGCTTAAAAGTGCCGAACAATCAGATCGGCACCATCAAGCATAGCAATCACAGCAGCCGGAGTCAGAGGCAGGCGAAATGAACGAAGTCACACCGGAGCCGAACTCGATGAAAGTTCAGTTATACGAAGATGATCCATCCAGAACGGTCAAGATCGGTTTCGCGGGAACACCTCTACTCCGGGAAAAGACCATCCAGCTCCTCAAAGAGTACAAAGATGTCTTTGCGTGGTCTCCGTTGGACATGACTGGAGTGTCTCCCGAGGTAATTACACATCGGTTAAATATTGATCCTTCAGTCCGGCCTATAAAACAGAAGCAAAGACTCTTTGCGGCAGAAAGAAATCAAGTCATCCATGACGAAGTCCGCCAATTACTGAAAGCGGATGTATTATTTGAAGTAAAATATCCTTCTTGGGTGGCCAATCCTGTGATGATCAAGAAAAAAGAAGGAGGATGGCGGATGTGCATAGATTTTACGGATCTAAATAAGCACTGTCCTAAAGATTGCTACCCCCCTTCCCAACATAGATAAAAAAGTAGAAGCTCTGATAGGCTTCGAAATTTTCTGTTTTCTTGATTTGTATAAAGGATACCACCAAGTTTTAATGGATGAGAATGATGCTTCAAAAACGGCTTTCATTACTGACTTCGGTATTTTTGCTTATAAAAAGATGCCATTTGGTTTAAAGAATGCCGGAGCCACATATCAAAGGATGGTAGATAAGCTATTTCGGCACCTGATCGGAAAAGAGGTTGAAGTATATGTTGACGACATAGTTGTTAAAAGCAGAAGCACTTCGGAGTACGAAAACAATCTCAAATCCACTCTCGACGTGCTCAAAAAAGCCAACCTCAAACTCAATCCCCAAAAATGTACCTTTTTGGTAGATTCGGGAAAATTTCTGGGTTGTTGGGTTTCAAAGGAAGGACTCAAGGCAAATCCCCTAAAGGTTCAAGTTGTTCAGAACATGGCAATGCCGAAGTCCATACATGATGTGCAAAGGCTAACTGGATGTCTAGCCGCACTGAATAGATTCCTTTCCCAAGCAGCCGAAAAGCAAATGCCGTTCTTCAATGTTTTGAAGAAGGCACCAAAGTTTGAGTGGGGAGCCGAACAGAAAAAGGCTTTTGACGAACTCAAAAGTTATTTAACCGAACTTCCTACTCTCTCTGCTCCAACAGATGCCGAAGTGATATTCTTATATTTAGCAGCATCAGATCAAACCATTAGCGCGGTGCTTGTACGAGAAGAAGGCCTAAAACAGCGTCCTATCTACTTTACAAGCCGAGCATTAAGAGGTCCCGAAACAAGGTATCAACCTCTGGAAAAAATTGCTCTGGCATTAGTAAATGCAGCAAGGAGACTGCGGCCATATTTCTATGCTCACAAAGTATGCGTCTTAACCGATCTTCCACTTCGGCAAGTTTTGACTAAGCCAGAAGCATCAGGCAGAATTGCCAAGTGGGCCATAGAGTTGGGAGAACATTCAATAGAATATCTACCTCGGAAAGCCATCAAGGGACAAGCCTTGGCAGATTTTCTTGTAGAGGCAAAGTTCGATCAGGCAATCCCTATTATTGCCGAACAGAAAAATCCTACCAATGATGAACTAACACAGCCCCAGAAACCCGAAGTAGAGCCGCCGGACTGTTGGATTGGATTCGTAGATGGAGCTTCGAATAAGACAGGAAGTGGAGCTGGTATTCTACTTATCGCTCCCGACGGACACGAAGTAACTTATTCACTTCGGTTCTTATTCCCAACCACTAATAACGAAGCCGAATACGAAGCCCTTCTTGCCGGACTTCAGTTAGCGCAACGTCTACTTGTCAAATCTCTCAAAATCCATTGTGATTCACAAGTCATAGTGAATCACATGCTGGGTACAAGTGAAGCCCGTGGTGAAAGGATGAAAAAATACTTGGACAAAGCGCAAAGTATTAGCCGAAATTTCTCTTATTTTCGGATAATCCGCATTCCCAGAGCGGGAAATAGCCGAGCAGATACTTTAAGTAAGTTGGCCTCATATCCGAGCTCAAAGGTGGAGGAATTACCGCACAGAAGCATTGATGAAGCTGAAGTACACTCAGTAACCAGTTCACCAAACTGGATGACGCCAATATTAAAGTATCTAGATCAAGGACAACTGCCCGAGGATAAGAGAGAAGCAAGGAAAATCACATGCCGAGCACGTCGGTATGAACTTCATGAAGGAGTCCTATATAGAAAGTCCTACCTTCAACCGTTATTGCGATGTGTAGGACCAGAAGAGACGGATTACATCCTTAGAGAAGTTCATGAAGGATCTTGCGGTAGCCACATCGGAGCTAGAGCATTAGCTAAAAAAGTTCTGAGATGGGGATATTATTGGCCAACTTTGGTACAAGAAGCAGTACAACTAGTTAAGAAATGTACGAAATGCCAAATCCATGCAAATATCCCAAGGACGCCGCAGACTGATCTATGTGCTATGCAAAGCCCTTGGCCTTTTATGCAATGGGGCATAGACATAGTAGGACCACTACCACAAGCTCCCCGGCAAATGAAATTCTTGATCGTTGCCGTGGATTACTTCACAAAGTCGGTGGAGGCTGAACCATTAGCTACGATAACAAGCTCAAAGGCATTAGATTTTGTCTGGAAGAACATAGTTTGCCGATTTGGCATACCCCATATCCTCATTTCAGATAATGGGACTCAGTTTACTGACAAAACATTCAAGAATTGGTGCCAAGAGTTGAATATTCAACAGCGGTTCACTTCAGTCTCTCACCCACAAGCAAACGGACAAACGGAAGTAACAAACCGTACTTTGGTGAAAGGATTAAAAACTCGGTTAGAACAAGCCAAAGGACAATGGGTAGAAAATCTTCCTCAAGTCCTATGGTCTTACCGAACTACACCAAAAACCTCCAACGGTGAAACTCCGTACAGTCTAGTGTACGGCACTGAAGCCGTAATTCCGGTTGAGATCGGCATACCCAGCCCCCGAACTCTTAATTTCTCAACAGAACTGAATGACGACGGACTGAGAGCCGAACTAGATCTTGCCGAAGAAAGAAGAGAATTGGCCTTCATAAAAGAAGCCAAGTACAAGGAGCAAGTAACCCGGTATTATAATCAAAGGGTGAAAAAGCTGCAGTTTCAAGTGGGAGATCTCGTATTGAGAAACAATGAAGTAAGCCGAGCAGAAAAGCTGGGCAAACTTGAACCCACATGGGAAGGTCCGTATCGGGTGTCAGAAGTCCTGGGAAAAGGGTCTTATAAATTAACCCACATGTCAGGAGAACAAGTACCCCGAACATGGCATATTTCCAACCTCAAGAAGTTCTATTTGTAAGAGACAAGGTCCGGTCAGTCTTGTGTCTAGTTCGGTCCTAGGGTTATGTGCTTTCATATTTTTATTGTTCTTTATACTTGTCGTTTTTTAAAAGTTTAAAATCTTTTTCGTCCTTTTTATTTGTCTCTCTATGTGCGTTTTGTCTCTTACAAATGTTACTGAGGTATATTGTTCCTTAAAGGCTGATCCCCTTTTTTTAGATCATGTATTTAAGACAATTGTGAGTCCAAGCTTCTAAGGAAGATACAAGATTCCACAATTCAGCTTAAGAAACAAGCAATTCGTCTGAAACGAACTGCAATAAGCCGAAAACCACTCCGGTTAACGAGGGAAAGTCCAATCCAAGCGATAAAACTCGCCAAATAAGGACACTAACTAAGTCCGGTCAAAGAAGAGTTTACTTCATAAGACCGAGGACGAGTACAATAAATGAAATAAAAAATCGCTGAACTGTAAATACGCAGTGATAGAAGCGAAATGAAAAAATTTCATTTACTAAGTCTTGTGGGGCATACAATTCCGCTGCCCTACGAGAATGCGTTACACCATTACAAAGGACTATTCTACTGTCTACGATTGCTAAAGTTGAGCCACCTATCCGAAAAATCCTCATGATGCTGAGTTCGGGCGTTCCGAGCAGTTGAAGAATAAGTAGGTGGACGAGATGCTCTGATCGACCTACCGCCTCTTCCCTGAGTCCGGGAAGTTCTAGCACCTCGGCGGCGAAGAGTCTCTTCACGAAGCATCCGCTGATCTTGCTCACTCATATTCACAACTCCTCTACGAACTTCAGGGCGTTCTTGTCTTGACGTTTCCGGTTGCTCCTGAGTCCGTTGCTGATTTGGAGTAGAATTTTGAGTAAGTGGATTAGAGGTTTGAGTTGGAGTGTGAGCATCTGTTAGCGGGAAACGGCTAAGGAATCTCTCGATTGAGGGACGCCGGGAAAGAATGATGTCGTACAGAGAAGCCAAGCGCCGCAATGATATCACAACTTGTTGGCAAGCCGAGCTCTCCAGCACATTGTTCCTCCGGAGTACATGAAGCTCCTCCCACAGTTCATCAACTTGATTCTGAACTTCAGATATAGTCATTCCCCCGCGCCCGCAGATGAAATCTTCATATGCAGTCCTCTCAGCGATGACAGTATTCAGCTCGGCCTCCAGATCTTTCTTCATGCACTCTAAGTCCTTATTGTTGGACTCCAGCTCCACTAAACGAGCCAAGAGTTCATCATACTTCATCTGGTCATCTATAGCTTTTTTCTCAGCTTCATTTAAAGCCAAAGAGTATAGCCGCTTCCAGTGAAGTACCTCCAGCTCCTTAGAGTTAAGAATACGAAGCAGCTATGTCAGTTCGGCATTTCAGTTTACCGAGCAGGCAGTAAACCACAATAGGAGTAAAAGAGATTAAGAAAAGCTATAAGGAAGACACGAGTGTAGAAAGAAGAATTTTTTTCATTCACAAGAAAAAATTTACACAAGGAGGGCTTCAAAGCCATTTTACAAATAGAAAGAAAGAAACTAAACTAAGAGAAGGGAGACGAAATCATACTCCGCCAGTTTCGTCTCCGGCTTCCCTGTGGGTTTCAGCTTCTTTCTCCTTGTCGACCTCGGTCTCAGCCTCGGCCTCCCTCCTCCCTCCCTCCTGCTCGGCGCCCCCATCGCCGATCTGCTGCACCTCTTGCTCGGCGTGCCCGTCGCCGGTCTGCTGATCCTTCTGCTCGGTCTCCTTGCCGGCCTCATTTTCCTGCTCACCCTCTTCTTTGAAAATTGAAGCGGGTGAAACAGGCCCCAAGGAGGCAAAGATGGCCTCCATGTTCTCGTCACGGTCAGCACGGCAATTACGGACTCGTTCAGCAGAAAGCAGGACCGATGAAGACGCAAGCTCCTCAAGGAGCGGCAGACTCTGGAGACGCGCTGCAATCTCTCGGCCATACAGCGGCAAGAAGACTTCGGGTTCCTGCTCAACATTATCGGTCATCAATTTCAGCAGATCACCGATAAGGGCCGAAAATTGATTGCTCAAAAAGAGTTTCTCCGTGTAAACACGGAGAGCCTCCCCCTGAGCAACCACGGCAGCCGCCTCCCTCTGTTTCGACCGCTCTCTCTGGATGATGAGCTGGTCTTTGGCACGCTGGGCTTCATCCTGAGCCGAGATCATAACTGCCCTTGCCCTCTCAAAGTCTGCCCGAGCCTGTTCGGCCTGGTGACGAGCAGCATTCAAATTCCTCTGCATCTCATCATAATCGCTGGACGCTTTAGAGAGTTCAACTGTGACGAGTTTGCAGAGCATATTGTTCCTCTGAAAATGGAAAAAGGAAAAAGTCAACAGAGGGGCCACAAAAAAAATATAGGAAAGAAGCAAAGCCAGAAAATCAAGAAGAAAATTCACCTCTACAAAGTCCTTTGGCCATAAAAAGGGCTCAGAGATATGTTCCGAAGTGGCCGTAACCACTCCGGATCCATAACCCCCCTGGACAATGTCTCTCTCTGGCGCTTTTGGGGGTTTCTGAGTCTTCGCCTTCCCCCTTGCCGAGGTCGATCCCGGCTTTTTTGGATCCGAAGACTGACTCGAAGAGGTCTTCTGCCTCTTCGGATTCTTCTCGGCATCAGACGCCGAGCTGGCGGTTTTCTGTTTCTCCAGCTCATTTGATTCGGAGGATTTGCGACCAAGCTTGCTTAGCATGTTCACTGCCAAAAAGCAAGAAAACAAAGTTAGTTTTCGCCGCTAAAGCAGTAAAGCATAAAAAAGAAATCCTCACCCTCAGTCTCTTCGTCCGAAGACGAGGAGTCGAACACGAAGTCACCCTTGACGAGCTCAGATTCCAAATACTGTTTCCTAATCATGGGAATCTTATTGAGCCCGCCCTCGAGCTCGTCCAACGGTTCTACCCGAGGATGAGGAATTACGGACTTCGGCCCTCTCCAGGAAAAGTCCGGAGCCGCTGTCCTATTGTAAAAAAAGAAGCGATTTTTCCACATCGGCCATTTGGTTTTACAGAAGGCTCTAAAGGGCTGTAAAGGGATCAAGTAAAACCAGGATCCCTTTCTCTTAAACTGAAAGAAATTAAGGATTGCCCTCAGAGACAGATCCTTTTCTAGTCTACGCAGCTCGGCAGCAAAGGCCGATAAGTGCCTCCAAGAATTTGGAGTCACCTGACCTAAAGGAAGTTGGAAAAAATCAAGAAGCTCTACAAAGGCGGGGGGAAGAGGGAAACGAAGCCCGCATTCTAAGCAGGCTTCGTAAACGGTGGCATAACCCTCCGGCGGCGAGTTAGCCCTATGAGTGTCGTCGGGAATCACCACTAACCCCCCAGGAAGAAAATATTTTATGTGTAAGGATATCACAGTATCCTTACTCAAAATGCTGTGAAAATATTCTACCGTCTTCTCCCCGGACTTTTTCCGGCCAGAAGATCCCTTACCCCCCTTCCTACCACTACCTGATTCAGAAACAGTTTCAGAAGAAGAAGACATGATTCTTACTCTTTGATGGTCGAAAGTCTCTGAAGAAATTATTGAAGAAGCGGAAGAAAATTTTACGAAAAAGAGAGAGAATGCAGAAGAAATAATCGCAAAAGTGTTCCAATGATGAAGAAAGGAAATATTTTTCAAATTCGTCGCACCGTTTCAAATCCCACTTTTTCTGGATTCTCTGGCCGGATTTGCTGTCACATTTAATGCAGACACGTGCAGAGCACGTCCCCTGACGTCAGCCTCCCCCTTACACTTATCCAAAATGCCGAAGTGATTCACTTCGCTTTTCGGGGGGGGGGTGGTGATGGGATACGAACTAAACAACTAAACAATAATTGCGAGCCCAATAGCAGTGACGGCCCATCAGCCCAAAACCCAAGGAAGAGTATCAGTTCGGCACAACCAAAGAGTTCGGTCACAGCCTATAGCTCGGTAAAAGCCGACCAATCGAGCTCAACTCTCAGATCGGCAAAAGCTGATCGGCAAAGTTCAGCAGTTCGGTCTCAGTATTCGACCGAACAAGGAGATAGTGGACCCATGCAGGATCTCCACGACCTCCATTACACCCATGATCTATTTAGTGGTATTAAGCAGTTATCAACCCCTCTACCAGGGCTGCAAACCACGATCTTAGTTCGAATGTATAAATAGAACTTAGATCAGATAGACCAGGGTTAAGTTCTCTAGATCCTGAATCTCATATAGCAAATCAGTATTGTAATCTGTAAGCTAGATCAAGCAATACAAATTGGCCCTCTATTCTTCCCGTGGACGTAGATTTACCTCAGTAAATCGAACCACGTAATTTTCAGTGTTGTGATCTTCATTTATTACTTGCATTTATTCCCATCAAAAATTCGCTAAATCATCAACAATAAACTAAGCAAAACTGCAGTCAGAATAAGCAAAAAGAATACATCGTTAATACTGCACACCAAATCGAATAATCTTCTTGAATTCTCACAAAAATTAAGCAACAAATCACAATATTAAGTGGTCAATTAAACAAATTAAGCAATCAACTGAACGTTACAAAAAAATAATCTTTTTTCACAAGGAGCGAAGCAATAAACGAAAATTACCATTTTCATTGTTTCAACGTCGTCAGGCGTTGGGTTGTTCGAAATTGCTCGCCTATAAGCCATTAAATGAATTGGTAGTTGGAAGAGATTCACGCTCTATTCACAAAAATGCGAATTTTTGGGTTGCCGGAAATGTGGAAAGCGATGGGATTGGGCTTGGGGTTTCGAATTGAGAAGGTGTTTTTGGAGGATTTTCGTAGGAAGTTTGATTGAATTGGAAAGAGAGTGGAAATGTGTGAAATGTGTTTAGTGTGAGAAGACAAATCATATATTGATTGACTGCTGAAATCTCGCACCTTCTATTTCGGAGAATGAGTACAATATACAGACTGATTGATTTACCCTTCTATGCTCCTAAAATGCTCTAAAATGCAACCTTAGTTGATGAAATCATAACCCCACATCTCTATATCTATCGATTCCAATAAGTAGGATGTTATAACAAGATAGGTCTATATGGAGTGTAGTGCTCCCCTACCTCAACATATTCATATATATAAATATTACTACATATCATGATGTTAAATTAAAATATCTCAACATAGAGTTGTGATCAATGTAGAACTAATTTTAAAGACCGGACTAAAGACTAAATTAGGACCCTTAGATCTAGTTTTTTTAGATACACTAATATGTAAATTATTTTGGTCTTTAATACAAGCCCATTTTACTTCATTCGAACTACAATATGTGTTTACTTACTTTCAGTAGGTTTTGTAATGATTCAACACATGCTTGATTCGAATTCATTAAACTGAGTTTTTACTTTATTCACATTAAAAAAATACAATTTATTCCAGTAGATTTATCACTTCAATTAAAAATGGAAAAAGGTTTTGACTTCATTCTACTAGGACTTCAAATGCTTCTACACATACTTCATTTAAATAGTTTATTACATCATTCCATGTGCATATTATACCATTCAATTAGGCCATCGCTTCATTTTGTTGTTGTAGAACAGTAAAATATAGATATAAGTGGAAAAGTAAATAGACATAGTAGAGAAAGTAGTAGTGTATTTGGTGTATTTTATTACTCAACACATGCCACATATATATAGTACAAGTGACTAAGCTAGGCTATGTCACATCACCGATGTGGGACAGAATACTAATATTCTTAACACTCCCCATCAAGCTGGAACATCTATATTGTCCAGCTTGGTACAAAGTTCTCAAAAATGTTTTTCCTCAAACATCGGCAACAATAGTAGTAGCCGAAACTATAGGGTAGTAGTAGTTGCAGATGTTGCATAAGTAGAGCTGCAAGGCAGAGTAGTAGCTACAGGGCAGTAGTAGCAACTGTAGCATAGTAGCAGATGCATGACAGTTAGTGTCATCTGTAGCAGAGTAGCAGCTGGACACTCTGGACAGTAGTTGCAGTAGTTGCAACTGTAGCAGATGCAGGGTAGTAGTATCAGCTGTAGCAGAGTAGCGGCTGCAGGGCAGTTGTTGCAACTGTAGCCGAAGTAGCAGCGTCAGAAACCCAGTTTGGGCAGAGAAGAGCAGTTGTGCAATATAGTAGTGGTAGAAACCCAAATTTGGGCATAATAGCGCATTGGAGCAGAACAAAACATAATTTTAGGTAGAATAGAGTAGCGACAGAAGAGTAGAGTGGGGATAGTAGGGCGGGCAGCGACATAAACCCTAATTTAGTTCTTTTTTTTGGAAACCCTAATTTTCTAGAGACGGATTCGAATCCGCTCTGATACCATGTAGAACAGTAAAATATAGATATAAGCGGAAAAGTAAATAGACATAGTAGAGAAGTAGAAGTGTATTTGGTGTATTTTATTACTCAACACATGCCACATATATATATAGTACAAGAGACTAAGCTAGGCTATGTCACATCACTGATGGGGGACAGAATACTAATATTCTTAACAGTTGTCATAGCTGGAATTTGGGACTGTCACAACGTCAATGATACGCTCGGTTTTTCACGGTTTTAAGGTCATTATTTGGTCCGTTTTGAATTTCAAAGTTGCATTACATGTCCATTATTTGCATATTTTTTTCTATTTGGGTATTTTGACATGTTTTGTGAGAAATGTGCATATTTGAGCCTAAAAAGGGAGTCAAAACGCGAAGTTGGAAATTTAGAGCTGTTTTGCATGTCCAGCGGCCGTTGCAACACCGTCGGTGACCGCCGACGCCCAACGACCGCTAAGTTAGTAGCGGCTCGCTCCGGGAAAGTTGTGCATGAAGAACAAGACACGCCCAGCGACCGCTGGGAAGTGCGTGGCGACCGCTACAAAGAGTCCAGAAAGTTACGGGATGATAGCCAGCGACCGCTGAAACAAGTGCAGCGACTGCTGCCCAAGAGTCAGAAGTCTCAGACCAACCCACAGCGATGGCTGGCCAAGGTGCAGCGGCCCGCTGGGAAAAAGCGGCGAGCATATTTGCCCTACTTTCTCTCCAAGACTTACCATGTTTTGCAACCATTTTCCTTAATTGAAGAGGGGCGATTTTCTCACTATAAATACCTCCCAATGCTTCATAAAAAATGATCTTCTCTTTGCCAAATATTTCCATAGATTAAAAGCTAGAGTACTTCATTGTGCAAGGTTGAAGAAGTATTCAAGTTTACATCAAGGCTACAAGGATTCAACCTTTGGGTTTTATTTGCTTTAGTTTTTATGTTTTCATTGTCTTCCCTACAATCTATGTGTTTAGATTATTCTATCATGTGTAACTAAATTCATAGGATTCTAGGGATGTGTTAGTAACGACTTTGGTTATACAATTCATTTTTCTATTTAATATCCGTTTTGTTCTTACTTTGTTTCCTCCTTAAGTTAATGGATAATGCTTCACGTATGAGTGACACATTCTGTGATGATTTAATATAACTTGCTACATAATCGTGAGAGAAGGTTGGCGAGTTAGATCCACTTAATAGACACTACAATTAGCTTCATTTAAAACGACACTGTTAATTGAGAGTGAGGACTTTTCAAGGGTCTTAGGAGATTTTAGGAGTTACTTATTTAGGATGGACAACCCTAATGTTTGTAACCAATGTTTGCATCACATGAGCATAAACTAGGTGACTCGTTCTATCAAAGTAAGAACTGTGCTAGGGTATTGTAGTTGGAATTTGTATAACAATAACTGTGAATGCACATCCATGGAATTCCCTTATCTCTATACTTTTATCTCTGTGATTTATTTGCAATTAGTTGTTTATTGCTTTCAAACTGTTCTTTGCTTTCAAAATTTCCCAAATCTTTTAGTTTTCTAAATAGTAATTGAGTTATAGTAGAGGATATGCAGTCTGTGTCTGTTTTTCCCGTGATCGATATCCGGTACTAACCTTTAGCTATACTATTACTACTCTGTGTACTTGCAGGTATTTATAGTGCTAATAAAAAGTGCATCAAGTTTTTGGCGCCGTTGCCGGGGAATACATTCACTTTGTGATTGATATCTTCAAACGAAAAATTTTACTACTTTGGATTTTAATTGCTTTCTGTTTTTAATTTTCATTTAATTTTTTTTATTTTGTTCTTTTAGGTTGTGTATGCGAACACGTTCTGGGAAGAACATCCTAGAGTCGCTCGATCTCGAACTTGAAAGGACCTGAAGGAAAATAAGAAGTGAGCAAGGATCAATGGCAGACAGAATAAAGCTAGAGAGACTTCAAGCCATGGTCAAGCTGTTGATGGATGAGAGAGAAGCGGAAAAGGCTGTCCGTGTGGCGCAGGAAAAGAAGGATAAGGAGATAGTGCCTGTGATGCACATGTTCAATTACGGGAATATGATTACTTTTCCCAAATGCCCTCGCGTTGATGCTAACAATTTTGAGCTACGAATGCCCCTTATACAAAGGGTTGAGCAGTTCCCTTTTGCAGGCAGGGCCACAGAAGATGTCAACCACCACCTCTCGAAGTTCGTGGAGATCGCCAACACTCTTAAATTTAATGGTGTCGATGACGACGCATTAGGGTAAGACTCTCTTTCCCTTTTCTTTGATTGATTCTGCTAAAGAGTGGTTTGAGTGTACACCCACAGAACGAGTCTCCATATGGAAGGATATAGTGGCTGCCTTCCTCGACAAGTACTACCCGCCAGGCACGATCTTAAAGCTCAAAAGTGAGATCTTCCAGTTCATGCAAGGCGACGACGAGCCCCTCTACGAGGCGTTTGCTCGTTTCAAAGGCCTCCTCCGCAAGTGCCCCAACCACGGTTTCACCGTGGATCTTCAGGTAGGAATCCTATACAATGGATTTAATGAAAAAAATTGATGCTATGTAGGATTCAAGCGCGAATGGAGGATTCTTGCGGAAGAGTGGATCTGATGTTATGGCGGTCATAGAAGAATTCGCCACCAACAGCAAGGGGTGGTCGAAGGAAAGGCACAACTCGAGGAGAGTAGTAGCCATAGAGGAGGCCGAAGAGAGCTCCTTTGCAAAGGAATTGACCGAGCTTAGAGTTCGGGTTAACCAAATGGATACATCGAGAAAAGAGGATCTGGTTCCACCGACCTCCGTCATTGCGGTCACTAAACCCGACGATCCTCCCGCTCCTATGGAAGATGTCAACTACGTGCAACAAGGAGGCGGTCCCAATAGGCCTTATAACAACAATTATCGCCCTAATCAGGGGGGCGTTAATTTCAATAATTATAATGGGAACCGTCCTCATCCTAACCTTTCGTACTCTAACAATAATTTCTTGCAACCCCCCACAGGATTTAATGTGAGCAAAGGTGGAGTAGTTGAACCCATCAGAAAAGAGGAGAAGTATGACCAAGGGATCATGAAGATTTTGGTGGTGCTAGTGCAAGATAGGAAAGCTAACGACACCAAGATTGGAGTCGTTGAAGAAAGATTGAACAACCAGAGGCCGTAATAAGCAAAATTGCCACTGCCGTCTCAAACATAAAGACATAAATGGACCAAGTCCAACAAAAATTGAGGAAGACAAGGAAAATGCAGCAGCACGAGTGGCTGACATAAACAAGAAGTGGGTCGCCAAGCAGAAAAAGGATGAAGGCAGCACATCCAGAGTGAAATCTGGGGACTACCTGACGGCTAGCGGACCGCCGCACACCCCGCACTGGCCCTCCACTGAAGCACAGTCTGGACTCTACCCGACGCCTAGCGGACCGCCGCACACCCCACAGCGGCCCGCCATAGAAGAGGCAGAGGCACCCGCCAAGAAGGAACTCGTGCGGCACAACAGGATTGTACTCCCCTTCCAGCCGAAGAAGAAGTTCAAGCTTGAAGAACAATTCAAGCATTTTCTAAACATGTTTTGTAAGGTCCATAATAATATTCCTCTCGTTGAATCGTTGCAGGAAATACCTAGGTACGCGAAGCTACTAAGGGAGGTCGTGATGAGAAAGAAAAAGCCTACAAAAGCCGACCTTAAGTTGCCTCACCATTGCAGCGAGATCATTCAAATGGAGAGGGCTGTGAAGCAAAGAGATCCCAACCAGTCCATCATTAGGTGCTCAATTGGAGAAGGGAAAGTAGACAAGGCCCTTTGCGATCTAGGGGCTAGCATCAACCTCTTGCCGCTGAAATATTATGAAAAGCTCAACATCTGGCCTCTCGGATGTAATCATAAGGTTGGCCGATAACTCGTCAATCAAAACAGTGGGCATGATTGAGGATGTCTTGGTAAAGGTAGACGATTTCATCTTCCCTGCCGACTTCATTATTCTTGATATGAAAGTAGACAAAAATGTACCTCTAATCTTAGGCAGAGATTTTCTAGCCACATTCAAAGCTCTTATTAATGTAGGTAGAGGCGAGATCACAATTAGAGACAACTACAGCCGCTCCACCTTCAAAATTGAGAGCGAGATGCTTAAGTATGAATAGGCGCAACAAGCCAAGATGGAGCGTGAATGCAGGGCGGTCATGATGACCGACACGTCTAAGCCTTTTAGGCCATTAGAAGGGGAGGATCTTTCTAACCCTTCTATTTTTATTGTCAATAGGCTTCCTCAAGTTCCTAAAAAGAACAAGCCTAAGCATGCTAAACCTCCTTTGCAGGAGAGGTCTAAGAAGAAGAAGAAGGACAAGATGAAGATCAAGACCTCGAACGGAAAATACAAATGGTGGAGAAAAAATTGCTACAAAATGGTCCCATTCGCGGTTTTCAGCACTAGAGTCATTGATCCACCCACGTAGCTGGGTCACTCCAAGTCGAGCCAACGACTTTAAAACAAAGGCGCTTATTGGGAGGCAACCCATTTTTTTACTTTAATTTCCTTCAGTTGTGTTTTTCTGTTTTCCCTTTAATTTTTGTGCATTTTCTGTGCACATAAAAAAAAAAATTTTAACTCGTAGCGGCCGCTGCACAATCCATGGCGGTCGCTACCAATTTTACATGTGTGCAGGAGCAGGTCGGGCTGGAGCGGTCGCTGTGTTGGCCGCAGCTGCCCGTTGGAGATGCACCGTTTTCGCAACACACGCAGCGGTCGCCACGGAAGAGGCAGAATCGCGGTTTCGCCTATTTAAGGTGAGTTTTCTCTCCTTCTTTCCACCATCTTCTCCAATTCTCCCATGCACACGACCCCAACTACAAAACATCACTAAATTCACATACCCACACTCTCATTCTCTCCTTCTATTCCGAATTTCAAGATTTCATCGTCCAATTCTCTCCAAGTCAAGGTATGAATCCTACTCTTAATTTCTGAAATTAGATTGAATTCTTCCACGGATTTTGCTCTTTCTTGATGAATTGTTCGGTTAAAAAGCATGTTTTAGTATGGGGGATGAGTATGATGATGTTTCTACTTGTTTTCCATAGTTAGATATTGCCTAGGGTGGTGATTTTTTGGTTCTTGTTTGTGAATTCCCTCATGTTCTTAGTTGTTTATATATTGCAATCATGTTCATAGCATTGTGAGGCTATTATTACTTCCATGAATTGCAATACATGTGTAGTTATAGAGATTGTTGATTTGTGTTGTTTATGTTGATACGTCTCTGCATAGGGGATGAATTCACGTTGGGGGATGGATTTTTATGTTCTAAATTGTTGGTTTTGTTTTTAATGATCACTTTCTACAATTTGAGATGTATTTTTGATACAAACTTGCACATCTTTGTTGATTTTTTATGTATGCTTAGTTGAGTGAAAGTTTGGGGAAACCTTTGTTTGTCTAGCATTTATGTATGCTTAGTTGAGTGAAAGTTTGGGGAAAGAACGAGAATGCGAAGAACTACGGAATTAGCCTTACGACGGACGAGCATAAGGAAATGTGGAAGAAAGTCTCGGCAAGAGAAACGACACCCTCGTGATACCCCATCGCGCTTCCCCTAGATACTTTGGGGATCTTCAAAGACTTTTGGGCGTTGTGCAACGTCGGGGAAGGGAATGGCCTCATCCACATGTTTCAAGGGAGATGGCCATGATATAGGAGACTCTCTCTAGAGTTCTTAAGCACGCTCAAGGTGCACAAGAACCACCGTTCCCGCACCCCCGAGAGCATCGACTTCCGCCTTGGAAACCGCAAACATTCTCTAACCATGGAGGAGATTTGTGTGGTGTTCCATTGCTTCGACCCCAACCCGGATGAAGAGATCGACTATGATTTTGGGGTGCGATGACTACGGAAGACCATGAGCCGGGGTATGCCAAGTCCTCGTCCATCTGCAACCCCGTTTTGAGGTACCTACACCGGGCCATGACTCAATTAATGTTTGCAAGAATAGATGGTGGGAATGTGTCCCAAACCGAGCTCAACGACATGTCGTGTCTTCTCACCAAAAGGGGGTTCAACTTTGGAATCCTCTTCACTCTCTACGTTGACCAGATTTCCAAGAAAGACGGGGGAGTTATTTGTTGCGGGGGATTGATCACGATGCTTGCCGAAGATCTTGGCATCTTGACCGCGGGGTTCACCGAGGATATGGGGGAGAGATTCATCACTTACGAGGTGCTCTTCTCGGTGGGGCTCTTGAACACTGATTCTAGCGGTCAAGCCTTCTTCTTGCAAGTGGATCAGGATCACTTTCCCGTTCCCATCCCTCAATTGACCAAGGTCGACACATGGGAGAATCAAGTTAATTGGAAGCTCAACACTTCCGCCCACCGAAGGGCCATCGTGGCCAACCCCGTTAATAGAGAGTTTAGGAGGAGGAACATTCATTCCCGCATCCCCGTCTTCGACCACGAAGATGACTCCGCCTTCGATGCCATCGAAAATTATCACGAGGAGGAGGAGCATTCACAAGCTTAAGGGAGTGGGACGCCGCCACCACAACAAGATAAAGAAGATGAAGAAGGAGAAGTAGAAGTCAACCGCCGCCGCGCTAGAGCCAACCGCCGCCGCGGAAGGCCTAGTTCCAATGAGGAGTTTGAAGCCAACACCTCTGCCCAATTAGGAGATATGTTTTCCTACATGCAAAATATGTCCAACACTTGGGGCACTAGATGAGTAGAGCAGCAACACGAGAACGCCTACAACCGCCAAGGATGGGCGGCACAAGGCGAATGGCGGACGGCGGAGTAAGACTTTTGGGAGCATCAACGGCTAGAGGATGTGCATCAACGTCAACAAATTGCCGAGCTTCAAAGGATGGCCGCCGAGGCTCGCGAGGAGCGCCAAACCATGAGTTGCGATATTGCCTATCTTATTGGCGCTTTTGACAACCTCAACGCTCGTTTCCCTCATCCTCCTCAAGAATGAAGAAGTTAAGCTCATGACTTTAAATGAGCACTTGTATCATTAGTTGTTTTTTTTTGTTTTGAGATAATTTATTTTTATGTTTTGACAATTTTTGCTTAATTTTTTAAGAACTTTTTGAGTTTAATTTCATTTTTGTGTCAATTGAAAATTTTCGCAGATTCTGGACTCTCGCCAGCGACCGCTGCAGAGTCTGCAGCGGCCCACTGGCCACCCTCTGAAAACATTCTGACTCGTCGTAGCGACCGCTGGAGGACTCCCAGCGACCGCTGCCCAATTGAAGTTTCCAACGCGATTTTTCAATCTTTTCGAATTTTTGCCCCGTCCAGCCACTACGCGAAAAATTTCAAGGTATGTTTCCTTTTTAGTAGTTTACTCACGCCCCTACCGACTCTACAAACTTATTTTCCACTTTGTTGTAAATAAGTTTGGGGGGATGAAGTGGTGGACCGTGAGTTTAGGTTTTTGTCTTAGGTTTTTAGTTTAAGTTTTTGTTTTAAAAATCCCAAAGGTGAATCCATGTCATGAACTTAACATGAACTTAGAAACACGCATGCTTAGGGACACATTAGACAGAGTTGCCAATGATATGAAGTTCTATGAAGTTCTTTTCATCTTTGATTAAGTATGGCTTGACGTCTTGATTTGATGGTTTGGTGA